>NC_073380.1:75998161-76308161 GCF_028641065.1 Leucoraja erinaceus | reverse complement strand
AATTTCCTTAACGATGATAAATAAATCTTGAGTCAGCATTAGCTGGATTGTACAATATGAATATGCCATCATAATGACAACTTGAGTGATGAAGTATAAAATATAACAATATTGATGCAAATTAAATCAAATATTTCAAAACATATACCAAATGTCACACTTGTTTTCTGTGGAATTAGCCTAAAAAGGCCTGCCTACAAAAAAATTTCACAGAGGTATGCTAAAAGTCTTTAGTTTAGTTTAGAGATACAGTGTGGCAACAGGAAGGACCTTCAGCCCACCGGGTTCGTGCTGACTGGTGATCACCCCGTACACTGGCATTATCCTACACACTAAAGGGGCTGTCTCACTTGGGCGATTTAATTGGCGAGTTTAGAAGAGTTTAGGAGAGTTTGAAAAAATTACATGTTGAAGACCTCCTTCGACCTCCTTCAACCATGTTGAAGTCTAGCTACGACTAGCTATGACTAACTTCGGGAAAATTGGACACCGAAAAGTGGAGAGTGAAGATGACCTCCTTTGACCTCACTTCGACATCCCTTTGACTATGATGAAGTCTATCTACTACTACCTTCGACTTCCTTTGACTACCCTCGATTACCTACAACTAACATGCCGATCTATTACAACCTACTATGACTAAACCTACGAGTAAGTAAAGTATTGATTTTTTCCATGGCGACCTTTTTTTACTCGCGGGCATTTTATAACATATTGAAAAAATGCTGCGACTTAGCTGAGGCCTCGAGTACGCGAAGACCACTCTCGAGCATGAAGGATAGTTACGAAGACCTCCTACAACCTCATGTCGACCATGCTGCGAGCATGAGTCGAGGGCAAACTCGCTAGAACTCGCGGATTAGGTAACCCAAGTGGGACAGGCCCTTAAGGATAATTTAAAATTCACAGAAGCCAATTAACCTACAAACCTGTATGTCTTTGGAGTGTTGGAGGAAACCCGAACACCTGGAGAAAACCCATGCAGTCAGGGGGAAAACGTACAAGCACCGTACAGACAGCACCCATAGCCACCAGATATCTGGTGCTGTAAAGCAACAACTCCACTGCTGTGCCATGGTGCCACATAACCACAGTTATTTTTCCAATATGTCTGTTCGGAGTTTGTATGTTCTCCCCGTGCCCGCAAGGGTTTTCTCTGAGATCTTTGGTTTTCTCCAACATTCCAAAGACAGACCCACTAGTTCAACCACAACAGCCTTTGGAACCTGTGCTGTCGAGCCAGCAGTGCACTCAGATTTAATTTTGCTTTGTTTTATTTTTTTTTGTCAAATATTTTTAAAGTGGGAAGAAACCCCATCACAGTTTTATCAAACAGAGTGCTATGTTTTAATCTATAACTTTGTATCCAAATAAATCCTATTACAATAATTGTTTCCTACGTCAATGCCAAAGATACGTAAGACTCTTAAAATCACACTGCCAATTCTTAAAACAGTGCACAATTTCCATTCTTTTCACTCTGCAGGCATCGACACTATGGAGGCGTTTTTAAGGTGGTTCAGCAGAAATTAATGTTTTATAATAAATGTTCAACATCCATACCTAGCCATTCAACCAAAGGTTTGCTGCAGTCAAAAGACTGAGCTACATTGCTTCAGAGTGTTAAATTTTATACGGCAACAAATTGCTTGCAGCATTTTTTTTCCCATTTTGTGTTCGATGAACAGTTCAAGTCTAGAGGGAGGAAATTTTAATGGCTGTCTTCTTGAGCTATTATGTATTATTGGTCTCAGCTGCATGTAATAGAATTTTTCATGGCCCACGGCAAACTATTATAATAAAGGTAAGGAAAGAACCGTACGGAAAGAACATTTGAAGATGTAGGATGTAGTAAAATACATAAATTACTTGGTAAAAATAGGATCCTGATGCAAGTCACACAAGAATAACAAAATAAAATTGACTTTGAATAGGATAAGTCTGGAACACCAATTTTTAATTGATCAAGCTATGCCATCAATTTTTGTCTTATCGTTTTCAAGATTAAGGCAAAGGCATACTTGTATCTTGCCTGTAGGTAGAAACAGAGAATAGTTTTTGAAATGTAAGTAGAGCAAAATGATATACATGCTGGCTGAAAAAACCCTTATCCCCTGATGAAAGAACAGTTGCCATGAAACAATACACTATTTTCAAAGACAAAGATTGGGCCATGTGCAGTAGTTACAGTATAACAAAACAAAGTTTGTAGCAAATAGTTTCAAGCTACAGATTAGAAGCTGAGAACATTAGAAATAAGAGCAGAAGGAGGCTATTTGGGACACAACACCAGCTCCATCATCAAATATAATCAGAGTTGATCTTCTACCTCAGTGCTGGTTTCCTCCACATTGCACAGATAGCTTAATTTCTTTAATATCCAGCTCAGGCAGCATCTGTGGAAGGAGAGTCAAAACTGATAATTCACATCAGTCATCCTTCATTGGAACTGTTCTGTACATTGTGTGCATTTTGAACTACAGCTGCTGCACCAAAAAGGTCAAAAGTAGCCAATAATAAACTAATTAAAGACGACGGAGGGAACTTTGACCTGGGCTGTTGATCTGTGGTGTTGGCTTTAAGGTCAATGAGAAGCTCATTGCCATGCAGGCAGTTTGAAGAGCTGACTCAGGGAGGTATGATTTTCTTGTCATCTAGCAAATTATTATAAGGTGAATACATAGAAACATAGAAAATATATGCAAGAGTAGGCCATTCGGCCCTTCGAGCCAACCGCTATTCAATATGATCATGGCCAATCATCCAAAATCAGTACCCCGTTCCTGCTTTCTCCCCATATCCCTTGATTCCGTTCATCCTAAGAGCTAAATCTAACTCTCTCTTGAAAACATCCAGTGAATCGGCCTCCACTGGTTTCTGTGGCAGAGAATTCCACAACTCTCTGGGGGAAAAGATTTTTCCTCATCACAGTCCTAAATGTCCTACCCCTTATTCTTAATCTGTGACCCCTGGTTCTGGACCCCCAATATATCACTATTATTCAAAGCGAATAAAAGGTTCAATAGGGTACCAAACTGATACTTGTCAAATGGTTTCCTCCACATAAGAGAACCAAGCACAGATAGGGAGACTGCTTTGAGGAGCAGTTCTAAAAACTAAGTGGGTCAAGCAGTATCAGTGATGTGAAGCTGATTGACCCACTGAGGTCTTCCAGCAATCTAATTTTCATTCCAGATTCTAGCATCTGCAGTCTATGTTGTCTTCATACCCTAAGCTTCCATGTACCTGCCACTTTAATTCTCCTGACTGTTTCCACTCTGATCTATTTATCCTTGGCTTGTTACACTGTCAAGTGTAGCGCAACATAAGCTCCAAGAACAGCATCATACTTTCAGTCTCAACTCATGAGAGACCTTAATGTTGCGCTCAGATAATCACCAATTCTTGCATATCTTGCAATGCCTTGCATCTCCTCCATTCAGTTTTTTTTTCACTTCCTTCCTGGTACATTTGTCTTGGGAAGGTCATCAAGTTGAATTATTAACTCAGATTTTCTGCCAATTGTTGCTGAATTTGCTGAATATTTGGTGGCCCATGTGACCTACTGAATATTTCCATGATATCCCGCTGTTCTTATAGAATCTATTCATCTCCTTCACCTTTCATTCTCCTTCATCTTGCACCTCTCCCAGACTCTCCTCTTGTTGCTCACTTGCTCAAACCTCCCTCTGTCATCAACAATGATGCCACTTCTCACTCATTCTCTCCCATCTTCACCCTTTCATGGACTACTTCATTCTCTCCACTCTCGACCATTTTTCTGCAACAAACCGTGTTGCATTTTTAACTTTTCCCAATTCTGATGACTTGCAATATAAATTGTGTTTCTCCATCCTCTGAAACCTACTGACATGTTGAGAGTCTTTGGCATTTTCTATTTTAATCTCTGATTGTTAGTGTAAATGCAACTTAGTACTGGAAAAAAAAAATCCACGGGCCGAATTTGGAGGCTGCAATACTGTCAGTGGGCAAACATCCCAAATCATGTGGAAATCTGCGTGCAGGTTCAAGTGCAGGAGATTGCCTTCTCTTCCACTGTTCTGGTTATTTTATAGATGTATCCCAATTGCATGCCTATATATCATCTCCCTCAATCCATCTTCTCTCCATCAATACACACACACACTGCCATAAACATATATATATATATATATATATATGTCTGTGTTTATGGCAGTGTGTGTGTATTGATGGAGAGAAGATGGATTGAGGGAGATGATATATATGCTCCTGAGTGTATATATATATATGCTCAGGAGCTCTCGTATGGGTATTGTGGGCTGAACGGACTGATTTCTAGAGGGCTAGTATGGACATTGTGGGCCAAATGGATTCTTGGGGTGGCAGCTCAGTCACTCAAGCCTGATGTGCTCGGTGCAAGGCAACCAAATTCAGGTGCAGTTTCCTCCCACTTCAAGCAGGGTGCAAGACCACCGAATTCAAGTGCAGTTTTCGACCACTTCAAGCAGGGTGCACGACAACCAAATTTAAGTGCAGTTTCAAACCACTTCAAGCAGGGTGCACGACAACCAAATTGAAGTGCAGTTTCATATTACCGCCCTGTCTACCTGACTCCAATAATAATGAAGTGTTTTGAATGCCTGGTGAAACCCCACATTGCTGCCAGCCTCCCCTCATCGTTAGACCCCCTCCAGGTTGCCTATCACCCCAACCGTTCTACAGAGGATGCCATCTCTACCACGCTGCACACAGTACTCACGCATCTGGAAAAAAAAACACATACGCCAGAATCCTGTACATTGACTTCAGCTCGCCGTTTAACACCATCATTCCACAGAGACTTGTGGGAAAACTAACCCTGCTGGGCCTCAACACCACCCTGTGTCACTGGATCTTGGACTTTCTGACAGAGAGACCGCAGTCAGTCCGTGTTGGCAAGAACACTTCAGGCTCGATCACGCTGAGCACCGGCGCCCCTCAAGGCTGTGTGCTCAGCCCGCTGTTGTTCACATTGCTCACACATGACTGTGCTGCCAGATTTAGGGACAATTAGATCATAAAATTCGCGGATGACACTACTGCGGTGGGACTCATCAGTGGCGATGACGAATCAATGTACAGGTAGGAAGTAAAACAACTAGTGGACTGGTGCGGCAAAAATAATCTAGAATTAAATGTCGACAAAACAAAGGAGATGGTTGTTGACTTCAGGAGGGCGCAGCCAAAGCATACACCCCTCAACATCAGTGGCACCACAGTGGAGAGAGTGGAGAGCACAAAGTTCCTCGGTGTGCAAATTACAGACAGCCTCACCTGGTCCAGGAACACCACTGGGACCGTCAAACGGGCCCATCAGGTACTGCACTTCCTGAGGAAACTAAAACAGGCCTCACTCCCCACCAACATCGTCAGGAGTTTCTACAGGGGTACGGTGGAGTCTGTACTCACGTACTGCATAAATACGTGGTACTCCACCTGCAACTGCTCAGACAGGAACGCTCTGCAGAGGGCAGTGAGGGGAGCAGAGAGGATCATTGGCGTCTCCCTACCCTCGGTACAAGAACTGTTCCAGAGCCACCGTCTGAAAAAAGCTCAGAGAATTGCTAAGGACAAACTGCAACCCCTCCACATACACCTGGATCTCCTGCCATCAGGCAAGAAATATTGCAGCATCAAAGCCCGGACTACAAGATTGCTCAACAGCTTCCTGCCACAGGCTGTGAGGCTGCTAAACAGTCACTCTGTACTCACAGTCACCTGATTCTGCGGCTTGGCACGGACACTTTAATAACTGGCACTGGCCACTTTAATAACTGGCACTGGCCACTCAAATCAGCTGCCCCGGACATTGTTATGATTGGTTTTAACGTTGTTGTTTTACCTGCTTTTAACTATTTATACTGTTCCATCAGGGGCTGGATTGTTTTTAGTGTTATTATGTGTGAAATGTTTTAAGTTTCATGTGCGATGCTCCGGTATTCCCTGGGAAACGTCTTTTCATTTTGCACTGTACATCTGTTGCTTGCAAGATGACAATAAAGGTTGATTGATTGATACCATTTCAAGCAGGGTGCAAGGCCACCAAATTCAAGTGTAGTTTCATACCATTCGATGCAGGATGCAAGGCGACCAAATTCAAATGCAGTTTCATACCATTTCATGCAGGGTGCCAGGCCACCACATTTAAATGCAGCTTCATACCATTTCAAGCAGGGTGAAACCGGCATAAAACCGCTATAAAACCTCACAAAACAACACATAAACACCACACTCACAATACAGTAGACATTCAGTGTGTCAGTTGATTCACAGCTCAGACAGTCGTGACCTCTCCCTCCTCCATCTTGCAGAAACTGAGCCACACACACACCTCCGGGTTTTATAATCCCTCCCCCCTCCAACTGGAAGGGGCATGGCCATCATGGCGTGATTGACAGGAGAGAGATTCTCAACATTTTTTTTGCTGTACAGCATTTCAAAGCAGTTACCACCATCAACAACAACATTTTTTTTTGCAGTGCAGCATTTCAAAGCAGTTACCACCACCAACAACTACCATTTTTTTGTAGTGCAGCATTTCAAAGCGGTTAACAGCACCGACAACAACCATTTTTGTGCAGTGCATCATTTCAAAGCAGTTACCACCACCAACCACAACCATTTGTTTTGCAGTGCAGCATTTCAAAGCAGTTATCACCACCAACAACAACCATTTTTTTGGAGTGCAGCATTTCAAAGCAGTTACCACCACCACCAACAACAACCATTTTTTGCAGTTCAGCATTTCTTTTTTTTTAAACTTTTTTTTAAATTAGAGAAACTATAAACTAATAGAAAGAAAGAAAGCAAGAAAGAAAGGAGATTGCAAATATAAAGATTGTGGAGATAGATCCAGGAGATGTTGAGTATAGTTGTTCATCCAACCCTAAACTCAAGTTTTGACTTTAATTTTGTGTTAAACCAGTTTACTTTTTTTTTAATTTCATTAAATGGAGAACATAATTTAAAAAAATAGTTCTGTTTGGTCAATTAAGACAAATCTTATTTTTTCCAAATGCAAGGTCTCGGTCATTTCCGTAGTCCACATATTAATTGTGGGGGTAGCTGTTTTTTTTCTCCAAATTTTGAGTATTAATTTTTTTGGATTTATTAAACTGTAATCAAGAAAGTGTCTCTGGCTTATCATAAAGATTGTGCTATGTTCTGATAACCCTAATATTATTAATTTTGGTTCTGGGTCCAGTTGATTATTGATAACTTTAAAGACAATTTTATAAATGTCCAACCAAAAATTTTGCATTTTTATACGTTACAAAAGTGTGAGTTAAATTGGCTTCTTGAAATTGACATTTATCACAGAGAGGGGAAATACTTGGGAAGATCCTGTTTAATTTTGTCTACAAATAGTGTAATCTATGTAATATTTTTAATTGTATTAAGGAATGTCTAGTGTTTAACGAGCAATGATGTATATATTGTAAACTTTCATCCCATGTGTCTTTCATTATGGGTTGAACCATTTCATCCTCCCATGCTCGTCTATATGACTCTGATGACGTAATGTCAGTATCTAAAAGGGTATTATAAATATAAGATATTAGTTTATTTGTATTGGGATGATGGTTCAGACATTCATCAAGGATTTCTGGAACCCTATATGTATAATCTTGCGTATGAAATTTTGCATAATCTCTAAATTGTAAATACCTAAAAAAATTGTTAACATGTAATTCGTACTTCTCTGTAATTCCTGAAAAGATAGAAAAGCCCCTTTTGATAAAGGTCTCCCACCATTTTAATTCCATGAATTTTCCATTGAACAAATCCTCTATCTAAGACAGATTGTTTGAAAGAAGGGTTATTTACAATAGGGAGAAGGAGAGATAAATTACTCAATTTTAAGGTAAATTTTAATTGTTTCCAAATACGGATAACACTATGTATAATCGGATTTCCTCCATATGTTTTTTTATTCAAAGTTATTGGAGCTAAAAGAATCGAGCCTATGTCAAAAGGTAAACAATTATCCGTCTCCATCTTTAGCCAATCTGGCTGCTGATCAATGTCAACCAGCCAGGAGGCTATATTTTTTTTAATAATAACCGCCCAATAATAAAATAGAAAGTTTGGTAAATCTAATCCTCCCTTAGCTTTAGACTTACATATATGTATTTTATTTATTCTATGGGTCTTATAATCCCAAATAAAATTAGTAACAATTGAATCAATTTTTTTGATTTTTTGGCAGTGATCGGAATTGATTGGAATAAGTATAATAGTTGTGGGAGAAAGATCATCTTTATAGCATTAATTCTACCTAGTGAGATGGGAAGTGTTTTCCAAAATTGGATGTTTCTGTGTAATTTAGTAATTAAAAAAGGAAAATTTGATTTCAAGATTCAAGATCAAGATTCAATTTATTTGTCATTTGGACCCCTTGAGGTCCAAACAAAATGCCGTTTCTGCAGCCATACATTACAAACAAATAGACCCCAGACACAACATAATTTACATAAACATCCATCACATCGCTGTGACGGAAGGCCAAAAAAAAAAATTATCTCTCCACTGCACTCTCCCCCCCGATGTCAGAGTCAAAGTCAAAGCCCCCGGCTGGCGATGGCGATTGTCCCGCAGCCATTAAAGCCACGCCGGGTGGTGCAAGGTCGCACACCGAGTCTTGGTGTTAGAGCCCCCGGCGTGCGCTCGCAGAGTCCCGCGGCCATTCCAAGCCGCGCGGGGCGGTGATGTCAGGCCCCGCTCCAGGAGCTCTTCAACGCCGCAACTCGGGCAGGAGAAGTCGCCGTTGCAGGAGCCCTGAAGAGCGGTTTCCCTCCAGGGACCCGCGGGCTCCCGGTGCCGCCGCCGCCAGACCTGCAGTTGCAGCCTCCGAATCTCCGGAGGTCGGGCCGCAGCAGCAGCAGCGCTCCACCACCGCTCCACCCGCTCTGGACTTGGCCAGCTCCGCGACGGTGACGGTGAGTCGTCGGCACCAGAGTCCCCGGTCTTCTCCTGTTGGAGGCCGCTCCTCGTTGCAGCCCCAACGACAACAGAGACCCGACAAGAAAAGGTCGGGTCTCCCGTGCAGGGAGAGTTTTAAAAGTTTATCCAATTTATCTGTTTCTCCGATATTCCTTGTAGTTTTACTCTAAAGGTTAGGGGAGAGTGATCGAATATAATAATGTTATGATATTTTGAATTATAAGTATAAGGGATAAGTTTGGAATCCACTAAGAAATAGGCAATTCTTGAATATTTTTAGTGCGCTGATGAATAAAATGAATACTCTCGCCCTGAAGGGTTTTCAATTCTCCAAACGTCTTTTATATTTACACTATTTATATATGAATTTAATAATTCACACAACTTGGATTTTGTTTGCTTTTGAGTTGACGATCTGTCCAAATAGCGATCTAATGTACAGTTTGAATCTCCTCCAATTTTCAAATTGTATTGTCCAAATTCTGGAATAGTATTAAATATTTTCTTTAAAAATTGTGGGTTGTCAATGTTTGGTGCATAGATATTCACCAATATCATTCTTATTGAGTGCAATTCACCCACTAATATCACCCACTAACATCTACCTTCAGTATCAACAATAGAAGAGGTATGTTTAAATGGTTTACCCTTACAAATTATAATGGCTACCCCTCTTGACTTAAAGGAGAATGATGAATGATATAATTTATCAATCCATTTGCCTTTCAGTCTATTGTATGCTTTGTTTTTGAGATGGATTTCCTGAAGGAACATTATGTCAGCATTAATTGATTTGTTAACGTCCTTGACATACCAACTACAGAACGTAATATGTTTACCCCCAATTTTCGTAGTAGTTTTGCATCTTATAGGTTATATGGTCTGTGGTAAAGTAAATGGTTTAACACATTAGACATAGCATTCTGCTTGAATGGATGGTGGATGGGCTTTTGTTCTTTGATCTGCCTCCCGAAAGTATCTCCCAAAAATATATATATTCTTAATAATGAAATAAAAATTAGAAATGAAATAAGTAAGTAAAGATATAAGAGTGCAAAAAAAAGAAACAACTAAAACTAGAACTTCAATCAGTGCAGTTAGTGAAAACCACCCTATTGTGGCAAAAAATCCCAAAACGTCTGTAGTTTTTGTTAAAATTTGTACTAGCTCCGGTTTTTTTAAAGAAAAAAAAGGGGAAGTAAACAGGTCAGGCCCAAATGAATTTAATCCAACAATAGGCCAATTTTCCTCCCTAGGAAGTGTTAGTTGAGTGTTAAAGGTAAAGTTTACATGTCAAGTATTGCTTGAATTTCTTATTGGTAGTAATTAATAATATTTTTTTATTAACAGTAATTAGTAGTAATTAATAGTAATTTAACTTGTTCACCAAACTAAAATCTTTAAGTTATAACACCTTAAAGTCCAATCAGTTCTCTGCTGGCTATTAAAGCCGTGGGATGATATTAACCCCTTCAATGACTTTTCTATCTCCCGATAGAATTCGGTTGCTTTTTTGTGATCAGTAACAAAGGATTCTGTCTCCTTGTAGGTGACTGGCTACTTAGCAGTCCAAATCTGAGCATTGGGATCTTCCTCTGAATTGCTCTTGTCTCGTTAAAATGTGTTCTTCTCTTACCAACCTCAGCAGGATAATCTCTGAAAATACGAATATTGTCGCCTTGGTATGTTAAATTTCTGTTGGTTCCAATTATCGTCAAAATATCTTCTAAAACATGACAGTAGTGCACCTTCAATATCAGATGTCTTGCGGGGGGGACGCCAGTATCTGGCCGACCTCTCAGTGCTCTGTAGGATCAATCCAGCAAAGGTTTTGCATCCAGTTGTAAACATCTTGTAGGAGTTCAGCAGTGAAGTCACGGAGGTTTTTAGCTTTCTCTTTACCTCCTTTAACTCCAACAATCCTTAAGTTCTGACGTTTAGAATGTCCCCCTAAATCAATACATTTTTCGGTTACTTGAGCTCGTAAGTCAGATAGACGCTGAGTCTCCGTTAGTACCCTTTTAGTTGTTTCAGCACTTGACTCAGCTGGTACTTCCAACTGGCATATAGCCTGGTCATGTTGGTCTACCATAGCAATAATAGGTTCCAACTTACTGCTAAATTCGGATTCCAACTTTTGTAGGTTAGAGTTTACCTCCACCACATGTTTGTGCATACTGTTACATATTTCATTCCTCACTGAAGATAACTCTTCGCCGATAATCTGTATTACTAAAAGTAAGATCTTGACCACTTCCTGTTTTCTGTTTTATGATTTTGGAAAAAAAACGCTGCCACTTAAGGCTGTAATTTGTGGCCATCTTACTCGGAGTCCCCCTCCGCTGCGCAGGACAAGAGGATTTTTCCCATCAATTAAAAATAAAAGAGTTATTAATGTTTAAAAAATGTTGACATTCTCTCTGCTGCCCCTGCTGGTGGGAGGGGAGAGGGACTATAAAACCTGGTCGTCTCTGCAAGATGGAGGAAGCGAGAGGGTCATGTCTCTCTGAGCTGTGAATAACACTGAACATACGTCTATGCGACTGTGAGTGCCCTTAATGTGGTTTGAAAATGAAAATGTGTTTGCTTTGAAATGCTGCACTGCAAAAACAGTTGTAGTTGGTGGTGGTAATTGCTTTGAAATGTTGCACTGCAAAAATGGTTGTTGTGGGTGGTGGCAACTGCTTTGAAATGGTGCACTGCCAAACACGGTTGAAGTTGGTGGTTACACAGAAAAGCTGGAGAAACTCAGCGGGTGCAGCAGCATCTATGGAGCGAAGGAAATAGGCAACGTTTCGGGCCGAAACCCTTCTTCAGACTGATCGGGGGTGGGGGTGGGTGGGGACAAGAAAGGGAAAAGGAGGAGTAGCCAGAAGGCTGGAGGGTGGGAGGAGACAGCAGGGGAGCTGAGGAAGGGGAGGAGACAGCAAGGACTAACAGAATTGGGAGAATTCGATGTTCATGCCCCGGGGGTGTAGACTCCCCAAACGGAATATGAGGTGCTGTTCCTCCAATTTCCGGTGCTGCTCGCTGTGGCCATGGAGGAGACCCAGGACAAGCCTTCTGGCTACTCCTCCTTTTCCCTTTCTTGTCCCCACCCACCCCCACCCCCGATCAGTCTGAAGAAGGGTTTCGGCCCGAAACGTTGCCTATTTCCTTCGCTCCATAGATGCTGCTGCACCCGCTGAGTTTCTCCAGCTTTTCTGTGTAACCTTCTATTCTCCAGCATCTGCAGTTCCCTCTTAAACACGGTTGAAGTTGGTGGTGGTGGTGGTGGTGGTGGTAACTGTTTTGAAATGCTGCACTGCCAAAAATGCTTGTTGTTGGTGGAGGTGGTAACTGCTTTGAAATGCTGCACTGCAAAAATGGTTGTTGTTGTTGTTGGTGGTGGTGGTAACTGCATGGAAATGTTGCACTGCAAAAAATGGTTGTTGGTGGTGACTGCTTTGAAATGCTGCACTGCAAAAAATGGTTGTTGGTGGTGGTGACTGGTTTGAAATGCTGCACTGAAAAAAATGGTTGTTGTTGGTGGTGGCACTGCTTTGAAATGCTGCACTGCAAAAATGGTTGTTGTTGGTGGTGGTGGTGACTGCTTTGAAATGCTGCACTGCAAAAAATGGTTGTTGTTGGTGGTGGTGGTAACTGCTTTGAAATGCAGCACTGCAAGAATGGTTGTTGGTGGTGACTGCTTTGAAATGCTGCACTGCAAAAAATGGTTGTTGGTGGTGGTGACTGCTTTGAAATGCTGCACTGAAAAAAATGGTTGTTGTTGGTGGTGGCAGTGACTGCTTTGAAATGCTGCACTGCAAAAATGGTTGTTGTTGGTGGTGGTGGTGACTGCTTTGAAATGCTGCACTGCAAAAATGGTTGTTGTTGGTGGTGGTGGTAACTGCTTTGAAATGCAGCACTGCAAGAATAGTTGTTGTTCGAAACCAGACAACTTCCTGTTTGCACTGTATATTTATTTTACATAAATCGCTACCACTTACGGCTGTGATTTTTTGCCATCTTACTCAGTCCCCCGCCCCTGATCAGGTGCAGAGGATTCTTCCCATCAATGAAAAATAAAAGTGTTATTAGTGTTTAAAAAAATGTTGAGAATCTCTCCTCTCAATCATGCCATTAAGGCCACGCCCCTTCCGGTTGGAGGGGGGAGAGGTTATAAAACCCAGAAGTGTGGGTTTGGCTCAGTCTCTGCAAGATGGGGGAGGGAGAGATCACGACTCTGCTGAGCTGTGAATGAACTGAACACACTGAATGTCTACTGAAATGTGTGTGGTGTTTATATGGGGTTTAGTGTGATTTTATAGTGGTTTTATGGTGGTTTCACCCTGCATGAAATGGTATGAAACTGCACTTCAATTTGGTTGTCTTGCACCCTGCTTGAAGTGGTATGAAACTGCACTTGAATTTGGTGGCCTTGCACCCTGCTTGAAATGGCATGAAACAGCACTAGCATTTGGTGGTCTTGTACTCTGCTTGAAGTTGCATGAAACTGCACTTTTATTTGGTGGCCTTGTACCCTGCTTGGTTGCATGAAACTGCACTTGAATTTGGTGGCCTTGCACCCCCTGCTGCTTGAACTGGCATGAAACTGTACTTGAATTTGGTGGCCTTGCACCCTGCTTGATGTGGCATGAAACTGCACGTTAATTTGGCGGCCCTGCACCCTGCTTGAAGTGGCATGAAACTGCACGTTAATTTGGTGGCCCTGCACCCTGCTTGAAGTGGCATGAAACTGCACATTAATTTGGTGGCCCTGCACCCTGCTTGAACTGGCATGAAACTGCAGTTAATTTGGTGGCCCTGCACCCTGCTTGAACTGGCATGAAACTGCACGTTAATTTGGTGGCCCTGCACCCTGCTTGAAGTGGCATGAAACTGCATTTGTGTTTGGTAGCACTGCACCCTGCTTGAAGTGGTAGGAAATTGCACTTGAGTTTGGTGGCCCTGTACCCTGCTTGAAGTGGTAGGAAACTGCACTTGAATTCGGTGGCCTTGCACCCTGCTTGAAGTGGTCGGAAACTGCCCTTGAACTCGGTTGCCTTGCACCCTGCTTGAAGTGGTATGAAACTGTTACTTCAATTTGGTTGCCTTGCACCCTGCTTGAAATAGAATTTCAAGGAATAGCCGTGAGACAACTGCTAGCCCCCACTGGCCACCAATATTGGAATTGTTGGAGACGTGGAATATTGCGTTGGGGGACCAGCCCTCCCATCACATGTCCCACTTAGTCTAGTATATATACTTATGTGTGTGTGTGCATGCAAATATTGACTTAAGGGTCATGTTGGAGTCACAAGTCTCTGGTTTCATCGAAAATCGTCTTCTACTCTGGTCATGCCATGCAATGAACTTCAGAATACACAGAATATGCACTGCCTGAAATCACGTTTAAACTGTTGAGATGTAGTGGATTTGGGAATACCATAAAATAAAAGACACAACGTGCTGTAGCAACTCAACAGGTCAAGTAGCATCTCTGGAGAACATTGATAGGTGACATTTCGGGTCGGGAAACGTCTTTCTCAGACTAACCTCAAATCCAGAAGAGTGAATGTTATATGCAGTGTGTATGGATTATACATATATCTATGATGATTCATCTGTGAGAGCACAATCTTCCTATGACGTCGTACCATGTTTCCAACATGATGCTGTTTTGAAAAGCCAGCACTTGCAGACTGAAGAAGGGTAACAACCCAAAACATCACTTATCTCTGTTCTCCTAAGATGCTGCCTGACCCGCTGAATTGTTCCAGCACTTTGTATCTTTTTTATGTAAACCAGCATCTGCCATTCCTTGCATCTCCTTGGTCACCTTATCATCATATGTCCTCACTTTGGTTAAGAAACTCAGAAATAATGTGTGAGTTTAACTAACTGCAGAGAATTCCGGCTTCACCATCCACAACAGTATATTTTTTGCTGTTACTTTTCAAATCTAACTCTTTCTACAAGTTGCTAAGACGTGTTCAACTACAAACTTAATAAATTGTGACCTGACAATTGCTATGTTGAACTGGAAAGGATATATTTTGTTAAGAACCTCAGATGCCAACATTTGTTTTTATCCTGTTTTTCTCAGTTGCTTATCTCGAAACTGCTTCGCCAACTATTTACCAATATCGTCACGAAAATAAGTCAAGAGAAACAATTCAATAGATCTAGTTGTTTGAGCAAACACCCAATTTACCGTGTCAGCTAAATCAGACCATGACAAAACAAACTCAAAAGTGCCCTGAGAATGAACTTTTTTTTAAAGTAAAAGCGAAACAAATGAAATTGAAATCTTATGAGGTTAAACCAAATCCAAATCTGCTGGAAATGTTGGCATGTAATGCTGGGAAGTTTGGCACCCCCTCCATGGTCAAACTGAGGAGCATCTTCAGCAACAGACTGGTCCCATCAAGATGCAACACAGAGCATCACAGGAGATCCTTTTCCCCCATGGCTATCAAACAGTACGACTCCTCCACCTTCTGTCGTGGGGTAGACTGACTCTCCTTCCCCTCCCCTCCCCTCCCCTGCCCCCAATCTATGCAAATCCCCTATCTTGGACTTTCCACTCGTCACCTTAATTTCATGTTTCATGTATCTCGGTGTGTTTTTTTTTATAACTTTATTTTTGGTTTTCAAGTTATAAACACAAATTTACACAAAACATCAACAAACAGTACAGAACAGTACAAAACTAATATACCCCCATCCCCATCCCCAAGACTCCAAAAAGAGAAAGAGAAAGGGACTTTTTTAAAAAATAATAATAATAATAATAATAATAATAATAATAATAATAATAATAATAATAATAAAAAATAAATAAATACAGGCAGAGCCTTTGTGTTCAAATGTTACATGTTAACAACAGCAACATACAAATATAAATAAATGATTATGACTGTGTAGAAAATATTTTCAGTTAAAGGAAAAATCTTTAATAAAATCGATAAAAGGGTTTCAGGTCAGAGCAAAGTTTTTGCAGTCATTGTACCGTTTATACCTGATCTTTTCCAAGGGTAAAAAGGAGAGCACCTCCTTTAACCACTGCAAAAACGATGGAGCTTTTTGTGACTTCCAGTTGAAAAGAATAAGCCTGCGAGCAAGCAATGATGCAAATGCTAAAGCACTTGCTTGTAGATGTTTTAAGCTTACAGTTTGGGGGTGGTATTCCAAAGATAGCTGTGAACAAGTCAGGATTTATAGTCTGTCTGCAGATATGGGGAAATACATCAAATATGTTTCCCCAGTAGCTGTTGAGAGAGGGACATGTCTAAAACATACATGTCCAAAACAAAACTACAGAAGCTTGTTGTAATTTATGACTGTTGGCAGACAGATTTCCCTCCTGGGATAAATAAAACTTCTATCATATCTTATCGTATCGTATTGTAATACCTGTCATCATTATCCCTTGTACTGCATGGATTTCCATGCCAGTTCAGAGAATGTTATTGCATCAAATCAGTTTTCTAACAATCCATGTGTCTCATTGGGTCAATTACTGGACTTTATTTTGCATTAGAGTCCCATTTAATGACTTGAGTTTAATTTTTTGTGGCTGTGATGGAATTTGAACTATTTTGCAGGTGGTCTGGTGAATTTCCAGGAACATGTAATTGGCTTACAGTTAATACTCATTTATAAAATATTATGTGATATTACCATGTATTTTTTGATAAATATGACAGCTTTCAAGTGCCTAAACTGGATATCAAAAAAAGTACTTGGTTTTGAAAACAAAAGCTTTCCCTTTGTAATATGATGAATCAGCTAGAATAGTCTTGCAGATTAAACAACAACAGAATATTTGAACATCTTTCCCCATTTCTAAAGCCAATTTAAATAAAATTGTGCCCATGTTGTACATTCTTGAACATTAGCATTTTATTAACAATATGCACCGGACATTAATTGTGTTTTGTTTCTCACCTTATAATAAAGTAATGTCAAATCTAAAAAAATAAATTACATTTAGTATAGACAAGGAATTAATCACATATGCTAACCTTTAAATTATTAAGAATCAGTAAACAAATATACTGCAGTGCTAATTTAGAGCTTGCTAATTGTTGGAGCCAATGATCAAGAGGTAAAAGGTCCAACTGGGAGGAGTGTAGAGCAGTCGGGGGAGCATTGTTGAAAATGGACAAGATTGAAGAGGACTGAGAAAGCGGGGGATCTGGTGAGGAGATTCTGAGGGAGTCAGAGGGAAGTTTTAGGGCTAACATTTGAGAAGGGGCGGGTTGGCAGGGAGATTGATGAAAACAGGGATCTTACCACACAAGTAATGGAGGAGTAGCACCGAAATTCTGGAATGGAATGGGATCGATAGAGATAGTTGGATGGGAGATCATGAGAACAAGAAGAATTCAATAAGAAGTGGGTGATACTGAAGGCTGGGAGGGAGGTAAAATAAACAGGAGAATGTGAGGGGGAAAAACGTGGGGGAGGTAAAGGTTACAATATTTCTGTGCTGGAGGAGGAAACTGGGAAAGGGGGAATTGATCATGGAGAGAAGTGGTTTTACTAGGGTCAGCTACTATATCTTCTGTGTAAGAGCAAGAGGAACATTCCTGCAATTCCTGGTTCCACCTTTGGTATTTTTAAGCAGGTTTTGTTGACAACCCTTGCTTCTCAGTGCTGCTGTCAAAATAAATGACACAGCAACACCAAAAATGTCAGTGCATTATAACCATATAACCATATAACAATTACGGCATGGAAACAGGCTATCTCGACCCTTCTAGTCCGTGCCGAACACGTATTCTCCCCTAGTCCCATATACTTGCGCTCAGACCATAACCCTCCATTCCTTTCCCGTCCATATAACTATCCAATTTATTTTTAAATGATAAAAATGAACCTGCCTCCATCACCTTCTCTGGAAGCTCATTCCACACAGCCACCACTCTCTGAGTAAAGAAGTTCCCCCTCATGTTACCCCTAAAATTCTGTCCCTTAATTCTCAAGTAATGTCCCCTTGTTTGAATCGTCCCTACTCTCAGTGGGAAAAGCTTATCCACGTCAACTCTGTCTATCCCTCTCATCATTTTAAAGACCTCTATCATCCAGAATAGAATAGAATAGTTTCTTTATTGTCATTCTAACATGGGCCATGTACAACGAAATTTAAAATGTCAGCCAGTCAGTGCAGCATTCAAACATTTCTAAAGCTAACGAAACATCCACGGTAAAATAATAAAGATAAGCAAATAAATAAAACTCACAGACAAAGCACGCATACACACCCAACCCTCCATCCTTCTGTCGATTTCACCGTTACCACAGTCCCTTAGTCTGTATCGCCCCTGCGTTCCTTGGCGGCCACATTTAGTGCTTTTATAGCAGTGGGGTAAAAACTGTTTTTTAGTCTATTTGTCCTTGTCCTTGTGGATCTGTACCGTCTGCCTGACGGCAACAGTTCAAACAGGGGTGGGAGATGTCCTTTATTATATTCTGGGTTTTTTTGGTGCAGCGGGAACTGTGTAGGTCCTCCAAGGTAAGGAGAGGGCAGCCGACAATCCTCTGGGCGTTGTCAATGGCCCTCTGGAGCGCTTTCCTCTGAGCCGCTGTGCAGCTGGTGTACCACACGCATACACAGTATGTTAGTATGCTCTCAATGGAGCACCGATAAAAGGACAACAGCCCCCCTTAACTTTCTGCGCTCCAAAGAATAAAGCCCTAACTTGTTCAACCTTTCTCTGTAACTTAGTTGCTGAAACCCAGGCAACATTCTAGTAAATCTCCTCTGTACTCTCTCTAGGCATTGTAGGCAGTATTGCAGAATAAATAGCAAAAGGCTCAAATGCTAAGAGTAAACGATAGGAATACTTAACCTCGCACAATGTGCACAAATTTCATTTGCAAATTTTCAACTCTCATATTAGAATATGAAGTGGATCATTCCCAGTCTGTTAATAGATGAATGTTAACAGGTTGGATTGAGCCTTGCTGCTGTTGCATGGGATTGATAAGATAGCTAACCTCGCACGACTTTGGACTGCTCCACACAATATTGATAATCAACCAAACCAAATCAATCACAGCATAACTGCAGTACAATACTCTGTGAAATGTGACTTAACTCCTGCTTGCCAGAGTCATTAAAGATGAGCAAGAGCATCTGTAGACATCTGATGAAAGTTCATTGCCTTGATACAGTACATGACCGGCATTAATTAGCATCATCCGATTTTATAATGATAGCACGATCAGTACCATCATAAGATGAAGAATTAATGAGTGAAGTGCAATGATTAGGTATAATGCAATCCAGAAGAACTTAAACTAGCACAAACAAGAATAATTGAAATGCAGCACAATATCGTGGTTGAGTTGGATTTAACAAATTCTTCAGCATTGCAGCATGGCTTAGCATTATTAGGTTTACAATCAATATTTCAGGTGTCATATATGCTTTCTTCCAACCTGTGGACATTTTCTCACTCTAAGAGCAGATTTGCAGCATTTGCAAATAGGTACCAAATACATTCATCATAGAAACCAAAGGCTTGCCATTTTAACTGCTGGTATTTTTTTCAGTGGTGTGATGGGATAATTATTGTTGGTCAAACTCATTGCAACTACATAAAATATAGAACAGAGAACAGAGCAGCACAAGAACAGACCCTTCAGCCCACAGTGTACGCACTGGACATGATGCCAAGACAAACCCTTATTTGCTTGCACAGAATCCATATTCCTCCATTCCCTCCATATCCATGTGCCTATCCAAAAGCCTCTTCAACATCAGATCCTGTTTGCCTCCACCTTCACAGACAGCATGTTCTAGGCACACACCATCCTCTGTGTAAAAACTTGCCCCACACATTTCATTTGAACTTTCCCTCACACCTTAAATCTATGGCCTCTAGTACAGGTGCACAACCTTTTATCCGACAGCCTTGGGACCAGACAGTTTTCGTAATTCGGAATTTGTCGGCTTTCGGAATGGAAATTTTTTTGCGTAGATTTTAATGGCTGGCTCAGTGGTAGAATGCTCGGCTCATATCCGCAAGGTCGCGAGTTTGCGCCTTGATCCCGGCAGTTCCTCGGTCGCGAGTTTGAGTCTTCAATATAGTTTTTTCTTGCAGAATAAATGTCTGTATGAAATGCAGTGTGTTGAATGAATTCCTGAATTTGTAAATGTGACCGCAGCATTGAATCACCTCTCGCACTCATGTCACCCTAGCGGGGCTACATGCCCTTAGGCGGCCTATGGCGACATTTTCACACTCTTATATCCGTGTGCAGCAGAGGCAACGTGTGTTTGGCGCCAAACGTGAGCTTTGATGTGCAGACGACATCCTGGAAAAAATGTCCGGATTCTTCCAGGTAGGCGATATACCCTCCCGGGCAATATACCCTCCACTTCTCTTTTATGAAGGGGATTTAGTTCCCCTTTCATCCAGGACCGACTGGAGGTTCCGCTGTCACCTCTGCGGGCCGCCCTCAGTGAATGTCCTGTCTCCCTGTCCCTGGGATAGCAGGGGGTGATCAAACAGCACAAGACCCCCCTCCCCCTCCAACTCCAGAGAAATCCGCTCCCCGATGGGCCGCTACGGCGACAAGTGGCAGTTCGCCCACAGCCCGAGCTGCACGACCCCAAGAACAAGACGTACCTTGCACACCATCAGCTTCTGCCCATACGCGGAGCGTGTTCCTCTGGAGTTGGAGTGGAGCTGGGCTGGAGTTGCTGATCTGGGATCTCCATGCTTGCAGTGGGCCTGGGGGTCGGTGTCCCGATGAGGGGGCACAACTCGGGCTGTGGGCGAATTGCCACTTGTTGCCGTAGCAGCCCATCAGGGAGCGGCTTCTGGTGGTCCTGACGTCTCCGGCCAGTTTGCAGTTTTCCTCTGGAGTTGGAACGGGGCTGGGCTGCTGCTGGCTGTGGGTCTCTGGGATCTCCGTGCTTGCAGTGGGCCTGGGGATCGGTGTCCCGTTGGTCCTGACGTCTCCAGTGACTGGCACTTTATGCTGGCATCACCGACCTGAAGACAGTGCAAAGCCCCCGCGCCGGTGCAATGGGCGGGGAGCTGGAGAGGGGAGGGAAGGGGTCACACACATGGCCGGGAAGCAGAGGGGTATAGGTGGGGTGAAACTGAAGGGAGCGACAATCTGCTGTTCCCTGCCCGCTGAGTTAAAAAGTTCCCATGCAAGACTCACTCAAGATACACTGCGTATCGTGAGTCTACCATGGGAACTTTTTAACTCAGCGGGCAGGCAGCGGCATATTGTCAATTATTAACCCTCCCGTGCAATATACCCTCACCTTCTCTTTTATGAATGGGGATTTAGTTCCCCTTTCTTCTAGGACCGACCGCAGGTTCCGCTGTCACCTCTGCGGGCCGCCCTCGGTGAACGTTTTCAAGGACCTTTCTTCAAAGAACGAAAAAATGTCCGCTATTCGGAGGTTTTCGTTATTTGGATCTTCCTGTGCACCTGTATTTGATATTTCCATTCTGGGGAATAGGTTCTGACTGTCTAGCCTATTTATGCCTCCTAATTTTAAATACTTCTTCAGGTCTCCTCACAATCTCTGGAATTCCAGGGAATATAATCCAAGGCTGTCCAATCTCTGCCTGTATCTAATGCCCCTAATCCAAGCATCAATCTGGTAAACCCTCTTTGCTGCCTTTCCAAAGCCTTCCTGTAATTGGCGACCAGAACTGCACTTTAATGCACTAAATGAAAGTTAAGAGTACATGTGAGGAGTCTCTTTCCTTCAGGTATTAATTGATGTTCCAGACTTTAAAAGTGCCGTTTTTTAAATATGTTAAAATAAATGTACTGTACATTTTGTTTCTTTAATTTCTTGCTCCTAGTTCAATCACTCGCCTTACATCTTTCTTACCCTGATTTGACATGAAGCTCTTCCATTCCAATTTATTATTTGTTTCCAGTCCTTCTGCAGTTGACTTCACATCCTAATGGGCCTGTCTCACTTAGGCGGTATTTCAGTCGCCTGAAAAACCGATGACTGGAACGATGACTGTCAGAGTGGAACACATACACACACATCGCTTCCTTCACCAGCCCGTTATACAGGCGGGGGCCGGGCAAATCGGGGGAGCGCTATCTGAGTGAAATTCATATGGTGCAGAGCCAATGTGATACAGACACACACCGCGATGAACAGGAAGGTTGGCTCTGAAATTACGCACAGTGTATGGCAAGTCCTTTAAAAGAGGGGGGGGGGGAGGTGGGAGAAGGGGGGAGAAGGAGTGGAGACATATTTTAAGAAGTAGGAGATCCACGGCTGTGAAGCTCGGTGGACATTAACATTACCAGTCGATTATTCTTTGTCTGAAAACTGCTTATGTTTTTTTTCTCATTGAGCCAATGAAATTCACCGATCAGCACTGGCTACAACCTATGAGAACCTACGACAACCTTTGACCTCCTGGCAACCCACCACCACTGCACCTAAGGCACGAGAATTCTCGCTACTCTCCATGGCAGCTTTATTCTAGTCGCCGCTAATTTTTTAACATGTTGAAAAATTTGCGGCGACCATGATGAGACCCCGACTAGCTCCCAGAATGCAGGAACTCCTCACAACCATGAAGGCGACTCCCCAGCAACCACCCGTGAACATGTGGCGATCATGTGGCGACTGCATAGTCTCCTGCAGTTGCCTAAAAAGTCAGCTAAGTCACATAACCAAGATAAATCAAAATGCTTTTAAGCCTGACTTAGAAAATGAGCAAAAAGATATTATAAGAGCAAAATAAAACTGGGACTAAAAATCTGAATGTTGTTTTGGGATATTTTTGATGAAAGTTGGCATCTCTTAAGTAATAAGAAGTATAGATATGAACAGACATCTGATGAAAGATCATTGACCCAAACTGTTAAACTCTGTTTCTCCCACTACTAACTCTGCATAGACCTGCTGAATATTTCCATAATTCTCTGTTATGGAGTTGTTAATCCTGGCCAAATTGGAGAGGCTAGGACTTTAAAATGTGGTAAAAGCTTCAGGGCTGCTGGGAGATTTGGCCAACAACAACCATTTTGCAGTGTAGCATTTCAAAGCAGTTACCACCACCACCACAAACACCAACCATCAATTGGGCAATTTGGATTTGCTCTATGCAGAGCTGGGACAAGCTGTGGAGTGGTGCCAATGTGTCTAGAGCCTAGATACAATTTGCAAGAAAAGAATAAGAACATCTGCAGACCCTGTCAATTAGTTGCAAAATGTATAGAATGGATTGGATGGCTGCAAACCAGACATACCTTGAAAAAAATTGTAAATAATGTTGCAGAGTTCGTTCGCCTATTTCCTTCGCTCCATAGATGCTGCTGCACCCGATGAGTTTCTCCAGCATTTTTGTGTACCTACTTTGAAGAATGTTGATTAGATGAGGTATTGAACCTCATCTGGGTCACTTGCAGATCAGGGTAAATGTTTCTTAGTTGGCTTCTTTGGGAAGTCCGGTTTGAATGCAATGTATTGAGCTGCTGTATAATTGGGTTAGGGAAATGTCTGTTAAGTATGGGGTTAATCGATATCTGTAATTGGATTATTAAGAGACCACCCCCATGTGGTTCACCCCCTCGAGGTCCCGGGACAAATAAAAGTCCGCTACCACGAGGTCCAGCGTCGATCTTCTGGGAGAGCACTTGGGACTGCGTGACTTTCTGGAGTGTTTCTGTTTGAGTGAGGCCCAAGCTTCATCAGGCAGATACGAGGATCGAACCCATGGGGTAGTTACAGTAGTTGAACTGTATTTGCGCTTTGTTAAAATTATTCAAGTGCTTGATTCAGTGTTTTTATTGAAACTAGACTGGGGGGAAGCTTCGAAATGAGCAATTTACATTGGGGCTCGTCCGGGATCTCAAAAGACCCCCAAACACAAGATTACGATCAAGGATGTTGAGCTATTTTGATTGCGACTGCAGAAATGGGGCCCAGTTTGTGGTTTTTCGGCACTTCATTAGTTGGAGTGGATAGATCATTTGCGGGCTTGGGAAAGGGTCGAATCGAGATCATTAGAACAGAGTCTATAAAGCACGGGAGAGTGGTTAGCACTCCTTTGTGTTAGGGGCCCATAAAACCAGGGTGGGATTAGAGGCCCTGCTGGGGTTGGGTTAGAGTCCCTTTCCTGGGTTAGAGGCCCAAAACGTTGGTCATAGTTGGCAGACTGCAGCTGCTTTAACGAGAGCCAAACGTGCTTCATCGGGCGAGGAGTGGCCAAGATTCGACTTGGTATCCAATTGGTGCGGTATTAAAATACAGGTCTGACCTTCGATCGGATCTTTGCCGGGAGCGCAAATTGTAATGGTGCGCTGTGAAAATCGGCATTGATAACTCACAGAGCGAAGCGGCTAGGGGTTGAATCCTCGGTGCCCAACAGAGAGCAGAGAGGAGTGTCAGCGTGAATGTATCTGAGTACTCGTTACGGTACTGGGCTTGGACTGACAGAGTATAGATTGGACAGAATGTACTCCAGTCCGTTCAAGAATTCAACTGGGCAATTTTAGTTTTATGTGAGAGCCTGCGTGGTAGAAGAGATACACACTGAAATGATGAGTTTGAATTTGAGTCTATATTTGCAAAGACAAATTTTCAAATATGGTATTTCATATTGAAGTTCTGCCAGTACGGTGGAATTCGAATTCCTGTATATAGAACTTCGGAGTTGGTGCATGTCTGTGATCGATTCAGAATAGCGGCTGATCAACAGTGAATAGTAATCCTCTGGTCAATTGTTGACAAGTACCTGATAGCAAAGAGTACCTGAGAGACAGGAACCTGTTTTACTTGATGAAAAGTAATCTGAATAGTGAAGGGTACCCCTAATTCTGTCGAACTTAGAGAGGAGGGATAGAGGTCCCCCTATGGAAGTCCAGTCTTAGTAGAGGGATAGTAACATTCGGCAGGAAAAGTTGTCATTTAAGGAGTAGTACTCCTCAGCAAAGAGTAAACTAGGAAGGGGAAAATCTTCGATATCAGAGGGAGAGGTTCACTGCATGATAACAGTGTGACGCGGTATCGAGATCAAGTATTTGTGAACTGTGCGCTAGTGCTTTAAATCATTTTCTAAATTGTAAAATCTAGCTTTTCATATTGTCATCGGATCGGATTTTGTAAATATTCTGTGTATGTAGAGAGGAGTCATCACGCTGACCGATTGTGCTACGGGGAGGATTTCTTAGAGTGTGTGATTTATGATAAATGAATGTTTGTGGTTTATTTAGGAGTGTGGTTGTGCCTGATAGTGATAGGTAGTGTGTTATCCTGCTTGTGGACTGTGTTACTTATGTGTCTGAAGATCATCTTTGGATGTTTTGATAGAGGATTAAATGAGTGTGAGTGTGTTTGATTGTGTTTGGATGTACTTGATTGTTCCCTGGAGTACTCTGATTCTTGAGTGACTGAGGATTGAGAAGGGTGTGGACTTGTGGAAGATAGAAGAAGAATTTGAATAAGAGAGTTGGATTGGTGGAGCAAAGGAGTAACGAGTTGCAAGGCTGCGATCACTTTGAACCATTAGGCATTGTCGAGGAGCGTGTTTGGTAAATTTAGAGATCAAAAAGAAGGATTTAAGAATTCTGTTTCAGGTGTTAAATTTATCAGGAGCGTTAATAAGAAATTAGGAAATATGCTATGGCCATCAGGGGGGAATTAGAACAGTAAGAGGGATAAAATACATAGAATGGATCATTTGGCAGCGTAGTAATAACAAATGGCACTAAAGAATGAATAGGGTTATGGCGAAAATATTTAGAGGAACGGAAGGCGAATAAGGAGGTAAAGAGAATGGCTAGTTGGGGAAAAGCGATCGCTAAACTTGGATTAGAACTAAAGGAAAGGAAAAGTAGATAGATCTCCAGGTAGTGAGGACAGGAGTGGAGATGAAGGGAAAAGTGGATCTCCTGGAAGAAAATTAGTCCATGTAAAATAAAAGATTATGAATCCGATGGTTAGTGCTGATTTTGAGGGGGAAGAAGGTGAGTATTTAGAAGAGTGGACAAATGTTAACGCCAGTGGAAGTTCGCAGCTTGCACCATGTTCCTTTTGTGTTTCCCAGGCTTCACTAGCACCATGTATGACTTGTGCCCGAGATACATATTTTAGGTCTGCAGAATCTATTACAACTCCTGCAGATTCTACATCCGAACAGATTCTACCAACAGCAGATATTGAGGTACCAGATCCTTCAATCCTATCCACGCCATCATTGATAGATCGTCCAGTGGCTTATGGCACCCGGAGTAGAACGAAAAGGTTAGCTCCTGTGTTTAAAGAAAAGAAAGGTATGTTAGATATAGTGCAACTGCCAGAGTATTTCTGTGAGCCACAACCCAGACAGATTACTTGAGTAGAAAGGAATGATTTATTTGGGCAGTATCGGGAAACCCCTAGCGAACAGAAAGATTTATCTGAGGGTGAGATAGTGATTTTAGATACCGAGATAGATTTTGACGTAATCGAAAGCTTACAAATTGAACAGATATCCCATAGGCAGTTACCAGTAAGGGAAGGAATAGGCACAGTGGATTTGGCCAGCGCAGTGAATATGAATAATCCCCGTGCCACAGATGCCCATAGGCCGTGGAAGCTCCATGAAATAATGGCAGTACTAAACAGAACCCCCGATAGAAGAAATCACCTGCTGTCTTTATAGATTATTTACGAACCACAATGTGTGTATATCATGCAGATTCCCGGAATTTATGGGAGACCATACAACAGATAATTACTCCACCTGAGAATACCAATTTCTAGTAGCCCTAGGACACCCAAATTACCTAGGACACCCAATCTAGTAGCCCTAGGACACTGGAGACCACTTTTCAGGGCTCTCGCAACGGCGACTTCTCCCGCCCGAGTTGCGGGGTTGAAGAGCTCCTGGAGCGGGGCCAGACATCACCGCCCCGCGCGGCTTGCAATGACCGCGGGACTCTGCGAGCGCACGCCGGGCGCTCCAACACCAAGACCCGGTGTGCGACCTCGCACCACCCGGCGTGGCTTTAATGGCCGCGGGACAATTGCCATCGCCAGCCGGGGGCTTTGACTTTGACTCTGACATCGGGGGGGGGGGGAGGGGAGTGCAGTGGAGGGATAAGTTTTTTTGGCCTTCCATCACAGCGATGTGATGGATGTTTATGTAAATTATGTTGTGTCTTGGGTCTATTTGTTTGTAATGTATGGCTGCAGAAACGGCATTTCGTTTGGACCTCAAGGGGTCCAAATGACAATTATATTGTATCTTGTATCTTGTATCTTGTATCTTGTATCTTGTATCTTGTATCTTGTATCTTGTATCTTATGAAACATTGGCAAATGCAGTAATGGATGACAGTGCAAGAGAAGAGCTATTTTAGCGGCCCTTGCCAAAACGTTTCAGAAACCAGGCGATTTAAGTCGAGTACTGGCCATAAAATCAGAAAAGGGTGAAGGAGCAAAAAAATTTCTAGAACGTTTTTCAATATTAGATATGAACCAATCAGAGGATTTTGACTATCAGAATGGAACAAGTTCCCGTCAATATTGTGCTATCTTGTTGAATTGTCTCCCTACTAAAGTAGCGGATTTGATTAAAACTGAAAATAGGAACTGGTCTGAGAACCGAGCCAGTCAAATAGCCAGAGCTGTGAGATATTATTGGAAGAAAGGTAGGAACCAAAAAATGTATCCTGTTACTAGGAGAGAAAGTGAATGCATAGCCAAGGAAGAATTACCAAAATCTAACTCTGAACCATGGATTCCCAGAGTACCAGTAAATTATGGATTGGGAGAAATTAGAGTTCCAGATTATTCAGATTATTGTCACCACTACATTCCAAATCTAGAACCCATTCCAATGGAACCCAGGTAGAATAAGACCAACCATGTTGCCTAATCAATGCTATACTTGTGAGGGAATGGAACATTGGAGTCAGGCCTGTCCAACAAAGGAGTGAATGAAAGGGAGGGGTCAAAGAAGGAATTTCCAGGATTACAAAGAATTTAAAGATCCTAGAGAATATAGACACATCTGAAATCCAAGGAATTATGGGTCCTTTAATTCACAAGACTACTGGGACCCAAGAAACCTGAGAGAGAGATGGCCCGAATGTCAGGAACTGAGAAGTCACACACCGTTTACTCAAGCTAACCCATTTTCTCAGTCCTGACTCATCAACCCACCCTGGAATTGTGGGCATGGAGACATGACCCCTATTCTAGACACCCCTCAAGTAATTTACCAGAATGAACGAATTGGATGTACTATTGTAGTAAAAACTGAAAATCTTATGGAAGAAAATTATAAACCACCTTATGACTACCCCAGAATACCCCTTAGATCAAAGAAGATTATAAACTGCACCTAATTAGGCCATGGAGGAAGGAGTGTCCAGCGAAAAGGCAGAACATAGCAGGATTGAAGAAAAACCAAGGGGCGATAAAGAAAGTAAGAAAAGGAACATAGTAACTAGCATGAGAAGGGATGGCAACTAATGAATGGGTATGGCACTAGGGAGAGAAGAAACAAACTTACTGTGCAGGAGGAATGGTAGTGGGGAAAGAAGATATTATATTAATGTGTTACTGAGTTTGTGCCTGCAGGACATTATATCGACAAGACACTATCTGGGGAGTGAGGTATAAGAATGCACAGGCCCTTTAAGAATGGGAAGAAGACAGCAAAAGGTAATGTAGCTCCCCAGAAACAGGTGACCAGCAAGAGGAACTGATACTGGCCTGCCCCTTTAAGATATTTGGGTAGGCCAGCAGACAGCAATCTGCTCCTCAGTATCCATACTCCCTTGTAATTGAAAATACTATCAGAAAAGAAGAAGAAGAAGACCTACCTCAGTGCCCAACTTTAATATCACCTAGATAGTGGAGAAAGAAAAGGAAAGAGAGTAAAGGGTCTGTCCCACTTGGGCAACCTAATCCGCAAATTCTGGCAAGTTTGCCCTCAACTCATACTCGCATCATGATCGACACGAGGTCGTAGGAGATCTTTGTAGCTCTCCTCATGCTCGAGAGTGGTCTCAGCGTACTCGAGGCCTCAGCTAGGTAACGGCATTTTTTTCAATATGTTAAAAAATGCCCGTGAGTAAATAAGGTCGTCATGGACAAAATTGATACTTTTTTTACTCTTAGGTTTAGTCGTAGATGGTCGTTGTAGGTCGCAGTAGGTTAGCATGTTAATCGTAGATTATCAAGGGTAGTCAAAGGTAATCTTCATCATAGTCGAAGGGAGGTCGAAGGGAGGTCGAAGGAGATCGAAGGAGGTTGTCTTCACTCTCCACTATTCAGCGTCCAAGTTTCACAAAGTTAGTCGTAGCTAGTCGTAGCTAGTCAAAACTAGTCTTATAGGCGACGCGACTCTCGTCAGCAACGGCCTCTGCAGCCCGTCTGCGTTTTTATTATTTTTTGTCTATTGTTATATGTAGTTTTTGTTATTTTTTGTTGGGGGGGTGTGTGGACAACTTTTAAATCTCTCCCTGCACGGGAGAGACACAACCTTTTCTTGTCGGGTCTCCGTTGTACTGGGGCTGCAAATGAGGAGCGGACTCCAACAGAAGAAGCCGGGGTCTCTGGTGCCCGACTCACCTCACTCTCGCAGAAAACAAACTCCTGTGCAGGAGGAATGGTAGTGGGGAAAGAAGATATTATATTAATGTGTTACTGAGTTTGTGCCTGCAGGACATTATATCGACAAGACACTATCTGGGGAGTGAGGTATAAGAATGCACAGGCCCTTTAAGAATGGGAAGAAGACAGCAAAAGGTAATGTAGCTCCCCAGAAACAGGTGACCAGCAGGAGGAACTGATACTGGCCTGCCCCTTTAAGATATTTGGGTAGGCCAGCAGACAGCAATCTGCTCCTCAGTATCCATACTCCCTTGTAATTGAAAATACTATCAGAAAAGAAGAAGACGAAGACCTAACTCAGTGCCCAACTTTAATATCACCTAGATAGTGTAGAAAGAAAAGGAAAGAGAGTAAAGGGTCTGTCCCACTTGGACAACCTAATCCGCAAACTCTGGCAAGTTTGCCCTCAACTCATACTCGCATCATGATCGACACGAGGTCGTAGGAGATCTTCGTAGCTCTCCTCATGCTCGAGAGTGGTCTCAGCGTACTCGAGGCCTCAGCTAGGTAACGGTATTTTTTCAATATGTTAAAAAATGCCCATGAGTAAATAAGGTCGCCATGGACAAAATGTATACTTTTTTTACTCTTAGGTTTAGTCGTAGATGGTCGTTGTAGGTCGTAGTAGGTTAGCATGTTAATCGTAGATTATCAAGGGTAGTCAAAGGTAATCTTCATCATAGTCGAAGGGAGGTCGAAGGGAGGTCGAAGGAGATCGAAGGAGGTTGTCTTCACTCTCCACTATTCAGCGTCCAATTTTCACAAAGTTAGTCGTAGCTAGTCGTAGCTAGTCAAAGCTAGTCTTCAACATAGTCGAAGGAGGTCGAAGAAGGTCTTCTACATAGTCGAAGGAGGTCTACAATATGTAATTTTTTCCAACTCCTCTAAAGTCGGCAATTAGGTCACCCCTTAAAGGACAGTCTAATCATCTTTAAAAGGAACAACACTGACAACTCGTAATGACTATTGGGATAGCTCCTCTTTGGAATTGGATCTAAATAAAAAGGAATTTCTCTGTGGTTCGGGGCAAAATACTCACTTTGCGCCAAAATTTAGTTATAAGTAAATTAATTTAAAGAGGGCTTATGGGATACAGTCTTAAAATTATTAGAGAAATGTCTGTTAATTTGGCATTCTTCTCTTGTCTCACACATAGGAGGATAGTCGAAGATGGGACTGGACTATTTAGTTATGATCAAGGAAGGAACAAACCCGAGCGGATATCAGGAATTAAGACATATCCTGGAAACGTAAGGTGGTAGTGTAAAATGATGAGTTAGACTGAAAATGTATGTTCCCCTCGGAAAGTCAATACTATCCATCCAGAAGAGTTACTTAGAGAACAAAGCCAATAGAGTAAAAGCGAGAACCCCTAAACAGAGAACGAAATCAACATAGTAAAGAGAATATAGGAACGAACCAAACATAGTAGAGAATCAACATAGTAACGAGTTACCATAGTGAGGAGTCATTCCTAAATAAGAAGAGGTACTGGAGGAGAGACTTAGTAAATTAAAGGGAAACTTGAATAGGTATTGAGAATAGCAGCGTCAATGCATATTTGCCTGATGGATTTGAATCGTTTAACCCTTGATAGAAAAAAACGCTTCTATTATCAAGGTGGAAAGAAATTGTCCTCGATTTGGCATTCTTATTGGGGGTACTGATTGGGGATGATCAGCCATGATCACAATGAATGGTGGTGCTGGCTCAAAGGGCCAAATGGCCTCCTCCTGCACCTATTGTCTATTGTCTATTAATTGGATTTATGATAAAATTGACAGCATATGGAAATTTATTGTTTAAATCTGAACAGCTGGGAATTCCACAGGAATTGTAATGAAAATGTATTGTCGGCTGCAATGCTGTGGAATTAAAAGGATGAGATGGACACTTAAATTTGAAATAGTAAATTGAAGGCTGAGATGGAATTTGGTTAAGTTGGAACATTTGTCATGGTTTGCTTTAAATTAGTCACACATGTAGGGAAATCTAGACTGAACCCAGCTGAAATTTGTATGAGAACCCATCATTAGATATAAATATTATAACATTGTGTGAATATGGAGATAGATGATTAGTGTTGATCCTAGGATAATAAAGAGTATATTAGGGAACAGAATAGGAATAGGGATATAGTAATTGAGTAATATAATCGGTTCAAATAGGGATAGTATTGCAGAATTCTCGAGAATGTATGGGAAAGCATGGGTGCATGATGGTAACTTGCTTTCTTCCAAGTTTTTCAGGATTTTAGGTTTAGGTTCGACTATGGAAAGGAATGAAAGAATGGGCAGCAACACGGAGGGAGGGAATTTGCGCCCACAAAAACTCGGGAGGTGAAGACTCATCAGACGGAAATTGTGATGTTATGCCCATGAAAACTTGCGACACTTGACAAGATTCTGGGAAGAAACATCCATCTTGTGTTACTGATAGATGGCAAATGTAAAGCACACTTATGTATATCAGGATAGCTGATTATTGAACTATTTGGTTATCATAAATGATGGGTTATCATATATGATAAAAAAAAAAAGGAATGTTAATCCTGGCCAAATTGGAGAGGCTAGGACTTTAAAATGGGGGTAAAATCTTCAGGGCTGCTGGGAGATTTGGTCAAATTTGGAATTGTTTTCTGCTGAACTCGGATAAGCTGCAGAGTGGTGCCAGTGCATCTAGAGCCTAGATACAATTTGCAAGAAAATAATAAGAACATCTGCATACCCTGTCAATTAGGTGCAAAATGCATAGGGTGGATTGGATGGCTGCAAACCCGACATACACCTTGTAAATAATTGTAAATAATTGTAAATAATGTTGCAGAGTTCCACTTTGCCAAATGTTGATTGGATGAGGTATTGAGCCTTGTCTGGGTTTCTTGCAGATCAAGGTAAATGTTTCTAAGTTGGCTTCCTTGAGGTCCGGTCTAAATACAATGTATAGAGCTTATTGGGTTAGGGAAATGCCTGGTATGGATGGGGTTAATCAATATCTGTAATTGGATTATTAAGAGACCAACCCCATGTGGTTTGGCCCCTCGAGGTCCCGGGACATATAAAAGTCCGCTACCACGAGGTCTAGCGTCGATCTTCTGGGAGAGTGCTTGGGACTGCGTGACTTTCTGGAGTGTCTCTGTTGAAGGGATGCCTAGAGGGCTTGATCAGGCAGATATGAGGATTGAACCTGCGGTGGGATAGGTGCAGTATTTGAACTGTAATTGCGCTTTTTTAAAATGACGATTAGCTGTTCAAGTGCTTGATTTAGTGTTTTTACTGAAATTAGACTGGGGGGGAAGCTTAGAAACAAGCAATTTACAGTCATTGAGTGATACAGCATGGAAACAGGCCATTCGGTATAACTGCCACACACCAGCTATCATGTCCCAGCTACATTTGTCCCACCAGCCTGCATTTTGATCCATATCCCTCCAAACCTGTCCTATCCATATACCTATCTTACCGTTTCTTAAATGTTGGGATAGCCTCTGCCTCAACTACCTCTATACATCTACCACCTTTGTGTAAAAAGATTACCCCTCAGATTCCTATTAATTCTCTTTCCATTCACCTTAAACGTATGTCCTCGGGCCCTCGATTCCCCTACTCTGTGCAAGAGACTCTGTGCATCTACCTGATCTATTCCTCTCATGATTTTATACACCTCTATAAGATCACCCCTCACCCTCCTGCACTCCAAGGAATAAAGTCCCAGCCTGCTCATCCTCTCCCTACAGCTCAGCCCCTGTAGTCCTGGCAACACCTTCGTAAATCTTCTCTGTACCCTCTCCATCTTGACAACATTTTATAACACATTACTAAATGTTTTCAGATAAAGGTAGCTGGTAAAGAAGGAAAAGCAGTGGGGTTTTACATGGTAAATAGAACAAGTGAACCAAGTCATTTAGCTTTAGCAAGTAGCAGGCACAATTAAGTGAGCCCATACCACCATGAGTCAACATCGAACAACCACCAGCATGACCATGCCTTGCAGAAACAATCCCTGATATATGTCAGTAAGAAACAAAGGGGAGATGTTTGGAACATTAACTGATAACTCTTTGGCTTTTCACTCAAATTGGTCAAATGAATGAAGTCCTCTGTGGTTTCAGACTTTGGAGAGCCAGTTAGATATCAGGGCAGTACAGATGTCTTTCTTATCTAATAAATGTGTATGTGATTAAATTAAACTAACCAGTGTTAAAGATAGAAATTGGCCCACTGGAGAGAAGGAATGGGTGATGTTTCGGGTCGAGACCCTTCTTCAGACTGAGAGTCAGGGGAGAGGGAGACACAGAAATATGATGAGAATACGAGAAATCAAATGGGATGAAGCTCAAACTGAGAGAGATTGTTCGGTGATGTGGAGACCATTAAAACGCTGCATCTGCTGTTCCTTCCTATACATAAAAAGCAAACCAGCATCTGCTGTTCCTTCCTATACATAAAAAGCACAGGAGCAGGCCCTTCAGCCAACCAAGTCTGAGCTTGCCATGATGGAAATTAAACTAATAGTATAGTATAGTATAGTATATCTTTATTGTCATTTTCCTGAGTACTCACATACCCAGAGGAAACAAAAAAACGTTGCTCAACCAGTGTCCATTCAGTGTGCAGTAAAAAATAAATAGAAATAAAAATACATATATCATAAACAAATTAAACACTCTACTCTCTACTAAACATCAACAGGCGTTCCGATCGGCAGCGGCATGACAGTGGCTCTGCTGCAGTGTGTCCAGGTTGGTGGTTGGTGCGCGATACTTTGGCAGGGGGCAAAGTCCGTTTATCAGTCTTATAGCCTGCGGGAAGAAGCTGAGGAGCATCCTGCTGGTTTTGCAGCTAATGCTCCTGTACCTCTTCCCAGATGGCAGGATGGAGAATATGTGATGCGATGGGTGGTAATACCCATCTACCTGCATATAGTCCACATCCCACTATTACCTGCTTGTTAATATGTCTGTCGTATTTCCTTCTACCACTTACCCTGGCAGCCCCTTTCCTCCGAACTACCATTCTTTGTGAAAACTCCCTTAGATTAGCTTCAAGGTAAATAGGTGGAGTTTGACTCGTCTCTCCTTATAGTAAATTCTTATAGTAGATCTCCATTCCTGGTAATATCCTGATGAAGGGTCTCGACCTGTTACGTCACCCATTCCTTCTCTCCAGAGATGCCTGTCCCATGAGTTACCCCAGCATTTTCAACATTCCACTCTTGCACAAATGTGGAAAAAGTAAGATTCATCCAATTTGGAAATAATGATGAGAAACTGAAAGTTTTGGTGTTCAAAGTGTAGACAAATCGCTAAAACTTGACGTAAAGTAAACAAGGAATTAGGAGCACAAACTATTGTAGGCCTTTATTACAAGAGGAATTGAATACAAGAGTAGGGACATGTTGCTCCAATTATATTGGGTCCACATAAGAACACATCGGGGATAGACACAAAATGCTGAAGAAGGGTCTCGACCCGAAACATTGCCTATTCCTTTTCTCCAGAGATGCTGTATGACCCACTGAGTTATTTCAGCATGTTGTGTCTATCTTCAGTTTAGCAATTCCTTCCTACATATCTGGGATATTGTGTACAGGGGAGAAAAGAGATTGCAGATGCTCAAATCTGGAGGAAAAGCTGCAGGCAGAATTCAATGGATCAGACAGCATCTATGAAGGGAAATGGGCAGATAATGTTTCTGATTGACACCTTCATGACGACTGAGAGAGTAGAGGAGAGATAGCTAGTATAAGGGGAGGGACAGGCAATAGGAACCCATGGAAGGATGAGTTGCCCGGCAGATGGAGTCAGGTGGGGCAGAAAAGGGGGAAAACACCAAGAGAGATTGTGTGGTGATGTGGAGACCATTAAGACGCTGCAGATTTTGGAATCTGATAATCTGACAGATGGAAACACTGCAGGTGGGGAATAAAGGACCAATTTCAATCACAATAATACTTTGTTAGCCAAGTATGTTTTGTAACATACGAGGAATTTCATTTGCCAAGTGAGTCATAGGAATGGAACACACAAAACACCTTTTAACATAAATATCCATCACAGTGACTCCTCCACATTCCTCACTGTGATGGAAGGTGAAAAAAGTTCATATCTCTTCCCTTCTTTGCTCTCCCGCAATCAGGGGCCTCGAGCCCTCCTTTGACGGGACAATCTTTAGCAATGTTACAAAATTTTGAGATTTTAAAAATCAAGTCTGCAATTTATCCCATCAGATAAAGCATAACAACAAGTTTAATTTGACACCAAATTCACTTTCATATCTCAAGTATTAAAAAAGTTATGGCCATTTTCATACTCGGAAATTAGCATCTTGTTCCCTATTGATTTTCAATGGACATTACAAAAAAGCTGTGATCTTGGATAGTCAAAAGCCCGTAACTTTCTTAAGAATTAAGAGAACTGAATGAAATTTTCACCTATCATAGATTGAAGCATTCTGAAAAAATATAAAACAATCTTACTTGGATGACATGAAATTAAAGCATATAATTAGCTAATTACCTAATTGTAGCTAATTACAAAATTGACCGATGTGACAGAAATGGTAATAAACAACCAGACTGCCTCGAAAATTCAAAAATGTGATATTCTCAAGATCAGAACTTTAATATTATTGTATAATATGCTGTAAGTCAGTTATGGATAGGTAAATAAATTACAATTTCTAGCAAAAGACCAAGTCTTTATGGAGAAGATCAGCTGCTAGCTGGTACATTGGCATATCATAATCAGTAGCATCATTATACTCCTCAGACTGCAACCAATAAGCAACTCTGTACACGTTGTTTTTCCTCAATTTTTCAATTTTAGAAAAAAAGGTAGAGATTATAAAGTTAAACGCTAAAACAAATAGTAAATACTAAAAAAGAAAATCATGTTTAATCAAAATTCAATTACTAGATATAAACATCTATCCATTTCTTAAATAGCCTAAGTGTCCAAAGATTATTCACAAATAATTCACAATATAACATGATTTTTATATCTAATTTACATTAATTTATAGGCCAAATGGAAGGAATTTAGTGTTCAATTGCTGTAAATAAATGCCCATTTAAATCGGCTTTCTAGTGGGTTCATGTGAACGTGCTGGTTTAGAACGTTCACATTGCGCTGGATTAGTGCCCTCAAATGCCGAGAAAAATACTGCGGGATATAAAAAGCCCAAAATGAACTACTCGCTATAGAAAACTTTATAAACAGGGTTATTTACACGCCCCATTTAATGTAAAAATAAGGTACATACCTTTAATTGTTTGCTTTATAAAACCCTGGGGCTGCGAGAGGTTGCGAAGTGAGAGAGTGATTTTAAAATTATTATAACTATTATTCGAGGCCTATAAAACTAATAATACCTTTTGCGACCGGGTCTTGCAGCGATTTTTCGTTAATGATTTACTAGGCTGAACATCTGCGATTAGAACAGCCTAGTAAAAATCGTGTTTTAAACCCGCCCCCTCCAAACAGCGCCAAAACGCGGACATGGCTTTGGGCAGATTCCCAATGACGATTCAGGTAGGTTTTGTAACATACCTACAATCTTGACTCCCGTAGCCGGTGGCGTTTGGGCCCTCAGCATCGGGGCGATCAGCTCCTGCATCGGGGGGATGTCAGCTCACCCAAGCGGGACAAACGAATCTCGCGTCGGGACTGGTCGAGCCTCTTCATTGTTGGAGCTTCCCGACATTGGGGAAGTGCATGGTAATGGATAGGGAGAGTAGATGGGGACTAGGTGATAGAGGTTTGGGAGGTTGGAAAGAAGTGGTTGTGCAAGAGGACATGGATAGATCAGGAGGAGAAGGGCATAGAAGGGGAACAAGTTACGTTAAACTTGACAATCTTCCACCCAGGAGCGGAAAAGACTACAAAAAGTAGTAAACACTGCCTAGTCCATCATCGGCCCTACCATCGAGGGGATCTTTCGTAGTCGCTACCTCAAAAAGACTGGCGGCATCATCAAGGACCCATACCATCCTGGCCACACACTCATCTCCCCACTAGCTTAAGGCCTGAAGGCTGCAACGTCCAGGTTCAGAAATAGCTGCTTCCCCACAGCCATCAGGCTATTAAACTCAACTGAAACAAATCTCTGAACTTTAATAGACCATTATCTGTTTATTTGCACTTTATTGGCTTATTTATGGATGGGGTAAGGGGGGGAATAAATGAAGTAAGGAGTCAACGAGAGGAGATAGGGATGGAAGAGGAAGAAGTTTTGCTCATGGAAACTGGCTCTTCAATCCACTGAGCCCGCACCGACTACAGTCACCCGTACACTAATTCTCTCCTACACACTAGGGGAAATTTACAGAAGCCAATTAATCTACAAACTTGCACGTCTTTGGTGTGAGGGAGAATATTGTATTGTATTGTATTGTATTCAAATGTATTGTCATTGTCTCAATTAGAGACAACAAAATGAATTTCCCTTACAGGCAGTATCATAAAAATAAATAAATAATAAATATTAAAACATATTAAAAAAATAAAATAGAAATTTTTAAAAAAGCACAGAAAACCACAAACACAGAAAGTCCACGACACAACACAACACAGTGGCACCAAGGTGAGGAAGGCACCATAGTCCAGCCAGCCTCCCCTCCAATCTTCCCAGATGTTCATCCATGGTCGGGGCCTTCCGAGCACCCGCAGTCGCCGCCCCGGGTGGCCCGATGTTCAGGCCCTCACGCCGGGCTAGTGAAACGCCGACGCCGATCCCCGATGGTGAACATCCTCCTCCTCAGCGGCCCGGACCTCCCGATCAGCCGCCTCCCGCATCCGGAGTTTCCGCAGCTCCCGAGTCTGCAGGTCAAGCCAGGCAGAGTCACAGGACCCCGCGTTGTTGATCAGCGCCGCCCGCATTGGGAGCTCCACAAACCGCAGCTCCATGATATTGGTGCAGCAGGTCCAGCACTCCGGGCTCCAGACATCGCCATCGCCATCGCCAGCCCCGCGATGTTACAGCGCTGTCCAGCCGCTGCTGGATCTCTGGTCGATCCCGGCAGGAAAGGCCACGCCAATCCAGGTAGGTAGGCCGCTGGGGGGGGGGGGGGGGAGGCGAGGACGTGACTCGAATAATAGTCGCGTCCTCACCAGGAAGCGGCTGAAGGACGGTACCCCCCGCACCGTGCCCTCTTCCCCCACATAAAGACAAAAAAATCATAAAAAACACACTTCAACATAACTAAAAAAACAAAAAAAACAAAAAGATACCCAGCGGAAGGTGGAGGCTGCTGGCACCAGCACCACCGGAATATACAAACATCGTACAAACAGCACACATAGTCAGCATCGAAACCGAGTCTCTGGCACAGTAGGGCAGGAACCATCTCTGTGGATTGTCACCTTGTCGTGGTGGAGAAGCTTGTGTAGTCCTGAGATCCTGAGAGTGATGTCGTCTGGAGCTATGCTCCTGGTAGGGCCACCCATGGCAGTAATGTCGAGGAGGAGGTCTCTGTCAAAGAGAAATCCAACCAAGACCTCAATGGTGGAACATGCAAAGGATGATGGCTGACCTTAGTGGAGCGTCACAATGGCTGGGAAGGCGGATGAAGGCTGCAACAGAAAAGGGTCCCTGTTCGTCTTGCACTCCATGCCACTGAATCCTGACCCAGATCTGTCAAGGACCGTGAGGTCCCTGTCTGTGCACCAGTCTCCCCACGTTAAACAAAGTCACGCACAGGTGTCCTCCATATGGAGAATGTGGCCCCGATGGAGAGTAGAGGACAGTCATACTAATTTCGAGTGACCACCGATGAAGATGATGAGGGCAGGAAATCTGTTGCAGCACCACTGTGTCGCCCAAAGAAGTGGCTAGTGATGGGGTTGGAGTTGGTGGGAATTTCAAAGAATTATGTGTTGGAGGCAAAATATGGTAGGATAAAAGTTAAGGTCCAGGGGAACTTTAATCCTGTAGTGCTTGGAAGGAAGCGCAATGGATAACATTTCAGATGTCCTGGAACAGAAAGCCTCAGCTGGAGAACAGATGGGATGGAGACAGCAAAACAAATCATTTCTGTGATTCACTTCACTAGATCTTACCTAAGGAAGGACTGACTATTGATGAAGGGAGTGCAGCAAAGATTTAGCAGATTGATTCTGAAGGATGGTAGATTTGTCATGAGAGCTGAGTTTAAGGCGTGATCTTTTGCTCTGGAGAACTTCAAAGGTCACTCATTGTATTCCACAGTAAAGGGACTCAACTGCTTTTCTTCACACACCGTCATTTTCAACCAATATAGTCAAGAGTCAAAAGTCAAGAGAGTTTTATTGTCATATGTCCCAGATAGAACAATGACATTCTTGCTTGCTGCAGCACAACAGAATATGTAAACATACTACACTGTAAATAATATGATAAATGAGATAGAGAAAAAAATGTTTGGTGTGTATATAGACATATACTCACATATGTTTATATATATATATATTATATTACAGATATTTAATATATATTTATATACATACACACACTCAAAAGACAAACAATAACAGTGCAATAATAATAATAATAATAATAGTCTATTCTAGTTCAGAGTTTACAGTATATGAGGTTGCAGTGTTTAACAGCCTGATGGCTGTAGGGAAGAAGCTGTTCCTGAACCAGGACGTTACAGTTTTCAGGCTCCTGTACCTTCTTCCCGATGGCAATGATGAGATGAGTGTGTGGCCAGGATGGTGTGGGACTTTGGTGATGTTGGCTGGCTTTTTGAGGCAGAAATTCTGATAAATCCCTTCTATGGTGGAAAGTTCAGAGCTGGTGATGGTCTGGGCAGTGGTCACAACTTTTTACAATCTTTTCCTCTCGTGGATGTTTAAGTTGCCGAACCAGGCCACGATGCAGCCAGTCAATGTGCTCTCTACTGTGCACCTGTAGAATTTCAAGAGAATCCTCTTTGTCATACAGAGTCTCCGTAATCTTCTCAGGAAGTAGAGACGTTGATGTGCTTTCTTTATGATTGCATCAGTGTGCTGGGTCCAGGAAAGATCATCGGAAATATGCACGCCCAGGAAGAAGCCCACAATCAGGGGATTGAGCTCGCAGCCCTGAGGTGCTCCCGTACTGATTGTCAGATGGAAGAAATCTTTTTCTTTACCTTTGCAAAAGCCATTTATTTTATACAACAGTCTACTTTAGTATTTTAGCTTGGATGACCATTCAAAGAACATACAAGAAAATAAGTAGATAAGAAGATGGGACATAATGCAATAATGAGACAGGTGTGATGCTAAAGTTGGTACTGAAGTCAATGACAGCAAGTTCAGTTTATTAAGATAAGCAGGAGCACAATTGGGAACAAGGAGAGATGGTTGGATTAAGTTGCATCTATTTCAATTCAAGAGGCCTGACCAGTAAGTGGATGAACTCAGGCTGTGGGTACGTGGGTACATGTGTGTGACTGGGATATCATGGTCATTGTGCTATCCTGGTTAAGGGAGAGACAGTACTGGCAGCTTAATGTTCCAGGGGACAAGTGCAACATGTGTGATCAAACTAGGGGTAAAGGAAGATGAGGGATGGGGAGGTGGTGGTGCTATATTGATTAAGGGGATCATCATGGCTGTAGTCTGAGAAAACATCACTGTAGGATCATACAGTGAGGCTATGTGTTGGAGCTGAGAAATTAAAAAGGGGATGATTACCTTGTCAGTGTTGTACAACGGGTGGTCATGGTGGCGCAGCGGTAGAGTTGCTGCCTTACGGCGCCGGAGACCCAGGTTCGATCCCGACTACCGATGCTGTCTGTATGGAGTTTGTACGTTCTCCCCGTGACCTGCGTGGGTTTTCTCAGAGATCGGCGGTTTCCTCCCACACTCCAAAGACGTACATGTTTGTAGGTTAATTGGCTTGGTAAATGTAAAAATTGCCCCCAGTGGGTGTAAACTGGTGTTAATGTGCGGGGATCGCTGGTTGGCCCGGACCCGGTGGGCGGAAGGGCCTGTTCCCGCACTGTATCTCTAAACTAAACTAAACTAAACTAATATGCCCCCAGATAGAAGAACAAATATGCAGTCAGCTGCAAAACTAATAGGGTTGTCACTGTAGAGACTTGGACTGCCAAAGGGCTCAGATAGAGTGTAATTTGTCAAGTGTGTTCAGAAAATTTTCCTCAAGCAACATGTAAAAGGTCCTATAAGGGAGGAGGCACAACTTAATATACTCTTAGGGAATTGAGCAGAGTGACTGGTGTAGGTAAGTGAGCCTTTAGGGAACAGAAACCACCGTTCTATTAGCGTTAAAATAGTTATGGATAAGGACAGGGCTGGTCCTCTCATTAAAGTTTTATATTGGGCCAAGGCCTACTTTGAGTGAACAGGAAGGTTGTATGTGGACCAAGGGATCTCCAGAAAGTGGGATGCTTTTAAAAGGGTCATAGTGGGAGTACAAGGCATGCACATTCCTAGTATGCACATTCCCTGTGATGGGCAAGGCAGGGAGGTGTAATGAACACTCCCTGAGGCTCAGGTCAGGAAACATAGATCAGGTCTCAGCAGCTGAGATGGTGTATCTCTGAAGCAGAATGTGAGATTGGGGGGACTCTGAAGAAGGAAATATCAGAGGAAAAAGGGGACCTGAGTAAGTGCTTGCAGATAAGATTAAGGAGAAACTAAATACATTTCAGATATTTAGGTAAATATGTAACTACAGAGAGAATATGGTCCCTCAAAAACCAAAGGGAAGGTCCTTGGTGAATATCTCTATAGTTATAAAACACTGACCTTGGATGTGTACTTATTTGTATGTGTGTGTGTGATTGTTTGAGTGTAATCACATCATCACGAAAAAACAACACGGTAACAGTACCATTTTTACATATTCCTGGAGATATTTTTCCTGTGAATTCCAAAATCGCCTTATCTGAAAATTTAATGCTTTATTTCTTTAGTTATTACTGAAAAATATCAAGAATCTGACAAAACTTTGAATTTAAAAACCACTGTCTTTCGCTGATGACATGTTAATAGGTCTGCGCACTGTGTTACACACGCTGCGAGTGATGTCACCTCCGCGACCACTCCCCACACCCCCGCAGTTATTCAAAAGACGCAGAAAAAACGAGAAAGTCGGGCCCTGTACTGAAGCTCTCGGCTTGGGACTCGGCTCAGGTCGCTCGGGGTCTCGGTCTCTCTCTGGCCCTCTGTGTGTGTGTGTGTGTGTGTGTGTGTGTGTGTGTGTGTGTGTGCATGTGTGTGTGTGTGTGTGTGTGTGTGTGTGTGTGTGTGTGTGGCGTGTGTGTGTGTGTGTGTGTGTGTGTGTGTGTGTGTGTGTGTGTGTGTGTGTGTGTGTGTGTGTGTGTGTGTGTGTGTGTGTGTGTGTGTGTGTGTGTGTGTGTGTGTGTGTGTGTGTGGGGGGGGTGGTTAATGTGTGCATGTGGGGGGGTTAGTGTGTGTGTGTGTGTGTGTGTGCAGGGTGTGTGGGTGTGTGGTTTAGTGTGTGTGTGTGTGGGCGGAGGGGTAGTGTGTGTGTGTGTGGGGGGGTTATTGTGTGTGTGTGGGGGGGCGTGGTTAGTGTGTATATATGTGTGTGTGGGGGGGTGGTTAGTGTGTGTGATGCCGCAGGCTGTCCCCCTCCCCCGGAGCCGCATGTTGAGGGGACGGTACCCAATGGGTTCCACTTTGTCTAGTATCTCCTCTATTTCTACCACAGAGAACAGAACATATAATAGTCGAAGATGTGCTGGAAATCCTAAGACATGCGCCCACAAGATCATAAGACATAGGAACAGTATTAGGTCATTCAACCCATCGAGTCCACCCATCATTCAATCATGCCTCATCCCTTTTTCCCTCTCAAACCCATTCTCCTTCTTTCTCCCAGTAACCTTTGTTGCCTTTACTAATTAAGAACCTATCACTCTGCCTTAAATATATCCAATGTTCTGGCCTCCACTGCCAGCTGTGCCAATGATTTCCATATTTTCGCCATCCTCTGGCTAAAGAGATTCCTTCTCATCTCCATTCCAAAGGGACATCCATTTATTCTGAGGTCGTGCCCCCTGGTTCCAGACTCTCCCTTTACTGAAAATATTCCTTCCACGTCCACTCGATCTAGATCTTTCATTATCCAGTAGTTTTCAATTAGATTCCCCTTTGTCCTTTTAAATTCCAGCAAGTACAGGCCCAAAGTCTTCAAACATACGTTAACCCAATTATGGGGCGATCATTCTTCTAAACCTCCTTTGGATACTCTCCAAAGCTGCACATTCTTCCTCAGATATGGGGCCCAAAACTGCTCACAATGTTGCAAATGTGGCCTCACCAGCACCTGAAAAAGCCTCAGCATTACATATTTGCTTTTATATTCTAATCCCCTCAAAATGAATTCCTTCTACCAAAGTGCATGATCATACACTGGAGGTCAGTAATTAGCGGTGTACCTTGAGGATTGTTGTTGAGTCCATTGCTGTTTATCATATGCATCAACAATTTGAATGAGAAGGTAGAAAGCATGATTAATAAGTTAGCAGATTACATTTAAATAGGTGGTATTGTAGATAGTGACGATAGTTATCAAGAATTGCCATGGATGAGCTGATGAATGGCAAATGGAGTTTAATTAAGGTAAGTGTGAGGTGTTGCATTTTGTAAAGTCAAACCAGGGCTGAAATTTCACAGTGAATGGTGGGGCCCTGGGGATTATTGTAGAGCAGCGGCATCTAGGAGCACAGGTACGCAGTATCCTGAAATTGGCAACATAGACAGAGGAGGTGATGTAGAAGCCTTTTGTCAAATTGGCCTTCATTTATCATGGAATTGATTGTTGAAGTTGGAAGGCTTTGTTACAGTTGTACAAGACATTAGTAAGGGCCAAATTTGAGTATTGTGATCAGTTTTGCTTTAAAAAATATAGAAGCAGAGTCATTAAATAACTGAGAATATTGGTAATGTATGACTGATATACATGAAATGTTCTTATTATGTACTTGATTCTAAGAAAAATATTTTTTTTTAAATGAAAAAAATGTTTTGCTTAACGTGCTATAGGAAAGATGCTATCAAACTCGAAAGAGTGCAGAGAAAATTCAAAAGGATGCTGCCAGGACCCGAGGACTTGGGGTGTAGGGAGAGTTTGGGTAGACTGGGAGTTTATTCCTTGAAGCATTCCAGAAGGCTGCGAGTTGAGATGATAGAGGTGTATAAAATCATGAGGGGAATTGTTTGGGTGATTGAGATGGGGAATCAAGAACAAAGGGAAATATTTCAGAGGAATCTGACGGGCAGGTTTTTGACACCGAGCTTGGTGGCATATGGAACAAACTGCCAGAAATAGTTGAGGCAGGAACAGTGAGAGCATTTAGAAAACATGTAGGCAGATTAGAAAATGTTTAGAGGGATATTTGCCAAACAAGACAAATGGGACGAGCTTCAATGGGACTTTTTTGATGGCATAGATGAGATAGGGTGAAAGATCAGTTCCCTTGCAGTGTGACATTCTGATTCTATGATTCTTTTACAAAAAAAAAATCACAATTAGGGTTATGTCTAAATGTAGAAGTACGTCATTCAATCTTATATTTCGTACATATCCCAAACTAACAAATAATCACATCAGTAATATAATTTATTTTTGGTGGATTACATCAGGAACCTATTATAAGTTCTTGCTCTGAGGCATTGAAAATGACTCGACATAACTTGTCGTAGTACAAATATTGATGATCTCTGAAATAAGATATGTTCTATTTTGAAGTCCTTTAAAACTTATCCTGCCTGAAATGAAATATGCTCTATCATAATGTTTATGCTGCATCATTACCCATGTATAATTTCAAAACAATATTATTTTCTGTTAATACTAACAGTTACTTACAACCCAACATCACTTAATGCTTAATTTTCACTGAGTTATGGCTTAGCCAGTTGGTGTGTTCATTAGACAGCAACATGAATTGAGATGTAGCCTTGTACCATAATTTATTTAAAAAGCAGCATCTTAGAATTGTCTGTATTGTGTACAACGGCATAAGTGCCAATCTACAAAATTATTTCTGTCAGACGGACAAATTATTTATTAGATGTGGTTAAGAGATAGATTAATAATATTGGCTGAATGTAAGAATTTATATTGATTTGCTATATGATGAATACAAAAGTGCATTTTCAAATCATTGAAGGGTCATCCAATATTCTGCTGCTATTCTTTTGGCTGAGTTTACATCAATGTGTCTAGCCATGACAAGAATTGTTCAATTAAAAGCCATAATACCACATTTCTAATAATATGAGATATTAAATGCAGGAGTAAAAAAAATTGAAGTTGGCCACATTTGATTGCGATTTTTAAATTCAATTAAATAACTTATCGATCTGATTGAAAGTGTTAGTCAAAATTTCATAAAGAATCATTGAACCCTCTTATCAAAGTTCTGCTTTGAAATAGTGGAAGCGATGGTTGGTATATTAGATCATATGATTTTAAGATTATAAGACATAAGAGCAGAATAAGACCATTCAGCTCATCGAGTCTGCTCCGCCATTCGAGCATGGCTGATCTATTTTTCCCTTTCAACCCCATTCTTCTACCTTCTCCCCATAACCTTTGACACCCTTACTATTCAAGAATCTGTCAATCTCTGCTTTAAAAATTCCTAAAGACTTGGCCTCAACAGCTGCCTGTGGTGATGAATTACACAGATTCACCATCCTCCAGCTAAATAAATTATTTCTCATCCTTCTAAACTTCAGTGAGTAAAGGCCCAGAGCCTCATATGATACCCATTCATCCCCTAGATTATTCTTTAAAACCTCATCTTGACCCTCGCCAACACCACCATATCCTTGGTACACAAAATTGCTGGTGAAACTCAGCGGGTGCAGCAGCATCTATGGAGCGAAGGAAATAGGCAACGTTTCGGGCCAAAACCCTTCTTCAGACTGATACTCCACCATATCCTTCCTCAGATTTGGGGCCCAAAACTGCTCACAATATTTGAAATTAGGTCTGACCAGCACCTCATAGAGACTCAGCATTATATTCTTGCCTTTATATTCTAGTCCTCTCGAAATAGAAACATAGAAACATAGAAAATAAGTGCAGGAGTAGGCCATTAAGTCCTTCGAGCCAGCACAGCCATTCAATATGATCATGGTTGATGATCCAAAATCAGTACCCCATTCCGGCTTTTTCCCCCTTATCCTTTGATTGGCTTAGCCCTAAGAGCTAAATCTAACTCTCTCTTGAAAACATCCAGTGAATTGGCCTCCACTGCCTTCTGTGGCAGAGAATTCCACAGATTCACAACTCTCTGGATGAATGGTAATATCGCATGTACCTTCCTTACTACTGACTCAACCTATAACTCCAATTTCTGAAATCCCGCCCCATTTAGAAAATAGTCATGCCTTTATTCCTTCTACCAAAGTGCATGACCATACAATTTGTTACACTGTATTTCATCTGCGCATCATTGCCCACTCTCTGCACCTATCCAAGTCCTTTGGTAGCCTCCACACTTCCCCAACTCCACGTGCTATTCCACCTATCTTTAGATCATGTGAAAACCTGGCCACAAAGCCATCAATTCCATCATCCTGATCAACTTGAAAAGTAGTGGACCCAGCATTGACCCCAGCGGAACACCACTAGTTGCTGGCAGCCAACCAGAAAAGCCCCCATTCTTCCCACTCTTTGCCTTTTCCCAATTATCCAAGGTTCTATCCATGTTAGTACAATGCCTCTAATACTATTGGTTCCTACCTGGTTTAGCTGGCTTACGTACAGCACCCTCAAAGGCCTTCCGAAAAATCAAATTACGCAACGTTTTTTTTCCTGCTATTTATTTTCTCAAGAAATTCAAACAGATTTGTTAGGCAAGATCTCCCCTGAGCAAAACCAAGCTGACTTTGGCATATTTTAAGGGCCTGTTCCACTGCGGGGACTTAATTTGTGAGTTTAGAAGAGTTTGGCCTCGACTCATACTCACAGCATGGTCGACACGAGGTCCTAGGTGGTCTTTGTAACTCTCCTTCATGCTCGAGAGAAGTCCCCGCATACTTGAGGCCTCGTCTAAGTTGCGGCGTATTTTTCAACATGTTGAAAAATGCCCGCGAGTTAAAACAGTTGCCATGGAAAAAATCGATACTTTTTTCACTCATAGGTTTAGTCGTAGTAGATCGTAGTAGATCGGCATGTTATTCGTAGGTAATCGAGGGTAATCGAAGGAAATCGAAGGTAGTCGAAGGCAGTCATTGATAGTCTTCAACATAGTTGTAGGGAGGTCGTAGGAGATCGATGGAGGTCGTCTTCACTCTCCACTATTCAGTGTCCAATTTTCCCAAAGCTAGTCAAAGCTGGTCAAAGCTGGTCAAAGCTGGTCTTCAACATAGTCTAAGGAGGTCGAAGGAGTTCTTCTTCATAGTCGAAGGAAGTCTTTCAAACTCTTCTAAACTCACCAATTAGGTCACCGCAGTGGGACAGCTTCGTTAATAAGGGACTCTAAAACCTTACGAAGCACAAAAGTGAGGCTAACCATCCTATAATTTCCTTTCTTTAGTCTCCCTCCCTTCTTAAACAGTGGAGTTACATTTACAATTTTCTATTCCTCTGGAATCATCCAAGACTCTTGTGATTCGTGCAAAATGACTGCTAATGCCTCCACAATCTCTGCATCTAGCCCTTTCAGAACCCTGGGGTCCAGGCAACATCCACCTTCAGATCTTTCAGCTTCCAAAGCACCTTCTCCATAGAAATAGCGACTGCACTCAATTCTGCCCCTGACTCTCATGAATTTCTGGCATGTTATTGCTGGCTTCCGCTGTGAAGACTGATGTAAGCAAAAAACTCAGCTCATCAACTATTTATTTGTTCCCCATTACAAATTTTCCAGCATCATTTTCCAATGGTCCATTGTGCACTCTTGCCTCACTTTTACTCTTTATATACGTATATGAAGAAACTTTTAATATCCTGTTTTATATTATTGGCCTAGCTTAGTTGTCCTCTGTTGCTTTTTAAAAGCTTTCCAATCCTTTAGCTTTGCCATATTATAATCCTTCTCTTTTGCTTGTATGCTGTTAGATAGATAGACTTTTATTGTCATTCAGACCAAAGTCCGAACGAAATTGCAGCAGTCATACATATAACACAATACAATAAAACAACAATAAACACATATTAACATCCACCACAGTGAGTCCACCCAGCATCTCCTCACTGTGATGGAGGCAAAAGTCTTTGGTCTGCAGTCTCTTCCCTCCTCTTCTCCCTCTGCGCTGGGGCGATACCCCCCCCCCCCCCCCCCCCCCCCCCGGGCGATGTTAAAAACAGTCCCGCGGCTCAAACACCGCGGCCCGGGGTGGTTGAAGCTGCCGCCCACCAGTCCTGCAGACGCAGCCGCTGGCCCGCGGCCGAACCCTGGACTCAGGCCACCACCGCCAGAACACCGTCCCAGCCACCCTCACGTGAGTACTGCGCCGTCTTCAGCCTCGGGCTGGGCCGCCCCGACTTGGGCGTCGTTTCTCCCCCGGACCGGGCCGCCCCGACTTGGGCACCGAACCTCCTTCGGGCTGCGAGCGCCGCACCTCCCCGAGCTCGGCCGCTCCGACGGGAGCCTCGTTCCACCCTCGGACTGGCCGTCCTCACGGGAGCGTCCCAACCTCTTCCAGCCCTGAGCCGGACCACCCTCACGGGAGCGAGCTCAGGGCGAGTCCTAGCGGGCTCTACCTCCGGAGCCTCGAGGTCGTCAGCTCCATTAGGCCTCAGCACAGACGGAGGCAGAGAAGTGGAATACGACAAAAAGGTCATATTCCCCCGCAGGGAGAGACTGCAAACCCCGTTTCAAACCCCCCCCCCCCAAAAACACAAAACTAAAACCAAAAAACTAGACTAACCAAAACAAAATAAACAACATAAAAAACACAAAACAACGGCACTGCCGGTAAGCCGCTGCAGCCAGAGCCGCGCCGCCACTCCGAAGTTGTTGAGTTCCTTTGTTAGCCATGGTTGCCTCCTTCTCCCCTTGGTATTTTCTTCTTCTTTGGGACGAAATGTTCCTGCGTCTTCCAAATTCCTCCCAGAAACTCCTGACTGCTGCCCCCCTATGGTTCATGCAGGAGTCCCCTTCCACTAAAATTTAGCCTGATCCTCCCTCATGCCTCTGTAGTTCCCTTTGCTCAACAATAATACAGTAATACAGATACACCTGATTTTAGCTTCTCCCTCTCAAAATGCATTCCTCCCTCTTCTGCCTTCTCCCCATAGCTCCTGGCACCCTTAATAATCAAGAATAGGTCAATCTCTGTCTTAAAATTACCCATTGACTTGGCCTCCACAACCTTCTGTGACAATGAATTCCACAGATTCACCATCCTCTGACTAAAGCAATTCCTCCTCATCTCCTTTCTAAGGGTATGTCCTTTTATTCTGAAGCTGTATTCGGAAGACTCTGGTCCTCTGGCACTCTGGTAGATTCTCCCACTGGTAGAAACATCCTCTTCACATTCACTCTATCTAGGGCTTTTACTATTTGGTAAGCTTCAATGCGGTCCTGCCCCATCATCCTTCTAATTTCCAGCAAGTACAGGCCTAATGCCATCAAACGTTCATCATACATTAACCCAATCATATCCAGGATAATTCTTATGAACCTCCACTGGACCCTCTCCAATGCCAGCACATCTTTCCGCTGATATGGGGCCCAAAACTGCTCACAATACTCCAAATGCTGTCTGATCAGCACCTTATAAAAATAACCCTTTTATTAAAGCAACGTAGAAACATAGAAAAGAGGTGCAGGAGTAGGCCATTCGGCCCTTCGAGCCTGCACCGCCATTCAATATGATCATGGCTGATCATCCAACTCAGTATCCTGTACCTGCCTTCTCTCCATACCCCCTGATCCCTTTAGCCACAAGGGCCACATCTAACTCCCTCTTAAATATAGCCAATGAACTGGCCTGAACTACCTTCTGCAGCAGAGAATTCCAGAGATTCACCACTCTCTGTGTGAAAAAGGTTTTGCTCATCTCGGTCCTAAAAGATTTCCCCTTTATCCTTAAACTGTGGCCCCTTGTTCTGGACTTCCCCAACATCGGGAACAATCTTCCTGCATCTAGCCTGTCCAACCCCTTAAGAATTTTGTAAGTTTCTATAAGATCCCCCCTCAATCTTCTAAATTCTAGCGAGTACAAACCGAGTCCATCCAGTCTTTCTTCATATGAAAGTCCTGCTGCACCTGCATGCCTACTTTTAATGACTGGTGTACCAGCTCTTCCAAGTACCTTTGCACCTCCAATATCTGAATTATCTCCCCATATAGAAAATAGTTCATGCCTTTATTCCTACTACCGAAATACATGACTCCACACTTTGCTATGTTGTATTCGATCTGCCACTTCTTTGCCCATTCTCCCAACCTTTCCAAGTCCTTCTGCAGAGACCCTGCTTTCTCTAAACTGCACTCTCCTTCCTCTATCTTCATATCATCTGTAAACTTGACCACAAAACCTTCAATTCCCTCATCGAATGAATTAGTAAAAAATGTGAAGATTAGCGGTTCCAGCACCTACTACATTCCAGCCAACCTGCTACCCACGTGAGTATCTTCCCTCTAATACCATGGGCTCTCACACTCTTTAGCAGCCTCACATCTTGCACATTAGCAAAGGCCTTCTGAAAATGCAGATAAACAACATTAACTGACTTCTTTGTTTATCCTGCTACTTACTTCCTTAAAAAGTCCAACAGATTTTTCAGGCAAGATTTCTCCGTCATATGACTTTGGCCTATTTTTTCATGCGCTTATAAGTACTGAACCCTCATCCTTAATAATGTTTGTTAAAATCTTACCAACCACTGAAGTCAGGCTAACTAGGGTTCAGTTTTCCCTCTTTTCTTCATTCCCTTCCTGAACAACGGTGATTTATACAATTTTCCAGTCCTCTGGGGCCACTTGTGATTCGAGTGATCCTTGCAAAATTACTACAGGTGCACAACCTTTTATCCGAAGATCCAAATAACGAAAACCTCCGAATAGCGGACATTTTTTCAGTCTTTGAAGAAAGGTCCTTGAAAACGTTCACCGAGGGCGGCCCGCAGAGGACACAGCGGAACCTCCGGTCGGTCCTCAAAGAAAGGGGAACTAAATCCCCATTCATAAAAGAGAAGGTGAGGGTATATTGTGCGGGAGGCTTAATAATTGACAATATGCTGCTGTCTGCCCGCTGAGTTAAAAAGTTCCCATGGTAGACTCACGATACACAGTGTATCGTGAGCCTTGCATGGGAACTTTTTAACTCAGCAGGCAGGGAGCAGCAGATTGTCGCTCCCTTCAGTTTCACCCCACCTACACCCCTCTGCTTCCCGGCCATGTGTGTGACCCCTTCCCTCCCCTCTCCAGCTCCCCGCCCATTGCACCAGCGTGGGGGCTTTGCATTGTCTTCACGTCGGCGATGCCAGCATACAATGCCAGTCACCGGAGACGTCAGGACCAACGGGACACCGACCCCCAGGCCCACTGCAAGCACGGAGATCCCAGAAACCCACAGCCAGCAGCAGCCCAGCCCCGTTCCAACTCCAGAGGAAAACTGCAAACTAGTGGGAGAAATCAGGACCACCAGAAGCCACTCCCCGATGGGCCGCTACGGCAACAAGTGGCAGTTCGCCCACAGCCCACGCTGTGCCCCCTCATCGGGACACCAACCCCCAGGCCCACTGCAAGCACGGAGATCCCAGATCAGCACCTCCAGCCCAGCCCCGCTCCACTCCAACTCCAGAGGAACACGCTGATGGTGTGCAAGGCACGCCTTGTTCTTAGGATCGCGCAGCTCGGGCTGTAGGCGAACTGCCACTTGTCGCCGTAGCGGCCCATTGGGGAGCGGATTCCTCTGGAGTTGGACGGGGAGGGGGATATTGTGCTGTTTGATCGCCCCCTGCTATCCCAGGGACAGGGAGACAGGACGTTCACCAAGGGTGGCCTGCAGAGATGACAGCGGAACCTCCGGTCGGTCCTCGACGAAAGGGGAACTAAATCCCCATTCATAAAAGAGATGGTGAGGGTACATTGCGCGGGAGAGTAGGAATCCCAAGACAAAGTTGAGTGAGCATTCACCGAGGGTGGCCCACAGAGGTGACAGTGGAATCTCCGGTCGGTCCTGGGAGAAAGGGGAACTAAATCCCCTTCATAAAAGAGAAGTGGAGGGTATATTGCCCGCGAGGGTATATCGCCTACCTGGAAGAAACCGGACATTTTTTCCAGGATGTCGTCTGCACACCAAAGCTCACGTTTGGCACCTCTGCTGCACACGGATATAAGAGTGTGAAAATGTCGCCTTAGGTCGCCTAAGGGCATGTAGCCCCGCTAGGGTGACATGAGTGCGAGAGGTGATTCAATGCTGCGGTCACATTTACAAATTCAGGAATTCATTCAACACACTGCATTTCATACAGACATTTATTCTGCAAGAAAAAACTACATTGAAGACTCAAACTCGTGACCGAGGAACTGCTGGGATCAAGGCGCAAACTCGCGACCTTGAGGATATGAGCCGAGCACTCTACCACTGAGCCAGCCATTAAAATCTACATTAAAAAATTTCCATTCCGAAGGCCGACAAATTCCGAATTACGAAAAGTGTCTGGTCCCAAGGCTGTCGGATAAAAGGTTGTGCACCTGTACTAATGCCTCCACAATCTCAGCACCTACCTCTTTGAGACCCCAGGATGTAGTCCAGTAGGTCCAGGTGACGTATCCATCTTCAGACCTTTCAGCTTCCCAAGCCCCTTCTCTTTAGTGATAGCAATTCCAATAACTTGTGACCCCTGATTCTCTTGAACCTCCGGCACATGGCTGGTGTTTTCCACCAAGATGATAGAGCGGAGCTTATCATCTTTGTTTTCCACTGTGAAGATGCAGTCTTGTGTCTCGGGGCAGTCTCGCAGGTTCTTGCAGTCAGCATCTCCGAGTGGTTTGGACCTGCTCTAAGTCAGGCCCGGTTTTCCGCTAGTGGGTTTGGCAGCTCTGAAAGAGCTTCTATTCCGTTAGTTTATTTACTAAATGTTCACCATGAATATGAGTCACATTGCTGGCTATGAAGTCCCGCTCCTCAAATAAATAGGACTTCTCCAGGAAAGCGATATTTGAGTTTCAAATGAGAGAGACTGATCTCAATGCTTTTGTTTGGCATAAATGTGATGGCAACTGGTTGAAATCTGTTTCACTTGCCACTAACGTTACGTCTGCTATCTTGCTCCTCAAGTCCTCTGCATTCTATTTTTAATAGGCTAATGGGAGCCTTCACAGTGCTTGGTTAAGCTTTGGCATTTCTACCCCAGGACTTTGGAGATTGCTAGATTTCTAGATATTCAGGAATTCACGGAGGTGGGTAAACAGCTGCAGCCGTCGGTGTTCCGATTCAGCAATGGTATGTCAATGAGCAGAGAATTTCATGTGCATGCTTCATTTATTTGTCGCAGCAGCATAAAGGACAAAAATGCAGAACAAGCCCTGAAAGGGGAATTTTCTACAGTCCAAGAGAAGTCTACTTGTCCAGGTGCTGTCCACCCCTGAGACTGATGCCGATCACCTTTTGGCCATTTGTCCTCGCACCGATAGCAAAAAAAGCTGCAATGATCCACGGCTATCTTGATTGGAGAAATGCCTGCAAGCAATGGTGCAGTGCTTGCAATTTTCTGTTCAAATATGAATGAGGCTAAGCACTCAAAGCACATCTGACTTCATGCAGGGATTGTCATCTGGGTAGAATGATTACATGGCCAACCATCCAACCATCGGCCGCTGGGTATTTAAATCAACCATGCTGGGAGATAAGTAGAATTCCACCATTAGCACTTTTTCATCCATTTACCCAGTACACTTTATTATATGAAAATAAACAAAAATGAGTACTGAAGCAGCATATGTTTTAATAATGTAACTTAAAACTTTTCTGGTTACAACTTTTCAAATTCAGCTCTTTATATTTGGTTTGACTGTAAGCCCTCACAATCTGAAACCTTGTTTGCATTTTTTAAATGAACATAGGCAATGTCAAACAACATTTAATAACAAAGGATAATGGATCCATCTACTTATTTTGGTGAATGGACACTATTTCAAAATGAGCAAGATTGGCTGGCAAACATCCACTCCTCAACCAAGTAGGGAAGACTTGGATAATTTATCTCCTTAAGGTTTAAAGTATCCTGCTGTTGGCAAATGTGTTCACAGAGATGGTACGTCAGTTAGTTCACTGCTTGTGAATTGTTTCAAATTCTTCTGAAAGGTGTGATAAGGTACGACCCAACTTTAGTTTATTTTCATTTCATATCACAAAACATGTGCTCACAGTAAAGATCTTTAAACCATGTACTACAACACTGAAGGAGCCTATTCTGCCTGTTGTGTGTGTACCTGCTCTTTGAAAGAACGTTCCAGTATGGAGTCGTGTTTCAGTTTTTCTCCATCATGTTATGTACTAGCTTTCTTCCATTACTTATTCTACTGATTTTGGAAAATCTATTACACGTTCAACCTGATTTTGCTACTCGCTGAGATGATGCATTCCCAGTCAAAAGAACTATGTGCGCAGAAAGGAAGCATCATTTCCTCTTGATTTTTTTGTTGTTGCCAATAGGCCAGCTTTTGGTTCCCCAACCCACTTGACAGTCAACATTTTGTTTTGCATTTCCTACTTTCAATGGATTAAATCCACTCATAATTTGAAATACTTCCATCATCTCACCCTGTCTATTCTAAAGAGATCATTCCCAGTTTAGAACATCAGATCTTCTTATTCTTAGGCCCCCTTCAGTCATGGGTGACAATGGGTGTCTCCAGGGTGTTATTCCCTATATAGAGGACGCCAGTGCGTTACTTTGTTTGACGTGGGGAGACTGATACATAGACCGCCACCACACGGTCCTTGACAGATCTGGGTCAGGATCCAGTGGCATGGCGTCCAAGACGATTGGAGACCCTTTTCTGCTGCAGCCTTCATCTGCCTTCCCAGCCGTTGTGACGCTCCACTAAGGTCAGCCATCGTGCTCCGCCTATTCCATCGTTGAGGTCTCGGTAGGATTGCTCTTTGTCAGGGACCTCCCCCTCAATCTTACCGCCATGGGTGGCCCTACAAGGAGCATAGTTCTAGATGTCATCCCTCTCAGGATCTCAGGTCCACACAATTTTCTCCACCACGACAAGGTGATAATCCACGGAGAAGTACATCAGATAAGAACATAAGAAAAAGGTGCGGAAATATACCATCCAACCCTTCCAGTCTTCTCCACCTTCCCTCAACATTGGCAGAACTTCAATACGAGCACAATTTTTCTACACTCTGCCCAAGTTCCTTGGTTCCTTCAAAAGTATTAATCTATCACTATCTGTTCTGAATGAACTTAATGAATTACTTCCAAATATTCACCATCCTCTGAGAGAAGACCTTTCTACTTGGTTCGGTCCTTGACAGCGTTTTCCTTATTCTGAGATTATGATCCTGAGTTCTGGAGCACACCACCTGGGGAAACATCCCCCTCATAGTCAGCTTCTCAAGCCTTGTAAGGATGTGTAGGTTTAATAATATATCTTATTTGTCTAAACTCTAAAGGATATGGATATGGGCATTGTCTACTGATTCACACCTCATAAAGGCAAACCGGCAAACCCAGGAAATGGACTGGTGAATTTTAGCCACGCTGCCTTTCTGTCAGATTCATACTTTCTTAGTTAACAAGACCCAAAGTGAACACAATATTTCAGGTCTACTGGACACAATAGCTATTCAGAGACAAAGGCAGCCTTTGTGTACGTTCAGCTAATACATACATAGCAAGTGTGGAAATGTTTTTTAAGAAGGAATAACAAGTGAGAATTGTTAGCTCTGGTGAGAGTTTACACAAAATTGTGCTTTACAAAGAAATATTATTTTGTTAATTGAACTATTCAGAAATACATTGCAACGTTTGTAAATTTGCTACTTTTGAGGAAAATGTATAATATTATGTTTACTTACTTACTGAGCAAGATGCTGGATAACTTCAATTCAAAACTGAAATAATTCATGAAGAACTACAAATTTAGAACAAAGAATTAGAAATCTGCAGAGGATGATTGAGTGATAAAGAAGATTTCAAGAGAGATTTAGCTCTTAAGGCTAAAGGAATCAAGGGATATAGGGAAAAAAGCATGAACGGGGTACTGATTTTAGACAATCAGCCATGATCATGTTGAATGGGGGTGCTGGCTAGAAGGGTCGAATGGCCTACTATTTTTTTTCTCTATGAAAGGATGTCTATTGTCTCCATGAAGAATTTGCCCAGACTCGGCAGTTTGGCATTTTCTTAGACTGTTAGATCGATTGTTAGATCGACAAGTTTAAGAATAAGGAGTAGGCCATTTAGAACTGAGATGAGGAAAAACCTTTCCACCCAGAGTTGTGAGTCTGTGGAATTCTCTGCCACAGAAAGCAATGGAGGCCAATTCACTAGATGTTTTCAAGAGAGAGTTAGATATAGTAAAGGATAATGGAATCAAGGTATATGGGGAGAAAGCAGGAACGGGGTACTGATTTTAGATGATCAGCCATGATCATATTGAATGGCAGTGTAGGCTCAAAGGGCCGAATGGCCTACTACTGCACCTATTTTCTATATTTCTGTGTCTCTAAGTTCACTTGTAGTTTCATTAATGAGTGGACTTGACTGGAGTTATTATGTATACAGATTCTTATTTTATTTTGTATGCCTAATTGCAAGCTTTGTTGAGGGATACTAAAGGAATTTGCCACTGTGGAATACAGTGAAGTCACAGAACAACAGCTCATGCTTTATTTCTAATTCAAAATCCAAAGTGTGTCTGTGAGACTGGTGTAACCTGTTATAATGGAAGCTATCTATTGCAAAGAAGGCAGCACGGTGGCGTAGCGGTACAGTTATTGCCTTATAGTGCCAGAGACCCGGGTTCAATCCTGACTATGGGTGCTCTCTGTACAGAGTTTGTACGTTCTCCCCGTGACCAGCGTCGGATTTCTCCCAGATATTCTGTTTCCTCCCACACTCGAAAGAAGTACAGGTTTGTATGTTAATTGGCTTGGTATAAATGCAAGGATTGTCCATAATGTGTGTATGGTAGTATTAATATGCGGGGATTGCTGATCAGCACGTACTCGGTGGCCTGAAGGGCTTGTTTCCCTGCCGTATCTCCAAACTAAACAAATCTAACAGCAAAGTTAATTTAGATGGTTAGTGTAGATCCGAGTAAGAACACACATTAAATTGTGCAAATGCAATAAAGGTAAGGAGTAGGTTCAGACAAATGCCACTGATGAAAAGTACATTGAAGTTGAAAACATACTCAGGTAGAAATACAACAGATGGAGTATAATATGGGAAAATGGGAGAATCTCCACTCTGGTGGGAAGAATTTTGACTGAATGAAGAATGAGTGCAAAGTGCCCTGTAGAGGGATTTTGATGCCGTCATACATGAAACATGTTAATATGCGCCATCAAGTTATAATTAGAAAGATAAATGGAATATTGGCTTTCATTGCAGAAGGGATGGATTCAAAAAAACAATTGTTACAATTGTACAGGGAATTGAGAAGAATGCAACTAGAGTTTGGCATCCTGTTTTTGTAACCCAATATAAAATGCTTTGCTTTGAAGAGGAGATTAATGCAATGGAAAGGAAGGACATTAGTTTGGAGGATGTGGAATCGGTATGGGTAGAGCTGCGAAACACTAAGGGGCAGAAAACGCTGGTGGGTGTTGTGTACAGGCCACCTAACAGTAGTAGTGAAGTTGGAGATGGTATCAAACAGGAAATTAGAAATGCGTGCGACAAAGGCAAAACAGTTATAATGGGTGACTTCAATCTACATATAGATTGGGTGAATCAAATTGGCAGGGGTGCTGAGGAAGAGGATTTCTTGGAATGTATGCGGGATAGTTATCTAAATCAACATGTAGAGGAACCAACGAGAGAGCAGGCTATTTTAGACTGGGTATTGAGTAATGAGGAAGGGTTAGTTAGCAATCTTGTTGTACGTGCCCCCTTGGGCAAGAGTGACCATAATATGGTTGAGTTCTTCATTAGGATGGAGAGTGACATTGGTAATTCAGAAACAATGGTTCTGATCTTAAAGAAAGGTAACTTTGAGGGTATGAGACGGGAATTGGCCAAGATTGACTGGCAATTAATTCTAAAAGGGTTGACGGTGGATATGCAATGGAAGACATTTAAAGACTGCATGGATGAACTACAAAAATTGTCCATCCCAGTTTGGCAAAAGAATAAATCAGGGAAGGTAGTGCATCCGTGGATAACAAGGGAAATCAGGGATAGTATCAAAGCGAAGGATGATGCGTACAAATTAGCCAGAAAAAGCAGCATACCGGAGGACTGGGAGAAATTCAGAGACCAGCAGAGGAGGACAAAGGGCTTAATTAGGAAAGGAAAAATAGATTATGAAAGAAAACTGGCAGGGAACATAAAAACTGACTGCAAAAGTTTTTATAGATATGTGAAAAGAAAGAGATTAGTTAAAACAAATGTAGGTCCCTTGCAGTCAGAAACAGGTGAGTTGATCATGGGGAACAAGGACATGGCGGACCAATTGAATAACTACTTTGGTTCCGTCTTCGCTAAGGAAGACATAAATAATTTGCCGGAAATAGCAGGGGACCGCGGGTCAAAGGAGTTGGAGGAATTGAGTGAAATCCAGGTTAGCCGGGAAGTGATGTCGGGTAAATTGAATGGATTAAAGGCCGATAAATCCCCAGGGCCAGATAGGCAGCATCCCAGAGTACTTAAGGAAGTAGCTTCAGAAATAGTGGATGCATTAGTAATAATCTTTCAAAACTCTTTAGATTCTGGAGTAGTTCCTGACGATTGACGGGTAGCAAACGTAACCCCACTTTTTAAGAAGGAAGGGAGAGAGAAAACGGGGAATTACAGACCAGTTAGTCTAACATCGGTAGTGGGGAAACTGCTAGAGTCAGTTATTAAAGATAGGATAGCAGCACATTTGGAAAGTGGTGAAATCATTGGACAAAGTCAGCATGGATTTATGAAAGGTAAATCATGTCTGATGAATCTTATAGAATTTTTCGAGGATGTAACTAGTAGCGTGGATAGGGGAGAACCAGTGGATGTGGTGTATCTGGACTTCCAGAAGGCTTTCGACAAGGTCCCACATAAGAGATTAGTATACAAACTTAAAGTACACGGCATTAGGGGTTCAGTATTGATGTGTATTATGACCTCAAAAGCTGCCTACCCCCCACACTGGATCCCTATCAGTTTACCTACCGCAAGAACAGGAGTACGGAGGATGCCATCTCAACGGCACTTCACTCCGCCCTCTCCCACCTTGACAACAGAGACACTTATGTAAGAATGCTGTTCTTCGATTACAGCTCAGCATTCAACACCATTATTCCATCAAAACTGATCACCAAACTCGGTAACCTGGGCATCGACCCCTCCCTCTGCAACTGGATACTGGACTTTCTAACCAACAGACCCCAGTCTGTGAGGTTAGACAAGCACACCTCTTCAACCCTCACTCTGAGCACCGGCGTTCCTCAGGGCTGTGTGCTGAGCCCCCTCCTCTACTCCCTCTTCACCTATGACTGCACACCTGTACATGGTACTAACACCATCATCAAGTATGCAGATGATACAACGGTGATTGGCCTCATCAGCAACAACGATGAGCTGGCCTACAGGGAGGCGGTCCAGCACTTAGCAGCATGGTGCGCTGACAATAACCTGGCCCTTAACTCCAAGAAGACCAAGGAGCTCATTGTAGACTTCAGGAAGTCCAGAGGTGGCACGCACACCCCCATCCACATTAACGGGACGGAGGTGGAACGTGTTTCTAGCTTCAGGTTCCTGGGAGTCAACATCTCCGATGACCTCTCTTGGACCCACAATACCTCTACTCTGATCAAGAAGGCTCATCAGCGTCTCTTCTTCCTGAGGAGACTGAAGAAGGTCCATCTGTCTCCTCAGATCCTGGTGAACTTCTACCGCTGCACCATCGAGAGCATCCTTACCAACTGCATCACAGTATGGTATGGCAACTGCTCTGTCTCCGACCGGAAGGCATTGCAGAGGGTGGTGAAAATTGCCCAACGCATCACCGGTTCCACGCTCCCCTCCATTGAGTCTGTCCAAAGCAAGCGCTGTCTGCGGAGGGCGCTCAGCATCGCCAAGGACTGCTCTCATCCCAACCATGGACTGTTTACCCTCCTACCATCCGGGAGGCGCTACAGGTCTCTCCGTTGCCGAACCAGCAGGTCGAGGAACAGCTTCTTTCCGGCCGCTGTCACTCTACTAAACAACGTACCTCGGTGACTGCCAATCACCCCCCCCCCCCGGACACTTATTATTTATTCTTTTTATTCAAATCGTTTGCTATGTCGCTCTTCAAGGGAGATGCTAAATTCATTTCGTTGTCTCTGTACTGTACACTGACAATGACAATTAAAATTGAATCTGAATCTGAATCTGGTATAGAGAACTGGCTGGCAAACAGGAAGCAAAGAGTAGGAGTAAACGGGTCCTTTTCAGATTCAGATTCAGATTCAGATTCAATTTTAATTGTCATTGTCAGTGTACAGTACAGAGACAACGAAATGCATTTAGCATCTCCCTGGAAGAGCGACATATCAAATGATTTGAATAAATAATAATAAGTGTCCGGGAGGGGTGGTGATTGGCAGTCACCGAGGTACGTTGTTAAGTAGAGTGACAGCCGCCGGGAAGGAGCTGTTCCTTGACCTGCTGGTTCGGCAACGGAGAGACCTGTAGCGCCTCCCGGATGGTAGGAGGGTAAACAGTCCATGGTTGGGGTGAGAGCAGTCCTTGGCGATGCTGAGTGCCCTCCGCAGACAGCGCTTGCTTTGGACAGACTCAATGGAGGGGAGCGAGGAACCGGTGATGCGTTGGGCAATTTTCACCACCCTCTGCAATGCCTTCCAGTCGGAGACAGAGCAGTTGCCATACCATACTGTGATGCAGTTGGTAAGGATGCTCTCGATGGTGCAGTGGTAGAAGTTCACCAGGATCTGAGGAGACAGATGGACCTTCTTCAGTCTCCTCAGGAAGAAGAGACGCTGATGAGCCTTCTAGATCAGAGTAGAGGTATTGTCATCGCAGATGTTGACTCCCAGGAACCTGAAGCTAGAAACACGTTCCACCTCCGTCCCGTTAATGTGGATGGGGGTGTGCGTGCCGCCTCTGGACTTCCTGAAGTCTACAATGAGCTCTTTGGTCTTCTTGAAGTTAAGGGCCAGGTTGTTGTCAGTGCACCATGCTGCTAAGTGCTGGACCTCCTCCCTGTAGGCCAGCTCATCATTGTTGCTGATGAGGCCAATCACCGTTGTATCATCTGCATACTTGATGATGGTGTTAGTACCATGTACAGGTGTGCAGTCATAGGTGAAGAGGGAGTAGAGGAGGGGGCTCAGCACACAGCCCTGTGGAACGCCGGTGTTCAGGGTGAGGATTGAAGAGGTGTGCTTGTCTAACCTCACAGACTGGGGTCTGTTGGTTAGAAAGTCCAGTATCCAGTTGCAGAGGGAGGGGTCGATGCCCAGGTTACCGAGTTTGGCGATCAGTTTTGATGGTATAATGGTGTTGAATGCTGAGCTGTAATCGATGAACAGCATTCTTACGTAAGTGTCTCTGTTGTCGAGGTGGGAGAGGGCGGAGTGAAGTGCCGTTGAGATAGCATCCTCCATAGAAACATAGAAACATAGAAACATAGAAAGTAGGTGCGAGAGTAGACCACCAGGTCCGTCGAGCCCGCACCGCCATTCGCTCATGGCTGAACACTAAACAGACACACTTACCCACAAACAGTAGACACAAGACACAGAACACAAGACACTACCCTCCCCTTTATACCGCTATCACCCCTCTCCACCCCAAGAACCTCGTGATCTCCTGGGGGAGGCAAAAAACCGGATAAAAACCCAGGTCCAATTCGGGAAAAAAATCCGGGAAATTCCTCTCCGACCCCAATCCAGGCGATCGACACTTGTCCAGGAGATCACTCAGGTCTTACTATACTAACCATACCTAGGTCCATATCCCTGCCCTCTTGCCGTAGCCCCTTATCCCCTTGGCAGCTAAAAAAACATCTATTTTAGTCTTAAAAAAGTTTCTCCATACTCCTGTTCTTGCGGTAGGCAAACTGATAGGGATCCAGTGTGGGGGGTAGGCAGCTTTTGAGGTGTGCCAAGACCAGCCTCTCGAAGCACATGGTGATGATGGGGGTAAGTGCAACTGGGCGGAAGTCGGTGAGGCTTGCCGCAGTGGAGTCTTTTGGCACTGGCACGATGGAGGTGGTTTTAAGGCAAGTGGGGACAACTGCTTGGGCAAGTGACAGGTTGAAGATGTCAGTCCAGACGTCTGTCAGCTGCGCAGCACAGGCCCTGAGCACACGCCCGGGGATGCCGTCAGGGCCAGCAGCTTTTCACAATGGCAGGCAGTGACTAGTGGGGTACCGCAGGCTCAGTGCTGGGACCCCAGCTATTTACAATATATATTAATGATCTGGATGAGGGAATTGAAGGCAATTTCTCCAAGTTTGTGGATGACACTAAGCTGGGGGGCAGTGTTAGCTGTGAGGAGGATGCTAGGAGACTGCAAGGTGACTTGGATAGGCTGGGTGAGTGGGCAAATGTTTGGCAGATGCAGTATAATGTGGATAAATGTGAGGTTATCCATTTTGGTGGCAAAAACAGGAAAGCAGGCTATTATCTAAATGGTGGCCGACTAGGAAAAGGGGAGATGCAGCGAGACCTGGGTGTCATGGTACACCAGTCATTGAAAGTAGGCATGCAGGTACAGCAGGCAGTGAAGAAAGCGAATGGTATGTCAGCTTTCATAGCAAAAGGATTTGAGTATAGGAGCAGGGAGGTTCTACTGCAGTTGTACAGGGACTTGATGAGACCACACCTGGAGTATTGCGTACAGTTTTGGTCTCCAAATCTGAGGAAGGACATGATTGCCATAGAGGGAGTGCAGAGAAGGTTCACCAGACTGATTCCTGGGATGTCAGGACTGTCTTATGAAGAAAGACTGGATAGACTTGGTTTATACTCTCTAGAATTTAGGAGATTGAGAGGGGATCTTATAGAAACTTAAAAAATTCTTAAGGGGTTGGACAGGCTAGATGCAGGAAGATCGCTCCCGATGTTGGGGAAGTCCAGGACAAGGGGTCACAGCTTAAGGATAAGGGGGAAATCCTTTAAAACCGAGATGAGAATAACTTTTTTCACACAGAGAGTGGTGAATCTCTGGAACTCTCTGCCGCAGAGGGTAGTCGAGGCCAGTTCATTGGCTATATTTAAGGGGGAGTTAGATGTGGCCCATGTGGCTAAGGGGATCAGAGGGTATGGAGAGAAGGCAGGTACGGGATACTGAGTTGGATGATCAGCCATGATCATATTGAATGGCGATGCAGGCTCGAAGGGCCGAATGGCCTACTCCTGCACCTAATTTCTATGTTTCTATGTTTCTATGAAGTCGATTCAGAGGTTCACTTAGTTCATTCCTGGGATGATAACTCCCTAATGTGAATAAATGTAAGTAGTTAGGGCCCACGGTCCAATTTAGAAGAATATGTATAGGGGAGGTATACAGTGAGGGTGGATACAGAGGTGTTTCCTCACATGTTGATATCTGTAACAAGTTATCATGGCAAGGGATTTCCAATTTAATTTGGAGATGAAAGCGGGCATCTTTTTTCAGAAATTATGACGTTTTGTATTTCTCTACACCAGACAGGTGGAATCACTAAATATAAACAAGGACAAAATAGAATTTTTTACCTTTGGGCATTAAAAGTTTTTGCAGAACAGACAGTAATGTGGAACTGAAACTAACATCAAATCAGACATGATCTTACCAAATGGTGGAGCGGGCTTAAGGAACCATTTTATCCACATGTACTCGGGCGGTCACGGTGGAGCAGCGGTACAGTTGCTGCCTTACAGCAAATGCAGCGCCGGAGACATGGGTTCGATCCCGACTACGGGTTCGATCGCGACTACGGGTTCTGTCTGTATGGAGTTTGTACGTTCTCCCCGTGACAAGCGTGGGTTTTCTCCGAGATCTTCGGTTTCCTCCCACACTACAAAGACGTACAGGTTTTTAGGTTAATTGGCTTGATAAATGTAAAAAATAGTCTCTAGTGTGTATAGGATAGTGTTAATGTGCGGGGATCACTGGTCGGCGCGGACCCCGGTGGGCTGAAGGGCCTATTTCCGTGCTGTATCTCTAAACTAAACTAAACCTATAGACTCCTGTTTCTTAAGGTATGTTCTTCGGAAGACTGACCAAATTAAATAATTAAATAATAAGTCAACAATGAATTAGAAATGGTTGCAGCTAATTACATTTATCAATCCACATTGATGGACATAGATCAGCCCTGAGAATGACTTTGAAACTTGAAGCTAGACAGGAAATCAATATAAAGCTGATGATGTTTGGTTGTACTTCTGGACAAATATGTTCAAGGAAACCTGTGTGCTCTGCAGAAGCACACCGATATACTCTAAGCCTCAACTTCCACCATTTGTGTTAAAAAACCAGGTAGAAAATTAATAGATTATACAAAATGAAGCTCTAGAGAAAACAACTGGTGCAGTGAGCAATGCCAACTGTCGAGGTGCTGAGAACAAACAAAACTGTTCAGATGTATGGTAATTACAATGGACCAGGCAATTGACAATGAATTGTATCCATTATCTACCCAGAAGATTCAAAGTTTTCATCAAACTAGAACTGCCACATGCATATCTCAGCTAAATATGCACAAAGAGTGCTCGCAAAATTTGATATCCAGAGGATATTCTACAAATATTACTTTCAGTACCAACATTCATTCAATCTACAATGGTAAGATTCAACATGGAAGACAGACACCAAATGCTGGAGTAACTCAGTGGGACAGGCAGCATCTCTGGATAGAAGGAATGGATGACGTTTCAGGTCAAAACCATTCTTCAGACTCTCTGAAGAATGGTCACCACCCGAAACATCACACATTCTTTCTATCCAGAGAGGCTGTCTGTCCCACTGAGTTACTCCAGAATTTGGTGTCTGTCTTTGGAGTAAACCAGCATCTGCAGTTCCTTCCTACAGATTCAACATGCTGCAGATCAAACTTGATGCAACCAAAATGGTGCACCAGTAGCTGCATGCACCAATCTTACAACATCAGAGGTGTTCAGATAGCTACATAAAATATTATGTGCAATTCAAAACATGGTAGAATGTGGAAAGAAAATACAAATAAATAGCAATCAGTCCAGGCAGAAGTGGAAGCAGCTTTGATGGCAATGAAACCTGTGAAGATTATAGAAATTAGATCATACTTGGGCATCGTACAAACAGTTTTTGCCAGTTCTTGCAACATCATTCTCTCATTCACTGAAAATAGATGCAAAATCGCACAAAGAACAACAAGCAACATACGACTTAAAAGCACACAAAGTGCAAGAGTAACTCAGCATATCAGGCAGCATCTCTTGAGAACATGGATAGGTGGTGTTTTGGGTCGAGACACTTCTTTAGGCCCTTCTCAACCCGAAACGTTGCCTATCCATGTTCTCCAGAGACACTGCCTGACCTGCTGAGTTACTCCTGCACTTAAGGTCATAAGATCATAAGTAATCGGAGCAGAATTGGGCCATTCAGCCCATCAAGTCTACTCCACCATTCAATCATGGCTGATCTATCTTTCCTTCCTAACCCCATTCTCCTGCCTTCTCCCCATAACCCCTGACACTTTATGTCCATTTGTGTATTGACCAGCATCTGTTGATCCATGTTTCAACATCTGACTTATGTGAGAAGGGAATTTGAAAATTCCATTAGATCACTACAAAGCAACACATTCATTGAAATGCATTGTCATATTACGAGATGAGATGTGGATGACCCGATTATTTATTGAATGGATGATGGGCAAGAAATAAAAAAAACATTTTAACTTTGAAAGTTTAGTTTAGTTTAATGTCACGCGCACCGAGGTACAGTGAAAAGCTTTTGCTTTACTTATTTCATATGAATTGGTATTAGTATTGCTATTCCCAAGACATAGTGAAAAGCTTTGCTTGCATGCTATCCAGTCAAATCATACAATACATGAGTTCAATCAATACACAAGCACAACAAATATTGCATAGAGAAAAATGCCAGAGTACAAAGTATAGTGTTATAGCATTGTAGTTACAGAGAAAATGTCCACCAAGATAGAATCACAGAAACATAGAAAATAGGCTTGAAGGACCAAATGGCCTACTCTTGCATCTATTTTCTATGTTTCTATGCCTCTAAGATGCAGGTGGAACATCAGAACTGTACTCTAGATTGTGTGAGGAGCATTCAGCAGGCTGATAACAATGGGGGAGGAGATGTTCCTGATCTGATGTTAAGTGCTATTAAGCTTTCATATCTTCTGCCCAATGGGAGAAGGGAGAAGAGGGAATGACCGGAGTGAGAAAGGGTGTTGATAATGTTGGTTGCTTTCATGATGCAGCACAATGTGTGGATGCAGTGGATAATGTAGAGATTGGTCTGTGATGCACAACTCTGTAATTTCTTGCAGTCTTGGGCAGAGTTATTGGCAAACCAAGTTGTGCTGCATCACGATAGACTATGTTCCACGGTGTATCTGAAGAAGTTGGTAAGTGTTATTAGAGACATGCCAAACTTTCTTACTCTTCTGAGGAAGCAGAGGCTTTGATGAGCTTTCTTTGCCACAATTTTAATGTGGTTGGTTCAGGACAAATTGTGCGTGATATAAATCCCAATATACTTTAAGCTCTCAACCATTTCTACATCAGTGCCATTGATGCTGATTGGGGCATGTACTTCAGCTCGCTTCCTGAAGCCAAGCACCAGCTCCGTCATCTTGCTGAGGAAGATGTTGACACTATGTCACCAAGCTCTCTATCTCCTTCCTGTCATCCATCTCATCATTGTCGGAATCCTGCCCACTATGATGATCCCACCACCAAACAGTTGAAAGGAGTTAGAGCAGTACTTGGCTGCACTTGGCTGCACAGTGAGTAATGTAAGGAGTTCTAAACACCAGCTTGGGCGGACACCAGTGTTAAAAATTATTGTGCTGGATATTTTGTTGCCTCTCCTCTCAGATTGTGGTCTGTGAGACAGAAAATCAAAGATCCAGTGTAAGAGAGGGTGTTGACTCCAAGTACCAGGAGTTTGGAGATGAGTTTGGTTGGGATTATGCTGCTGACAGCAGAGCAGTAGTTAATACATGAGAGTTTGGTGTAGGTGATGTTAGGGACAGTCTTTGTACTTTCTGAGGAAGCTCTGCCCTTTCAACGTCTGCAGTAAGATGCTGCAGATGTTCTACCAATCGGAGGTAGCCAATGCCATCTTCTTCGCTGCCGTGTGCTGGGACAGCAGGGCGAAGGCCGCGGACGCCAACAGGATTAACAAACTCATCAGGAAGGCTGGCTCTGCCCTGGGGGTGGAGTTGGATTGACTGGAGGTGGCCTTGGAGGGGAGGATGCTCTCTCCCCCCCCCCCCCCCCCCCCCCCCCCCCCCCCCCCCCCCATCTTTGCACATTTTAAATCTTGGGCTGTCCACTCATCACTTTAATGCCATGTTTCATGTATCTTGTTATCTTTTACGACTTGCTGGCAGATCAATTTCCCTCCTGGGATAAATAAAGTTGTGTTGTATCGTTTCGCATGTTAACGAAAAGTAAATGAGATTGCATTCAGATTGAGATAACAAATTCATTGTGGATTGAGGAAGTTTCTTTAATTGCTACAGGCAGAGCTATTTTGGCTGCAGTTCATGAGGCTTTGTTAGCATTTTTTGGTAGATATAAAGAACCGCAGATGTTGGTTAATTTGGGCAGTCACTGTGGTGCAGTGGTAGCATTGATAAACATACTGAAATAATGCATTTTACAACAATCCTCATGTTTAACAATAAGACATATGGGCAAAATATTACTAAATTTCAGAAGTTGTTAGACACTGTTAAGTTACGAATGAGAAGATTAGAGCACTCTTGAGTTTAGTTCAGCCAAATATTGATGGGAGGCTGGGATAGAAATATTTGAATATAAAACATATCAAGTCTCAAGTTATGGAGAGAGACATTTTAGGCAAAATCATAGAATTTAAAAACAAACTATCTGCTGGAGGAGCAGGTCAGATAGCTTTGGTGGAGGCAAATTGATGGTCAATATTTTGGGGCAAGATCCTACAACTGTCTTAACGCTGTCTGGCCTGCTGAGTTCCTTCAGCAGTTTGTTTTATGTTCCAGATCACAGCATCTGCAGTCTCTTGTGTCAACATGACAGAATTGGTCTGTTAACACTAAATTACCACAGGGATAAAAATGTTCATGCAGATGGTGTCTGCTAACAGCACCTAACAAATCTGACATTTAGACATTGAAAATTGGAGTGATTGTGAAAATATTCAGTACAGGGGCATAATTTATTAAAACAGGAGGCCAAAATAGAGGCAGCACATGGGCTGCTTAATTCCTGGTGGCGCAGCAGTAGAGGTGATGCCTTACAGCGAATGCAGTGCCAGAGACCCGGGTTCGATCCTGAATACGGGTGCTGTCTGTACAGAGTTTGTACCTTCTCCCCATAACCTGCGTGGGTTTTCTCAGAGATTTTCAGTTTCCTCCCACACTCCAAATACGTACAGGTTTGTAGGTTAATTGGCTTGGTAAATGTAAAGAAGAAATGTCCCTATTGGGTATAGGATAGTGTTAATGTGCGGGGATCGCTGGTGGGCACGGACCCGGTGGGCCGAAAGGGCCTGTTTCTGCAGGGTATCTCTAAAAACTAAACTAAACTGAAGAGAATATCAAAAAGCATTGTGATTATTAGCATGAAACGACACAATGCTCAACTGAAGTAACATTTCCTACTCAAGAAGGGGATACAACACTAATGTCATGCTCCTTTCAGAAGATCAAAGAGATTTAGTGACATGTGGAAAGGTTACATTTGTAAATAATATGAAAGGTGAATTGCTCTCATTTTAAAAAAGGAAAGCAGTGTAACATATATAAAAACGTGACATATCTTTGACGTGTGTTCATTTGATAAATGTAGTGGGGAGAAGGAGTAATGAAGATGCACTGTTTTGGAACTGTTCTATGTTCTTTATGTTCCATGAGTTCATGCATACGTTATAATAAGAATAGAGTTCTGTGTGTAGAGGAACCCAAATCCTTGTGACAGATCATGGATGCTGAAAAAGAGAGAAATGTAATCGCTATAGGAATCAAGCATTATTCTCATGTACAGATAAATACAAAAAACAGACTGCTGAAGGAACTTTCAGTGTTTCCAGCAGTATCTGTGGAGTGAAATGCCCAGGCGTTGTTCAGGTCAGGACCCTTCTTCAGACTGAGAGGGTAGCACAATGGCGTGGTGGTGGAGCTACTGCCTTACAACGCAAGAGACCCGGGTTCGATCCTAACTACAGGTGCTGTCTGTACAAAGTTTGTACATTCTCCCCGTAACCTGCGTGGGTTTTCTCCGAGATCTTCGGTTTCCTCCCACACTCAAAAGATGTCCAGGTTTGTAGGTTAATTGGCTTGGTAAATGTAGCCTCTATTTTGGCCTCCTGTTTTAATAAATTATGCCCCTGTACTGAATATTTTCACAATCGCTCCAATTTTCAATTTCTAAATATCAGATTTGTTAGGTGCTGTTAGCAGACACCATCTGCATGAACATTGTTATCCCTGTGGTATTGGGGGTAGGGTGTTGACATGGATAGAAAATTGGTTGGCAGACAGGAAGCAAAGAGTAGGAGTGAACGGGTCCTTTTCAGAATGGCAGGCCATGGGAAGTGGAGTGCCGCAATGCTCGGTGTTGGGGCCACAACTGTTTGTCATATATATTAATGATTTGGAAGAGGGAATAAGGAGCAACACTAGCAAGTTTGCAGATGACACAAAGCTGGGTGGCCGTGTGAACTGTGAAGAGGATGTTAGGAGGTTGCAGGGTCACCTGGACAGGTTGAGAGAGTGGGCAGATGCGTGGCAGATGCAGTATAATATAGATAAATGTGAGGTTATCCATTTTGATGGCAAAAACAAGAGGGCAGATTATTATCTCAATGGGGTTAGGTTAGATAAGGGGGAGGTGGAGCGAGACCTGGGTGGCCTTGTACACCAGTCACTGAAAGTTGGCGTGCAGGTACAGCAGGCCGTAAAGAAAGCTAATTGAATGTTGGCTTTCATAACAAGATGATTTCAGTAGAGGAGTAAAGAGGTTCTTCTGCAGTTTTATAGGGCTCTGGTGAGACCACATCCAGAGCATTGTATACAGTTTTGGTCTCCTAATTTGAGGAAGGACATCCTTGTGACTGAGGCAGTGCAGCATAGGTTCACGAGATTGATCCCTGGGATGGCGGGACTGTCATATGAGGAATGATTGAAAAGACTAGGCTTGTATTCACTGGAGTTTTGAAGAATAAGGGGCGATCTTATAGAAACATATGAAATTATTTAAATTATAAATTTATAAATTATAAAAAGACTTGCCAAGCTAGATGCAGGAAAACTGGCCCCAATGTTGGGCAAGTCCAGTACCAAGGGCCACAGTCTTAGAATAAAGGGGAAGCCATTTAATACTGAGGTGAAACATTTTTTTTCATCCAGAGAGTTGTGGAATTCCCTGCCACAGAGAGTAGTGGAGGCCAAATCACTGGATGGATTTAAGAGAGAGTTAGATAGAGCAAGGGGCGAGTGGAATCAAGGGATATGGGGAGAAGGCAGGCACGGGTTATTGATTGGAGACGATCAGCCATGATCACAATGAATGGTGGTGCTGTCTCGGGGCTGAATATCCTCCTCCTGCACCTATTTTCTATGTTTCTATGGTTCCATCTCATTCTTACACCTCCATGCATGCTCTACTTTCCACTCCCCACCCATGCAGTTAATTTAGTTTAGTTTAGTTTAGAGATACAGCGCGGAAACAGGCCCTTCGGCCCACTGAGTCCATGTCGACCAGCGATCCCTGCATATTATTGCTATTCTACACACACAGACATTTTTTTCCATTTACCAAGCCAATTTACCTACATACCTGTATGTCTTTGGAATGTGGGAGGAAACTTAAGATCTCAGAGAAACTCATACAAATCTCATACAAACTCCATACAGACATCACCCGTAGTCGGGATCGAACCCGGGTCTCCGGCGCTGCAAGCATTAAAAGGCAGCAACTCTACCGCTGTGCCACCATGTTGCCCTCCTCCACTTCCTCAATCCATTCATCACCTACTCCACCCAATGTGTGGAAAGGAACTGCAGATGCTGATTTAAACCGGATAGATACAAAATGCTGGAGTTACTCAGTGGGACAGGCAGCATCTCTGGAGAGAAGGATTGGGTGACGTTTTAGGTTAAGACCTTTGTTCAAGCCTCCTGAGTCTGCAGTCTCTTGTAACCCATGGGTAACCATCTAAACACTCCATTCGGCCTGCCTTATCTAAAAATAAAACTCATGAGAGGATAGTTCGGGTAGATGCACAGAGTCTCGTGCTCAGAGTAGGTGCATCGGGGACCAGAGGACATAGGTATAAGGTGAAGTGGAAAAGATTTAATAGGAATCTGAGGGGTAACGTTTTCACACAAAGGGTGGTGGGTGTATGGAACAAGCTGCCAGAAGAGGTAGTTGAGGCTGGGACTATCCCAACGTTTAAGAAACAATTAGACAGTTACATGGATAGGACAGGTTTGGAGGGATAGGGAGCAAACGTGGGCAGGTGGAACTAGTGTAGCAGGGACATGTGTGGGCAAGTTTGGCCGAAGGGCCTGTTTCCATGCCGTATCATTCTATGACTAAGATATTCTCTTTGTTCTCATCAAATCTTCTCTGCAATTTGAGTTTTTGATTTTGTCATGCACATCCATTTCTGAGAAAGGGGAATGGATCTGAAAAAATAATTCTATTTCTCCTTCCACAGAAATTAATATATGCTGAGTGTCTCTGTTATTTCCTGCTTTCATTATTAAATGCATCAAAATGTAGGACATTGAGCAGGCCAACACAATGTAGGCACCAAATCCTCCATATTTTAATTAAATGAAAAAATAGGCTCAAAGAACAATGGCCTACTGCACTTCCTTCTGGTTTATATTCTTATTTATTGCTGTATTTCTCACATTACAAATGTGTTCACACCTCAAGAATATCCTGTTGATTGTAAAGCACTTAGGAACATCTGACTAAGTACAAAGGCCACAATATAGCTGTATTTGTAAATATAATAACTGATGTTATGAGCACACACACGCACAAGTTACAATGAAACAGTTTCAAAGGTCAAAAAGTATTTCTTCTGATCATTCAACTGCAAAGATATCTTCTGGAAATGTATAAAATTACTAATGGCTAATGAAACTTTATTGTGTGACTCAGTATGCTGGGGAGTTGACTTACCTAAATACTTGGTCAATTAATATCAATATAATCGTAGTAGTATATTCTATGACATTTATTTTTGAAAGTTTATAATAATACCATTCGGTATACAATACAATACAATACCATTTATTTGTCATTTAAACCTCACATGAGGTTCAAACGAAATTTGGTTTCTGCTGTCATACAAGAAAAGAACCAAAACACACACCAACACAATTTACACAAACATCCATCACAGTGAAACTCCTCCTCACTGTGATGGAAGGCAAAGTCTTGTCTCATCCCTGCTCTCCATTCTTCTCCCGATGTCAAAGTCAAAGCCCCCGGCGGGCGCTAGCAAGTCTGCAGCCATTAAAGCCGCACCAGGCAATGTAAGGCCCCGTTCCAGGTCACTTTCAAACCCACAATTCGGGCGGGAGAAGTCGCCGTTGACGGTGCCCCGCAAAGCAGTCTCCCACCAGGGACCCACGAGCTCCCGGTGTCACCATCCACTGGAGTCAGGTCGCAGCGGCGCGCCACCACAGCTCTCCACACTCCGAAGCTTGCCAGCTCCACGATGGTAGGTCTGCAGCTCTGCAGGCTCCGTGACTTGAGCCCCCAGGTTGTTCCGGTTGGAAGCCGCTGCACGGCGCTAAGCCCCAACGACAACGGAGACCCGACAGGGAAAAGGTCGGGTCCCCGTACAGGGAAGAGATTTAAAACTTTCCCCCACCCCCCCACCCCCCCCCCCCCCCCCCCCCCCCCCCCCCCCCCCACACACATACACATTTAAAAAAAACCCACTACAAACTATGCCCTCAACTGGACAAAAAAAGACAGACAGACTGCAAAGGCCGCTGCATATATTATTGCTATAGTTATTATTATATGACTACTGATTATATTTTTATATAGTTTAGTTTAGAGACACAGTGCAGAAACAGGTCCTTTGGCCCACCGAGTCTGCACCGACCAGCGTTCCCCACACATTAGATACCGTATAGATTTTGGTAAGCCAGACATGCGCCATGATAATTTGAGTTCGTGCCATCAATTGTTGTATTAGGGATGTGTTTTGTGTGGCACAAGAAGTCCTCTGTAGGACACGTGGATTTGAAAGTTTGTTTCTTAAAAAGCAGATAGCAACAACTGTTGAAGGTAGACCATGGCAATCTTTAATTGATTCATCAGACGGGAGTGGCGAGATTACAATGAGCACAAACTTTGCTCTGTGCTTCTCGGGCTTCCAATCACAGAATAAAGATCAGTTAGCACAATTATACATTTTTCTTATCAGTAAAACACTTCTACCAAGTCTGAATATGGCATGACTGAAAGATTCTGTAGCTTTCACAATATGGAAAGCTGGCTCCAAATCGAGCTCACCCAATGACAAGTTATTACTTATCTCTGGAGCGTCAGCTATTTTTTTTCAATCTTGGCTGCTTTATGGTCTTGAAGAAGCATATGTTATTACTGCAGGACTCCATCTTAATGTCTTTCTTGAAAAAACAACCTGTCTTCCATATTCTGTTTCATATAATTTACAAAGTAATTCAGACTTGGCACCGAGCCATTCTCTTGTTCTACTAGTCCATGCTTTTTTCGAAGAATGACTCTATTTTAGATTTGACTATTAGATTTGACTATTAGCACTTTCAGTGGAGACTGCATGTTGAGTTACCTGCAATTGTGTTTGTCTGGGATTAAAGGATCCAACAGTAGCCTAATTATTACCCACAGCCCAGAGTGACTGGAGTAATCAAAACCCAAAACATATGGTTACATGAACAGACATATTTGAGATAGATCGCAACTTTTCACAAATTATGACAAGTCATGGAATTGTTTTATGTCTACTCTGATCAATGCAAATAACAATTTGGAAAGGTATAACATGGCCTCCGTCTTCAGCATCAACAATTTAAAATATCACACAAATTCATAATCCATCCATTGTTGAATGGTTGAAATTTTGACCAGCAGGATTGTCAATAATTAGAAAAGAATAAAAAGAAGGGAACATGGTCTTCCATTTGAACATATCCACAGAGTAAGAGTTTTCACCAAACACATTGTGACGTGATGTGTAGGACGGAATTGCAGATGCTGGTTGAAATCAGATAGACACAACAAGCTGAAGCAACTCAGTGGGACAGGCAGCATCTTTGGAGAAAAGGAAAGGTGATGTTTTGGATTGACCTGAAACTTAATCTATTCCTTTTCTCCAGAGATGCTGCCTGTCTCGTTGAGGAGTTAGTTCCAGCTTTTTATGTGTACATCGTGAAGTGAGTTAGTCAACAATTGTTGAGGAGCTTGTTATTATTCTCCCCATGCACTCTTCACCTGAAAGTTGAAGCAGTTGCATTACTATAACTTCAGCATGCTCTGTTCAGTGCATCTAATAACATTTCATAAAATTGAACTAAATAAGATGACAAGGATGTGAAGAACTTAAAAAAGATTATGCCTCAAAGATTATTTTTGACTCTCAGATTTAAAGCTGGCATTAATCACTTGCAGCAAGTGACTATCCTGAATGTTATGCATGAAAAATTTGGCCAGCTTTAGAAGACGCTGAGAGGTTATCACTGATATGATTTTGTTGCTGATCTTTATATACCTCCGCCAAATTAACATCAGGTGCTGGAAAGTCAGCATTATTTGGCTATTTGTACATTGTGATTCATGGTCTGTTTTCACTCAAATCTAGAGTTTTGCATTTACTAATGTCTGTGTTTCTGTCTCAGAGTATGGTGCCAAGACATATCTTTGTGATTATATGCAGTTCACTAAAAAAAGGAAAAATGCTAATTGCAAAGTTGTTGGCTAAGTCAAACAGATTTCTGCTGCTCTTATATTACATACCAGCAAATCCGTTTTTCAAGTTGTGTTTCTATTGCATTTACTAGTTCGACAATGCTCATGATGTGAACATTATTGCTAGGAAATCATCAGAGAAAGAGAGCAAATTGCTCATGACAGCTCTTTATGTCAATCCCCTGCCAAAGTTATGAAAGGTCGGTTGTGTTTGATTGTGCTTCAATAGTTGCAACATCAAATCCACAATAATCATTTACACATTACCTTTATATTTGTAGTGTGTGCAGCTTTTAACTGCCAACATGATTTTGCCTCGTCAATATGGTACAAACAAGATTTTACATCCCATCTCCTTTGAAGTGCTCCTACTTGAATGTACCCAGCTTTTGATTTATTGTCATTGTAAATCGGAGGGACTGCAAACCTACCTGTAGAGTGCTGTTTCTTAGAAAAGGGGTGCTGCACCAGGGGAAATGCAGACATATATGGGGACTAGGGTTGCCAACGTTCTCACTCCCAAATAAGGAACAAGAGGTCAAAATACAGGACAAATTCCTGACGGCAATTTGTCGACAGACTAGGCCGTGGCTGGGTGAATGATGAGTTGGGCTGGGTGCAGGACTGCATACTAAGCCCAGTCGGCAGCCTGCTGAGGAGTTTTGATCCTGGCCATGCGAAGTCGCGTTCAAATTGCGGCACCCCATCCAACTCATGAACCGATGATCAGCCACGAAAAGGTGGGGTGGTGGTGTTGGCAGAAAGTGAAGATCCGAAGGTCGGACAGCTGGCCATGCTGCCGACCGACGGGGCCACGGGCGAGGCGTTGCTGCTGCTGCACTCCATGGGCTGCACTACATCGGGACGGGTGAGGCTGGGCAGGACAGGGTGCTCCGACCCGACAGTTCCCTCGACCCAAGTAGTAGCAGTCAAATACGGGACAATGTCGGTCCCATCTGGGACAACCCAATTTAGCCCAAAATATGTGATGTCCCGGCTAATACGGGACATTTGGCAACCTTAATGGGGACCCACAGTAAAAGACGGAAAATAGTAAGATTAAACAAAAACTTACCAGTTTGAAGTTTGATCTGTCTTTTATGAGGAGTTACGATGAGGGATTACGTGAAGAACCCGCTCAGCACACATGCGCGGCGTACTTCAAAGCAGCGGTGTGGAATCACTGATAGACACAGTTATTGAAGTAAACATAGTAAAGACAAGGAGACATCAGTTTATCAGTTTGACCCATATTATTGAGGGAGGGGGCGGAGGGCACGTAATCCCTCATCGTAACTCCTCATAAAATAGAGATCCAACTTCAAACTGGTAAGTTCTCGTTTAATCTTACTATTTTGCTTCGGAGTCACGTGAGTGATTCCGTGAAGACTTCAAAGCTCTGTGATTTCAAACCGTGTAACAGGTATTATTTCACGCACTGCCAAAGTCCTTCAGGGAGGAAGTGTGTTATCGTAATCAACCAATGAATCTGTTTGTAGAAAAACACAATAGTATTTTTTAACAATAACAATAAAGAAATTAAATTGCTCCCCTGGGCTTAAATTAAATATTTGCAGTCTGTAAAATGTTTTCTGCAAATAAAACAGGTTTTGACAAAGGCTTATTATAGAATTTCTGAACGGTCTTTCCCCCCACCATTCTGCTGTAGACAGGATGTGGTCTATAAGCACGTCCATTATTTTAGCCGTCGACGTGGATGCTGCCCTGGTGGAATAAAATTTGTACATGTTAGTGTTTGTCCCAGCAGTTTTTAGCACCTGCTTGAGCCATCTCACAATGGTTTGGCTTGTCACCCGACCATAAGGTTTTTTATGACTGACCCACAAGGCTTTTCATCTCCCTCGAATATTTTGGTTGTGTCTATGTAGGATAGTAGGTGGGTCATGGCACATAACCGTGGTTCTGGCGGGTAAGCCCGGAATTCCACGACTGGATTAGGTGTTCCTGATCAGCTCTGTTTGATCAATCTCTGGATAACGACAGAGATCTGGTCTGGAGCTGTGAGCATGCTGTCCAGTCGCAATAGGTGTAGTGACTGGACCCTCTGTGCAGATACAAGTGCCATCAACATGAGTGTTTTTGAGCATAGATTGTTCCAGGTTGAGGGATCTGGCTGGTGGCCATCCCCTGAGGTATGTCAGGACCACACTGACATCCCACGTATGGGTGTACCTTGGTCTAGGGGTTATAGTTGTAAATACCCTTCATTAGTTTGACCACCGGCAGTTGCGACCCCATGGCCTGTTGTCCTGGAGCTGGTTTTAAACAGACAGGCAGGGCACTTCTAGCTGTGTTGATGGCTCTGTAGCTGCGTCCTTCATCGTGGTGAAGGTTCGCCTGGAATTACAGTACGTTGGTAATTGTAGCGGTTGAGTAGGTGGTCCCTGTATCCAAGCAGTACTTCTCCCATTTTTTGATGCTGGACAGGTGCTGTTTTTTAGTAGATGTTCGGAGGGATGCTGACATGGTGTCGACGGTTTGTTATGATAATCCCAGTCCCAGAAGTGATTTGTGCAGAATCTGCAACCCAGGAGTTTGATTTTTTCATGGCACGGGTGGCTTGCGCCCGACACTGGGTGTTAATAACTCTGGGTCAATGGGGAATACCATCGGAGCTTCAACAACCATGTCATGGAGTATTGGCAACCATGGCTGTGTAGGCCAGTCGGGTACTATCAAAATACCTGTGTCCTTTTGTATTGTGCGTAGTCCCCGACTGATCAGGCAGAAGGGAGGAAATGCATAGAAGAAGAATTTCCCCAATCCAGCGCGAACGCATCTACCGCTGCTGCTTCAGGGTCTGGTTCCCAAGCGAAATACATAGGTACCTGGTGATTTAGCCTTGATGCAAATAAAGCGATATCTGGCATGTTTATCTGATATATTTTTGGGGGTTTTAACATCCATTCGATGTTGTCATTAAATTTACGTGACCTGGTGTCTGCCACTGTATTTAGCTTACCTGGAAGGTAAGTTGCTGATAGCCAAGTATGTCTTTGGACACACCATTGCCAAATTGTGTTGACCAACTTGTCGCATGATACCGATTTTATGCCGCCCATATGGTTAATGTAGGCCACCACCGTAGTATTATCTATTTGTAACCATACATGCAAGTGATGCATATTTGATGCACATGCTTTTAAACCATAAAAGTCACCCAACATCTCTAGATAATTAATGCCCAGTGTATGTGGTAACAATGACTCTGAGTTAGTCCATCTACTACTTGTGCTGGATATAGAGTTAGTTGCTCCCCAGCCTTGAGCACTGGCATCTGTTTGGATAACTGACGTAGTGTTAGTGATGATAATAGGCTGAAACAATGCCAAACGTTTTTTTTTTGTTTTTTTTTGCCCACCACTGCAGTTCTGATATTACTTCAGTGGGTAACTTCATGAACAATCATAATGACCTGTATGTCGTTGTTGGTGCAAAGATCAGAATTATGTGGATGGAAATGCTGCTACCATTTTCCCAATTACTTTGTTACTTGTCGAGTAGTTGGTAGTTTGTTGACCATTAAATTGTTGCATGATTGTGCCAATTCAACTATTTCGTCTCTTGGCAATGTTACAGTTACGTAGACTGAATTAATTGTGAAGCCCAAGAAGTCCACGATAGTGGATGGCTTCAACTTAGATTTATCTGGATGTAAGACAATCCCAGGGTTTCAAATAACTGTTTGGCAGCTGATACAGCTAACATAGTCAATTCCATGGTCTTGCCTACCATTCAAGATATCATCAAGATATGCCATGACCATATGTTTTTGTCTTCTGAATATTGTCAGAGCTGGTTTTAGTGCCTTGGTGAAGAATCTTGGGCTGATGTGAACCCATTGGGTAACGCTTTAATCTGCTATAGCTGCCCCATCCAGGTAAATTTCAGGTATCTGCGATGATCCTTGTGAATGGTACTAAATAGTAAACATCTTTAAGATGAATGCTTGCCATGAAGTATCCTTTGGAATTTAGTTGTTTGGCAGTAACAACCGGTTCCATTTTGAAATGTATGTACTTAAAAAACATATTTAGTGAAGTTAAGTCAATGATGATGCGACATCCACCATCTTTTTTGGGTTTAGTGAATATATTTGACACGAATTGCAAGGGTTCAGGTTTTCCTATGATACCCTTTGTAATTAGTCTCACCAGTTCAGCTTGTCCCTCTCGTTTCTTTAGCGGAGAGGGGGAAAATACCCTCTGGGGTGAATGTTGACCTGGTGGCAATTTTTCTAGTATGAATGTATTTGTATTCACTAATGCCATTGAGCATATACTGATCACTCGTGATAGACTCCCATGTGTTAGTATTACTCTATACACTGGTAGGAACCAGACCCACCTACCTCCATGGTTATGGGTATTCTTCTGTTTCCTGATGGTCCAATGAGTGTTGCACATCATCTGACGTGGCGGTGATGTTGAGGGGGTGGCACATTTTCCATGGGGTCCGCTCTGGGCCCTGGTCTAAAGAAGACTTTCGGTGATAGAATGCGGACCCCGAGCTTTCATCAGTCCCATATGGTAGACGTTGACTGATGGGCGCGATGGGGTGCTGCTGCGTAGGAATTACTGTTTTTGGTTTGCTCGTCCCCGCCCTGTCCTCATGAGCCGAAAGTTTTGTAAAACCTCTTGCATGTCCTTCATATGCTTTGTGCGGTTTTTGCTAAAGAGCAGTGGGTCTGGCTCAGTGGCTGGGGTATGCACAACCCCACAAATGTAGGATTTTTATGGCAGGTCTTATGACTTGTTTACGAAGGTTGTGGGCATCTCCGTATTTGTCCACGGAACGAGGAAAACGATGTGACGGCTGATGTCAGGCTTTTAACGGCCTCCTGCACGTGGGGTTGCCACGTAGCGGTCCACCACACCTAGCAGCTCTTCCTGTTCCTGCACCCCTTGCATACTCCCGAGATCTTCAGCCATTGCCCCTGTTCATGACCAGCCCAGTCCTGGTCACCAAAGCTATCCTCTAGAAAGGAGGAAGCAATGGACAGTGCATAAGGCACTGTGGAGGGAGTGCCTAACCTCCCTCTGCGAGAGCACCCCTCCTGGGGTGCACCTCGCTGGAGCTCCTGCTCCAAGAGCCACTCCATGCGACTCAGGCGGCTGTCTCTCCCCCGCCTGGTTGGAGAGACGTCCCCGTCCAACAAGTCGGAGCCACCGGCCGGAGAGCCTCTTCCTTGGCTTTACTTCCAGCCCGCTGCTCAGGCGCTAGCGGGCTGGGCTCGGCACAGTGTCGAGGAATAGCGGACCGCCCGGTAAGCGGTCCTACCGCCTTGATGCTGCCTCCGCCAGATGTAATGCTCCTCCGTGGAGTCGAGCGGGGGCAGGTCTGTTCAGGCGGCTCTCTTTCCCCCTGTGCGGGTGGAAAGATGTCCCGTCTGACAAGTCGGAGCCACCGGTGGGACGCCTCTTCCGTGGCATTACTTCCAGCCCGCTGCTCAGGCGCTAGCGGGGCTGGGCTCGGCACGGTGTCGGGATAGCGGGGCGCCGGGTAAGCGGTCCTACCGCCTTGTTGCTGGGGGGCCCAGATGGAACGCTCCTCTGTGGAGTCGAGCGGGGGACAGGTTTGTTCTAGAGCCTTTTTTCTCTGCCGGAAAGCAGAAGGTTCCCTGTGAAACAAACCCCCGACCTCAGCTTACCTGACGGTCCGTTCTTTCACCTCCGTAGCGGGAGCGCCTGACTCCCGCTGTGCCGCTGTTGCTCTGCTGAACATAATGTCGTGCATGCGTGCTGAGCGGATTCTTCACGGAATCACTCACGTGACTCCGAAGTAAAATTATGTAGAGAGAACCAGAGAGAAGTAGTTTTTACTGGAAACAGAGGCAGAAAAAAAGGGGGAAGGTAAGTTCCATCAAAAGAGCTTAAGTGAGGTCCATGTGCTCACAAGAGGAACCTGAGGCACAGACCCTCAAGGAGGAGCTCTTTGGAGAATATACAGGATGCAATGGCGATCTTACTGAGAGCAATATGGGCCAACAATGGTGATCTTACTGTGAAGAAAGGAACAGCAGATGCTGGTTAAAACCAAAGGTAGACAATAAAAGGTGGAGCATCTCAGCGGGTCAGGCAGCATCTCTGGGGAGAAGGAATAGGTGACGTCCTGAAACGTCTGAAGAAGGGTCTCAACCAAAAATGTCATGTATTCCTTTTCTCCAGAGATGTTGACTGACCCAACGAGATACTCCAGCTTTTTGTATTATCAATGGTGATCTCACTGATGGATGCATAGGCCCATTCAAAAGCATCAATGAAGATGCACAGTTCCCCAAGGGAATCTTTCTGGAGACGTGAAGAAGCTACACGGGGACCCTATCAAGACAAGTGCTGCTCCACAAGTATGGCGTGTTGCAGGGTGAACTGAGTGCAAGCCCTTTCATTCATCAAGTTATTTAATTCATTCGACAAGTTGATTATTGAGGCACTTCTCTGCAAGCCTGTTTAAACCTTTTGCCTGTATATGTTTGATATTATGAACTGCAGAACTGCATCTTGGTTTAAACAGAAGGGATACAAATTGATGGAGTAAATCAGCGTGACAGGCAGCATCTCTGGATAGAAGGAATGGGCGATGTTTCGGGTCGAGAGCCAGAGAAGGGTCTCGAACCGAAACATCTATCCGGAGATGCTGCCTGTGCCGCTGAGTTACTCCAGCATTTCGTGTCTATCTTATGTTTGAGATCATGTTGTGAACACACTCCAAATTGCAGGACCAAAACTACTTTCTGGGCATTAGAGCAAAGATCTCTTTGGTGGTCCCATTTCAATGGGGTGGCTGCCATTTAGATAGTACGCCACTAGGGGGCTAACCAGTAGGAAACAACACTTTCCTAGCTGTTGCGGTCACACTGCAGCATTATCCTGTCTTCAAACTCAATTGCTAAATGTCGGAAGGAACTGCAGCTGCTAGTCTACACTGAAAAGTCACATATTCCTTTTCTCCAGAGATGTTGTCTGACCCGGGTGTCAGGGGTTATGGGGAAAAGGCAGGGGAATGTGGTTAGGAGGGAGATATAATCAGCCTTGGTTGAATGGCAGTGTAGACTTGATGGGCCGAATGGCCTAATTCTTCTCCTATCACTTATGACCTTATGACCTTCTGATTTATGACCTACTGAGTTGCTCCAGCATTTTATATCTAAGTCAATTTTCAACATCACTCCAATATGAGTTGCTAAGTACAAGGACAATTTCACTCCAGGGGATTTGGGGACCATTTTCCGAAGCCTCAGCCATTTATACTTTATTTCATTGGAATCTGCTAGAGTACCAACGCAGTTACCCAATCAATGAAAAATGCATGATGTCAGTGACAAAGAATCACACTTATTGGGTACATTTCACATTTCCAGTGAAGTATAGGATGCAAAACAAATCCAAGATTACATAGTTCCCAGGGGGATACTGCAATCTATTGAGCTTTGTGAAAGGATACCTAAAATACACTGAAGGGAAATCTTCCTTGCACACTTCTGCTCATACTGGATTCGCAGACAGAGTATGCACCAGTCCGTCCAACAAGTTAAGACATACTGCGAATGAAAATAGGATCTAGGTTTGTGCCAGAGGAAACTGAATATTGCATTTCTCAGCTTTTGCTGTTCCAGTCCAGATAATTAACTAGGCTTGATAATTATTGGTTCAACAAGATGTGACCTTGATGAAAATCATGGTGATTAATAATTTATAACAGATATGACCCTCTTCCTTCATACGGCAGGGTTATTTATATGTAGCCCGCTAATAATTCCTCGTGCATGCTTATTTGGATAAAATGATGCAGAGCAATGCCAAAAGTCGTTCTTCCATTAATGAGGCTCTGCAGTTGGTCTGAATGGAGCTTTACCAGCAAGGGATTTAAGTCAATAGTTTCCAGAATTATGCCTCCCATTTGCAATGGTGTGCTGATATTTTTGTTCAGGTCAGTAACATTTCCTCAGCTACAAAGCAGATTTTAATTCAATCTTTCTGAAAGAAAGTCCAATAGGAGTTTTGACCTCCCCACCTTTGAAGGGATTTACCAGAGTCGCTGCCTGAAAAAGGCAGTCAGCATCATCAGAGACCTGGCCACACCACTGTCATTGGAAAGAAGGTACAGAAGCTTGAAAACTTTAACGTCCAGGTTCAGGAACAGCTTCTTTCCTACAGCCATCAGGTTATTAAACACTACAACCTCCATTCCACTGTGGAAGAATGGGGAGGGAGGGGAAGAGGTGTCAGGGGGAATGGTGGAAGTGGGAGAGAGGGAGGGGGAGGGGGGGGGGGGGGTAGGGGGAGGGGTGGTAGAGGGAGAGGGAGAGAGGGGTAGGGGGAAAGGGGGGTGGGGGAGAGAGGGAAAGGGGTGTGGGGGAGAGAGAGGAAGGCTGGTAGGGGAGAGAGGGATGTGGTGGGAGGAGGAGGGGGAGGAGAGGGAGAGGGGTGAGGAGATGGAGATGGACACAGGGAAGAGAGAGGGTGGGGGAGGAGAGAGGGGATGGTGGAGGGGAGGACAGAGGGTAGGGGAGAGAGGTGTGGGGGAGGGGGAGGAGGGAGATGGGGTGGGGGAGAGAGGGGGGTGTGTGGTGTGGAGGGAGCGGGAGGGGGGGTGGGTGAGAGGGAAGGGTATGGGGGAGGGAAGGGGGGTGGGGGGGATAGAGGGATGGGATTGAGGAGGAGAGAGGAGAGGAGGAGAGAGGAGTGTCCCTCACACCAGCTCCAGGCTCTGCTCCCTCCAGGCAGCAGCCTCCCCACCAGGCGCTGGGCGGCGGACATGGATTGGAGGGAGGCCACAGGAGGGGATCGACCTGAGGACCCCGAGCGAGGCGGCGGGTGGGTGGGCAGCGAACTGGGCTTGGGCGGTGGCAGCAACCTCCGCACCAGGCGCCGGACCCAAGTGAGGATGTGGACGAGCGTGGACCCCGAGCAAGGCCACGGCGGGCGGGCTTCTGCCGAACTTTCTGGATATTTCTGAGCTCCATGGGCTTGCATATTCAGCGCTTCAGACGCCGAGTATGGGGGGGTGAGGAAGGAGAGGATGGGGGAGAGAGGTGAAGTGGGGGGCGGGCAGGCGGGCGGGCTGGTGTCCAGCAGCGCGAGCCATGGCACGAGTGTACTTGGAGGGAGGTGTGCCTGGAGTGGTCAACATGTGGGATTGTGACGTCAGCAGCTCGTTTGAGATTTTAAAATGAGTGAGTGTGGTGGGGGGAGGATTTTATTTAAAACATGTACATAAAAATGTCCAAATGTTCTGAGGAGTGGATGATTGAATGCAAAAGTGAAATCGCTAGCGAAATGGAAAACATGACGGAGATTCAGTGTGTGATGCTGGCGGAGCAAGGAATCAAAGGCCAAATGACAGACAGACGGACAGACAGACAGACAGACAGACAGACAGACAGACAGACAGACAGACAGACAGACAGACACATTTATTGTCATATGGGACATATGACAATAAATCATTCTTGACTCTTGACACTTGAGAATGTTTGTGATATTTTATGGCGTTATTTGGAAAAGTCAAGGCAATATCAGATCTTGTGAAAGGATACAATAAAATTCCATGGCCCTATTATGTAAATGGTTGAAGGGATTATAACTCATATTCCAACCAATATTAATCTCGGAATTTACATAAACAGATTGTCTGATCATTATCACGTTGTGATTGCAGACGGATTCTCCTGTTGAATATATTGAAAAAGGATTACTCTTTGAAAAAAATTAAACGACTGCAAATCTCAATGGCATTCACTAAAACTCTGTATCAATGACAATAGACAATAGACAATTGGTGCAGGAGTAGACCATTCGACCCTTCAAACCAGCACCGCCATTCAATGTGATCATCCTCAATCAGTAGTACCCCGTTCCTGCGTTCTCCCCATATCCCTGACTCCGCTATCTTTAAGAGCAATATCTAGCTCTCGCTTGAAAGTATCCAGAGAACCAGCACACAATACTCTAGGTGTGGTCTCACTAGGGCCCTGTACAACTGCAGAAGGAGCTCTTTGCTCCTATACTGCTCTTGTTTAAATGCCAACATTCCATTTGCTTTCTTCACTGCCTGCTGTACCTGTATGCTTACTTTCATAGACTGATGAACAAGGACCCCCCAGATCCCGTGTTACTTCCCCTTTTCCCAACTTGACACAATTTAGATAGTAATCTGCCTTCCTGTTTTTGATACCAAAGTGGATAACCTCACATTTATCTGCATTAAACTTCATCTGCGATGCATCTGCCCACTCCCCCACCCTGTCCAAGTCACCCTGCATTCTCATAGCAACCTCCTCACAGTTCACACTGCCACCCAGCTTTGTGTCATCTGCAAATTTGCTAATGTTAGTTTGAATCCCTTCATCCAAATCATTGATGTATATTGTAAATAGCTGCAGTACCAGCACCAGACCCCACTAGTCACTGCCTGCCATTTTGAAAGGGACCCGTTAATCCCTATTCTTTGTTTCCTGTCTGGCAGCCAATTTTCAATCCATGTCAGCACTCTACCCCCAATACCATGTGCCCTAATTTTGCCCATTAATCTCCTATGTGGGACCTGATCAAATGCTTTCTGAAAGTCCAGGTACACTACATCCACTGGCTCTCACTTGTCCATTTTCCTAGTTACACCCTCAAAAAATTCCAGAAGATTAGTCAAGCATGATTTCCCCTTCATAAATCCATGCTGACTCGGACCGATCCTGTTACTGCTATCCAAATGTGTGGCTATTTCATTTTTTATAATTGACTCCAGCATCTTCCCCACCACTGATGTCAAGCTAACTGGTCTATAATTCACTGTTTTCTCTCTCCCGCCTTTCTTAAAAAGTGGGTTAACATTAGCTACCCTCCAATCCACAGGAATTGATCCGGAATCTATAGAACATTGGATAATTATCACCACGATTTCTAGAGCCACTTCCTTAAGTACCCTGGGATGCAGACCATCAGGCCCAGGGGATTTATTAGCCATCAGTTCCATCAGTCTATCCAACACCATTTCCTGCCAATGCTGGTATTGTTTTATGTATAAGAAGGAACTGCAGTTGCTGATTTAAACCGATAGACAAAAAAGGCTGGAGTAACTCAGCGGGACAGGTAGCATCTCTGGAGAGAAGGAATGGGTGACGTTTCGTGTCAAAGCCCTTCTTCAGACTGGTTAACGATAAGGGAAACGAGAGATATAGATGGTGATGTGGAGAGATAAAGAACAATGAATGAAAGATCTGCAAAAAAGTAACGATGATGAAGGAAAAAGGCCATTGTAAGCCGTTTGTCGGGTGAAAATGAGAAGCTAGTTCAACACGGGTGGGGGAGGGATGGAGAGAGAGGGAATGCTGGGGCTACCTGAAGTGAGAGAAATCAATATTAATATATTGTTTTAGTCGATGCTGCATTCTGCTTTTCATTCAAATATTATATTATTTGGCAATTTGATTGGTGCTGTAATAGTTTGATGTAATTTGGCCTGATTTGTTGAATTGCAACAGTTGTATTTCTAACTGCTGTCATAAGGGGCTGTCCCACTTGGGCGACCTAATTGGCGAGTTTGGAAAAATGACATGTTGAAGACCTCCTTCGACCTCATTCGACTATGTTGAAGACTAGCTTCGAATAGCTGCGACTAACTTCGGGAAAATTGGACACCGAATAGTGGACAGTGAAGACGACCTCCTTCAATCTCCTTCGACCTCCCTTCGACTATTTTGAAGATTATCTACGAATACCTTCGACTACCTTTGATTACCTTCGACTACCCCCGATTACCTTCGACTAACATGCCGACCTACTACAACCTACTACGACTAAATCTACGAGAAAAAACCTATCGATTTTTTCCATGGTGACCTTTTTTTTACTCGCAGGCATTTTTTAACGTTGAAAAAAACGCCGCAACCTAGCTGAGGCCTCACGTATACGGAGACCACTCTCGAGCATGAAGGAGAGTTACAAAGACCTCCTATGACCTGGTTTTGATCATTCTGCGATATGAGTCGAGGGAAAACTCGCCAGAACTCGCGGATAAGGTCGCCCAAGTGGGACAGGCCCTTAACATCTGTCTTTAGATTTAATAATGGCTGCTATTGCAGATGCAGCAACACTTTAAACTGCCAGACCAAGGAAGAAGAGTGACCAGATTCCCAGTTTAGTAATTAATCTATTGCTGCATGTAATAATAATTCAAGTGCTCACTGGCACAATTTCCAATTCATCAAAATAGAACATCATAAAAGCCAGGCACTTAGATTTCCTAGCAGGCATTAGCAAACATAGCTCACACATAGACTTTGAATTTTGCAGCCAACAGCAAAGAAACAACTCTCATTATTCAATAATCAGACAGCTCTCCACTAACTTTTTATGGTCTTGCGAGGTAGCTTGATGTCACGGCGCATCTGATCCAAGCAGTATCCTCCCCAGGTGATCTTTGGCACGTGTGATCATTGCAGGTATTCAGCAATCAAAGCGATGAATACCTGCTGAGAGATGAAGAGTCAAAAGTGGGAAGTATAACATTTGAGTCACGCAACAAAAACAAAATAAAGCTTGGGAATTGGAAACATGAAGAGAGGAAAATGAGTAAAGCCGAAAAGAAAAATTGCTAAATATTTAATGAATGTCTTAGGGATGAGACTCCACATTTCACACAGAGAGTGGTGAATCTCTGGAACTCTCTGCCACAGTGGGTAGTTGAGGCCAGTTCATTAGCTATATTTGAGAGGGAGTTAGATGTGGCCCTTGTGGCTAAAGGGATCAGGGGGTATTGAGAGAAGGTAGGTACGGGATACTGAGTTGGATGATCAGCCATGATCAGATTAAATGGCAGTGCAGGCTCGAATAGGTGGCCTACTCTTGCATCTATTTTCTATGTATCTATTTATCTATTTGTAAAATTAAATCTGTCACGGAGGCCCAACGGTAGAGCTGCTGCCTTACAGCAGCACCAGAGACCCGGATTTAATCCCGACTGCAGTTGCTGTCTGTACAGAGTTTGTATATTGTCCTCGTGACCTGTGTGGGTGTTCTCCGAGATCTTCGGTTTCCTCCCATGCTCCAAAGACGTACAGGTTTGTAGGTTAATTGGCTTGGCATATGTAAAACTTGTCCCTAGTGTGTGGATATAGTGTAAAGGGCCTGTTCCACTTTCACGACCTAATTCACAACCTTTTTTACTTGTGGACATTTTTCATCATGCTAGAAAAATGCCCCGACCTACTTGATGCCAACAGTACCTACGACTAGCATCACGGCCTGCTACGACCTACCTACCTACAACCTCGTACGACCTTGTGACGGCCATGCTGCAAGTATGAGTCAAGGGCAAACTCGGCGGAGGCCGTGAATTGGGTCGTGAAAGTGGGACAAGCCCTTTAGTGTCGCTGGTCAGTGCGGACTTGGTGGGTGGAAGGGCCTGTATCCACGCTGCATCTCTAAACTAAACTATACTATACTAAACTAAACTAAACTAAACTAAACTAAACTAAAATTTCAGGGTCAACAAAATTGAGTAATGACTAAATTAGGCCAGAAAGTGCGAGCCTTAAGGGCCTGCCCACTTACGCGACCTTTTCGGCGACTGCCAGCACCTGTCATAGGTCGCTGAAAATTTTCAATGTTGAAAATTCAGCAGCGACTAGAAAGACGCTACAACTCTTTGGAGACCTCTCACAACCATAGGAGACCTCTATGGTCGTGAGAGGTCTCCTATGGCTTTCTGGAGCGCTAGGGCTTACTGGAGTGATAGTATGGGCATTGTGGGTATTGTGGGCAGAAGGACTGGTATCCAGAGGGCTATTATGGACATTGTGGGCCAAATGTATTCTTGGGGTGACAGCTCAGTCACTCAAGTCTGATGTGCTGGCAGCTCACTCATGGCTGGTGGGCTAGTAGTTGACTCACGGCTGTTCCTTGAAATTCCATTTCAAGCAGGGTGCAAGGCCACCAAATTCAGGTGCAGTTTCCGACCACTTCAAGCAGGGTGCAAGGCCACCTAATTCAAGTGCAGTTTCATACCATTTCAAGCAGGGTGCAAGGCCACCGAATTCAAGTGTAGTTTCCAACTACTGCAAGCAGGGTGCAAGGCCACCAAATGCTAGTACTGTTTAATGACATTTGAAGCAGGGTGCAAGGCCACCAAATTCAAGTGCAGTTTCATTCCACTTCAAACAGGGTGCAAGACAACCAAATTGAAGTGCAGTTTCATACCATTTCAAGCAGGGTGAAACTACCATAAAATCACTGTTAAACCACATAAAACATCACATAAACACCACACTCACAGTTCAGTAGATATTCAGTGTGTTCAGTTGATTCACAGCTCAGTCAGATTCATGAACTCTCCCTCCCCCATCTCGTAGAAACTGAGCCGCAACCACACTTCCGGGTTTTATAATCCCTCCCCATTCCCACTGGAAGGGGCGTGGCCTTCATGACATCATTGACAGGAGAGAGATTTTTTTAAACACTATTAACACTTTTATTTTTCTTTGATGGGAAGAATCCTCTGCACCTGATGAGCAGAAGTAAGATGGCCAAAATCACAGCCATAAGTGGTAGTGTTTTCTCTAAAATCAATATAGAGTGCAAACAGGAAGTTGTCAAGTTACATTTCAAAGCAGTTACCACCACCAACAACCATTTGCAGTGCGGCATTTCAAAGCAGTTACCACCACCAACAACCATTTGCAGTGCGGCATTTCAAAGCAGTTACCACCAACAACACCCATTTGCATTGGGGCATTTCAATGGAGTTACCACCAGCAACAACCATTTGCAGCCTCAAATCTTTAGGCTTTTCCAGCATACTAAACAAACACACTTTGAATTTGGAGACAAACCACAGAAACTGTTAGCTCGTCAACTCCGCAAACTAGAAGACGAACACACAATTTACAAAATCAGATCTGACAAGGGAGACTTGCTTGCACTACCCAAGGACATCAACAATAGAATTTTGCAATTTTATCAGACATTATACTCATCAAGAACAACAGCCAGCTCTGCGAACATGCAAAACTTTCTGTTGAAATGCAAGAGAGAGAGAGAGAGAGCCAGAGAGCCAGAAAGAGAGAGAGAGAGAGAGAGGAGAGGGAGAGGGAAAGATAGCAGAGAGGAGAGGGCAGAGAGAGAGACAGAGAGAGAGGAGAGGGAGAGGGAGAGGGAGGGAGAGGGAGGGAGAGGGAGAGGGAGAGGGAGAGAGAGAGATGATTGGGCACAGAAATAACTACGATAGACATTTAAGAGACCATCAAGTCTCTGAAAAACGGGAAGACCCCTTGCCCCGATGGCCTGAACAATGAATTTTATAAATTATTTAATGACTTGGTCTCCCCACGCTTACAAACTTTATATAGATATGCCTTTAAACAACAGATATTTCCACAAACTTAATCAACAATAATACTTATCCCAAAAAGAGATAAGGATCTTGAAGACCCTGGCTCGTTTAGAGCCATAGCCCTTTTAAACACTGATCAGAAGATATTAGCTAAAATTTTAGCCCACAGATTAAGTTTAGTTATTGTTAAATTAATACACCCTGACCAATCAGGCTTTATATCTAAACGATATTCATTCTTCAATTTGAGACGCTTGTTTAATATAATATATTCAAATAGAATATTAAATGAATACTTAGCAATCATCTCGCTAGACGCTGAAAAAACATTAGATCAAGTCGAATGGTCCTATCTTTTGTCTGTGATGGAAACATTTAAACTCGGTGAAAACTTTTGCACATGGGTGAAACTCCTATATAAAACCTCAACAGCTAGAATACTGACAAACCAAATGCTGTCACCCAAATTCCACTTATCCAGAGGTTGTAGACAAGGATGTCCACTATCCCCGCTTTTATTTGCCCTCATTATAGAACCACTCGCCGAGAGTATCAGATCTCAGCCAGACATCCACGGGTACAATACTAAACATACAGTTAATAACATTTCTTTATACGCAGATGTTGCATTATTATTATTATACATCACAAACCCCAAAATTAGCATTCTGAGTTAATTAACTCATAACTCAATTTGGCTCATTCTCCGGATATAGAATGAATTTGAACAAAAGCAAAATTATGCCAATAACGGAACAAAATCCGTCTATACTTCAACAATTCCTTTTTAAAATTGCAGATAAAAAGTTTAAATACTTTGGAATCTATGTGACCAGGAAATATACTTCTGTATTCAAAACAAATTTTCCTTTTTTAGTTACTAAATTACACAGAAACATCCAATTTTGGAAAACACTTCACATCTCACTAGTGGGTAGAATGAATGCTATAAAGATTATCTTTCTCCCACAACTATTATACTTAGTCCAATAAATTCCAATATATCTTCCAAAATTTTTTTTCAAAAAAATTGGTTCAATTGTTATTAATTTTATTTTCAAGATTATAAGACCTATAGAATAAATAAAAGACATCTATGTAAGTCTAAAGCTAATGGGGATTAGCTTTACCAAACCTTCTATTTTATTATTGGGCGGTTAATATTAAAAATATAACTCTGGCTGGATGACACTGATCAACAGCCAGATTGGTTAAAGATGGAGAAGGAGGATTGTTTACCTTTTGACATAGGCTCGATTCTTTTAGCTCCAATAAATTTGAATAAAAAACATATGGAGGATATGCGATTATACATAGTGTTATCCGTATCTGGAAACAATTGATATTTACTTTAAAATTGGGTAATTTATCTCTCTTGCTCCCTATTGCAAATAACCCTTCTTTCAAACAGTCTGTCATAGATAGAGGATTTGTTCAATGGAAAATTCATGGAATTAAAATGGTGGGAGACCTTTTATCAAAAGGGGACTTTTCTCTCTTTTCAGGAATTGCAGCAGAAGTATGAATTACATGTTAATAATTTTTTTAGATATTTAAAACTCAGAGATTATGTAAAATTACATACGCAAGATTATATATTTCGGGGTCCAGAAATCCTTGATGAATGTCAGAACTGACATCCCAATACAAATAAACTAATATCTTATATTTATAATACCCTTTTAGATACTGACATTCCGTCATCAGAGTCATGTAGACGAGCATGGGAGGATGAACTGGTTCAACGTATAATGAAAGGCACATGGGATGAAAGTTTACAATATATACATCATTGCTTGTTAAACACTAGAATTCCTTAATACAATTTAAAATATTACATAGATTACAATATTCAAAGACAAAATTAAACAGGATCTTTCCAAGTATTCCCCCACTCTGTGATGAATGTCAATTTCATGAAGCCAATCACTCACTCACACTTTTGTAACGGATAAAAATGCAAAACTTTTGGACGGACATTTTAAAAATTATTTCTAAAGTTATTGATAATCAACTGGACCCAGATCCAAAATTAATAATATTAGCATTATCAGACCATAATACATACTTTATGAAAAACCAGTGAAACTTTCTTGATTACAGTTTAATAACCGCAAAAAAATTAATACTTAAATTTTGGAAAAAAACAGCAACGCCCACAATTTAAATGTAGACTATGGAAATGACTGAGACCTTGCATTTGGAAAAAATAAGATTTGTCTTAATTGACAAACCAGAACTTTTTTTTTAAATATGGTCTCCATTTATTTAATTTTTTAAAAAGTAAACTGGTTTAGCACAAATTTAAAGTCAAAACTTGAGTTTAGGGTTGGATGAACAAATCTACTCAACATCTCCCGGATCTATCTCCACAATCTTTATATTTGTATATTCTTTCTTGCTTTCTTTCTTTCTATTAGTTTATAGTTTCTCTTATCTCTTTCTTTCTTTATATCTTTACTTTTAAAGCAAATTGAAGCTATGTAAGAACTCTGTAACCAATTTGTCATTTATTACTATTTGTACATATGCTTTTATAAAAAATATTTTTTTTTAAAAACCAACCATTTGCAGTGCAACATTTCAAAGCAGTTACCACCACCAACAACCATTTGCAGTGCAGCATTTCAAAGCAAGCACATTTTCATTTTCAAACCACATTAAGGGCACTCACAGTTGAGTAGTCATGTCTTCAGTGTTATTCACAGCTCAGGGAGACGTGACCCTCTCACTTCCTCCATCTTGATGAGACTGAGTGAGGCACAACACTTCCAGGTTTTATAGTCCCTCCCCCCTCCCACCAGCAGGGGCAGCAGAGAGAAGGTCAACATTTTTTAAACATTAATATCTCTTTTATTTTGTAATCATTGGGAAAAATCCTCTTGTCCTGCACAGCTCTGAGTAAGATGGCCAAAAATCACAGCTGTAAGTGGCAGTGTTTTTTTCAAAAATCATGAAACAAAAAAACAGTAAGCGGTCAAGATCTTACTCTTAGTAATATAGATAAATCAACTTTTGAGTAGTGTCAGATGCTTCTCCTGCCCTCTATCCACTGAAGGTCTTCAATCCATTTCTGTTCATACTTAACCCTCAAGTATTTCAAATTGATCCTAATGAATTATAAAGAAAGAAACAGACCTTCTTCCCCCTACTAGGACGTATAGGTGCATAGCCTTTAAATTTGCTTATTCTTTATCCCACTAACAACCATACATTTGTTGCAAATGCTATAAGGTCAGGTTGTGCATGAAACTGATTAACTGACCCTGAAAAGAAATAACGTAAAGCAATGCTCAGTGTCCTATGAGATTTCAAGCTGGGCAACCTGCTTTTGAACAGATTGTAAAATCTTGAATGTTCGAAGATAATTAAAAAAATTATCCATTGGTAAATTAGTGAGGTTAATTTAATTTGAAGAGAAATGAATATCCAGTATAGTGGTTGATAATTATAATTTGATAAGGCAGAATGAATGCCTTAAGTAACAAAATGCCACATCAAAATAATATCTAGGAGGTTTCTCACAGTCAATGAATGATTGATTTCTAACTATCTACCTTGCCACTCGTCGGTTTGCAAAAAATAAATTGTAGAGACCATGTCTGGTCAAGCTGAAATGTGCGAATGTCAACAGAACTACAAATTTCCTCTTAACATCAGTTTAAGTCTTGCCTGTGAATCTTGATGTAAAACTGCTGTGCAATGGTTACAATAATCTGTTTTAAGGCCAATATGATTGAACTCTTCAACTAACAGTGATGTTAAGAGGAAATTCTTAGTTCGGTTGACCTTAACTCAAGAGAAAATGTTTAACTAAGATTGATAGGACCTTATAAACAAGGCGATTGAAGATTTCAGAATTAAGGCAGGTAGATTGAGATAAAACCCAGATCCGAGTTTGTTTAATTAAATGACAGAACGGTCTTGAGGCACTGAATAATCCACACCAATCATGTGTTCCTATAAATGCAAATTATTTAATTTTCTTTATTTCTAAAGCATCAAATGGAAATACAATTGTGGCTTGTAATAACATTTCCATGTGCCCTCCAGGCACTGTAAGATTTATTCACACCTCCACTCAATCATGTGCTTCCAATTCACAACATCCTTTCATTTTCAGATCCAGCTGATATTTGAAAGGGAAACTCTTTGTTTTCCGAATTCACAAAATTGATTATTTCACAAACTGGAAAAAGAGAAAACGCACCGATTGAGATGCTGATTGGAGAAATTGGATAAATATTTGTGGACATGGTATCGAAATGACTGGAATATTATGGGCATGCATCTCGGAATTTGAGCAACACAGCATCAATGGATGAGCTTCATCTTGACATGACAGGACTGTAGATTTATCCCAGGATGCCCTGATTTAGTTATCCGTTCAGATTACATATCAAATTGTCATAGAAAATTAGAGAATTAATTAACATGATTTCAAATGTGACTGGATGACTGTCATTTTTATTTTTATTTTAGCGCAACATATCAGTATTGGTTTTCCGCACAATTCAACTGCTGTAGAATTAATTACTATATATTCACAGGGATTATGCACTCACATCAGATAGCAAAATGGCTGAAAATATGTTAAACTAAGAAGTGTTTCTCCTTTCTTTTGATCTTTATGCTGATTATGCTAACATTCAGTGCTGGTTTACTCATTATATGTTTCGTTTAGATTAGTTTAGAGAATTAGCGTGGATATTTTGTTCGACCGAGTTCGCACCGACCAGCGATCACCCAGTAAACTAGCACTATCCTACACACTACGGCCAATTTTACAATTTCACAGAAGCCAATTAACCTAGTTAATTGAGCAGTGGGCAGGTGATATAGACCTGCACGAGAAGGTAGACTTTCCCGCCCCAACGAGTCTTGGGCAGATGGGGCTCGTCAGCCTGGGAATGCAGTCCATCTAGGAGACGGAAAACTCTGATTTAAAAACTCCACTGCCTTGTGGCCATATCCAGTCATGGAAAAGGCTCTTGGAATAAACCTCAAGAAAATCCGGAGTCGGAGCTCCTAAGGTAGTTCGTTGTTGTCTACTATCTTGCTCTGGCAGCTCCTGCGACGGCGCTGGTGCCAAATTGTAACGGCCCTGCTGTTCCTTTGGATTGATCAGCGATGTGGAGAGTAGGGACGTGCTGCATGGGCAACAGCCTGTCCTCCATATGACATCACACAGGCTTGCATCCAACCAGAATGCATCACCCATGGTCAGTCATGACTGAGGGGGGTCCTACTAATTAACCTACAAACCTGTATGTCTTTGAAATGTGAGAGGAAACTAGAGCATCTGGAGAAAACCCATGGGGTCATGGCGAGAATTGCAGAAACTCCCTACGTACAGGACCCGTGGTCAGGATCAAAATCGGGTCTCTGGCGCTGTCAGGCAGCAACCCTACCACTGTGCTACAGAAATTGCATAATGTAGCACCGATACCCTTAAATTTAACATCTCCGAAAATACCAGATCCAAGTGATTTGCATTGTCAACAATGAATATGTAATATTCACCAAATTGCACCTACCTTTTGGTCATATGTGGACTAACATCATTGAACACAGATATAGGACATTTAATTGTGCAATCTCTTGAAAATTGATTTATCTGAACTCGAAGAAAATATAGACTGCTATGTTGTTGGATGGAAGTAGGACATAGACATCATTAGATTAGAGCACTGTGAGAAATCATTTTTTAATAGATCCGTCCATTTTAGATAGATACGTTATTGCACTTGCACTTTATAGCAAACAAGGACATGGCGATATCACATTGATTTTAAGCATTTTTATTTATTTGGCTGTGGTCATTGTCGTATTCCTTTGTCAATTTTCAAAGGAAACATTTTTTTTTGTGTGATGAGTTTATCAGTTCAGTGATGCCCAATATTTACATGGGAATATAAGATGGAAAGATGCACTGCAGAAGAAGGCAAGATAAAATAATGATTTTTGTCCTCAACTCAAAATGACAATACTCTTAAGGTTTTTAGAGATTTTTATCCCAAAGATTATAGCATCCCTTGGACTTTCTATTCAACCTTAATGAAACTGGCGTGAATAGTTCCTGCTCGGATGCTAATGCCTTACAACAGAAATTGGTCCCAAATTATCGATACCTCTTTGTGAAGCCAGAACCAGGTGGCACAGTTTAAGAATAAGGAGTAAGCCATTTAGAACGGAGACGAGGAAACACTTTTTCACAGAGAGTTCTGAGTTTGTGGAATTCTGCGCCAAGAGATAGCTAGATAAGACTGTTAAATATAGTGGATTCAGGGAATCTGGGGAGAAGGCAGGAATGGGGTACTGATTGGGGATGATCAGCCATGATCATGTTGAATGGTGGTGCTGGCTCGAAGGGCCGAATGGCCTACTCCTGCACCTATTTTCTATTGTCTAATGACTAAGCCATTAATATGTCAAATAGACTTTGACTGCAAGTAGAAAAATGGGACAAACATGCCAATACTAAATTTTACTGCTGGAATCTAATTTATGATACTAATTCTTGGAGTTGCATTGATATTACCAGATGTTACAAAGAAAGAACATTATGTACAGGGACAAACCATCAATTATTGAAATGTATTCAGTTGGTGGTGCCACCACCAAAAGGCCAAAAGACAACATTTCCCATAATGATTTGTGAGATATTTTGAAATATATAGGAATCAAACAATCAATCCAGACTTTCCTTGAGAGTGTTCACTCTCACAAAGGTACTAATGTGATCTATCGGTTCACAAAATAGTGTACATTTCTGATGTTGAAAATGGTAATCTTAGGTATTTTCACACAGAGAGTGGTGAATCTCTGGAACTCTCTGCCGCAGAGGGTAGTCGAGGCCAGTTCATTGGCTATATTTAAGAGGGAGTTAGATGTGGCCCTTGTGGCTAAGGGGATCAGAGGGTATGGAGAGAAGGCAGGTAAGGGATACCGAGTTGGATGATCAGCCATGATCATATTGAATGGTGGTGCAGGCTCGAAGGGCCGAATGGCCTACTCCTGCACCTATTTGTTCGGCACGGACTAGAAGGGTCGAGATGGCCTGTTTCCGTGCTGTAATTGTTATATGGTTATATGGTTAATTTCTATGTTTCTATGTAATTAATGGTAATTAAACAATCAACATTGCATGTCTCAAGACAAAACCACAAGATCACCTATAAAGAAAATAATATGGTTGATGTCCACTTGTGGCATCCTCCATCAGTATAATTTGTTTCTCGTATCTGTTCCAATAAGGAGGAGGGATAAGGACGGCAAAGTCAGAGAACCTTATGAGCCTGTCCCACTTTGGCAACTTTTTAGGCGGGTGCAGGAGACTCTGTGTGCGCCACATGTTCGCTGGTGGTCTCTGGTGAGTCTCCTTCATGGTCGCGAGGAGGTCCCACATTCTGGGAACTAGTCGTGGCCTCAGTATGGTCGCCGCAAATTTTTCAACGTTGAGAAAATATCTGCGACCAAAAATTGGTCGCCATGGAGAAAATCGATAATCCTGTAGTCGTAGGTTTAGTTGTAGTGGGGTCGTAGGTAGTTTTAGTTAATTGCCTTTGTAGACTGGTCATTTTCATTGGCTCCCTGGGGGGAAAAAACATAAGCAGTCGTTTTCAGAACCAAGGATAACCGAGCGGTAATGTTAAATGTCCGCCGAATTTCACAGCTGTGTATCTCTGGCTTATTAAAAGTTGTCTGACTGCTTAAAAGTTGTCTCCACCTCCTTTTTCTCTCTCCCCCCCCCCCCCCCCCCCCCATTTTTAAAGGACTTACCGTACACTGTGCTGGCCGTCTTAATTACAGCGCCAACCTTCCTGTTCATCGCGGTATGTGTCTGTATAACATTGGCTGTGCACCGTGTGAAATGTCAGACAGTGCTCCCCCCACATGCCCTGTCCGCCGCCTTTGCGATGTGTTTGTGTGTGTGTTCCACTCTGACGCCGTTCTAGTTGCCGGTTTTTCAGGCGACTGCTGGCAACTTGACAGTTGCTGGCAGTCGGCTGAAAAATTGCTTGAGTAGGACAGGCCCATTAACTGACCAAAAAGGTTGTAAATTTGATCAAAAAGTAAAAGGTGGTTCATGCAGAGTTTAAGAGGAAGGAATCAGATAGAGCCTTTGAGAAATATAAAGAAAGCAGGAAATAACCCTTGCTGGTGATTAGAAGTGCCAAACGGGCCCATGACATGGCTTTGACGAATTGGATTACAGAAAATTCCAAGACTTTTTATACTGACATTAATAAGAAGAAGGTAATCTGGTAGAAGGTAGGACCCCTCAAGGTTCAAGAATGGAATTAGTGCTCAGAGTCGGGGCATGTCAGCGAGGTACAATATGAAAACATTGCATCTGTTTTCACCAAGGAGAAGGACATAGAGGAAGATTATACAAAATGCTGGAGTAACTCAGCGGGACAGGCAGCATCTCTGCAGAGAAGAAATGGATGATGTTTCGGGTCGAGACCCTTCTTCAGACTGGTTAGGGATAAGGTAAATGCGAGATATAGACTATGACAGAGAAATAAAGAACAAAAGAGATGCAAAAAGTAACGATGATAAAGGAATAAAATACAGTTGACATCATGCCGACAGTTAGAAATAAAGAGGTCTAGAGAGGTTAGAAGGCCGTTCTGGGGACTAAAGTGAGATCACTGCAAGAAATACTAATATTCAAGGGTAGTTTGAGATTAAGAAGGAGCGGTTGTTGAAGCTCTTGAAGAACATTAAAGTGGATAAATCGCCAGGAGTTGATGGGATTTATCCCAAGTTATTGTGAGAAGCAAGAGTGAAGATTGTGGGAGTTTTGATGAAGATCTTTGCATCTTCTCTAGTTACAGGAGAGGTCCCAGATGAGATTGGATATTGTCGCTATTTAAGTTATTGTAGCTATTCAAGGTGGAGAGAATCTAGGGAATTATAGGCCAGTGAGCCTCATATTAGTGGCAGGGAAGTTATTGGGAGGATTCTTCGGAATAGAATTAATTCCCATTTGGAAGAGAAACAGTTTATTAGGGACAGTCAGCATGACTTTGTACTGTACATGGCAGGTCATGCCTTACTAATGTGGTTGAGTTTATTTGAGGAGGTTACAAAGCTAATTAATGTGGGTAGGGTGGTGGATGTTGTCTACATAGAATTTATTAATGCATTTGAAAGAGTCCCCAAGAAAGGCTGATCCAGAAGATTAAATTGCATGGGATTAAGAGTGAATTGGTTGTATGGATTCAGACCTGTCTTACTGATAGAAAACAAAGGGTTATGAAGGAAGGACAATATTCAGGCTGGATGTTTGTGACCAGTAGAGATCTGCAGATATCTGTGTTGGGACCTCTGCTATTTGTGAAATATGTAAATGACTTGTGAGGAAGGCTGTCAGGTATACGGCAGGATTATAGATAAAATACATAACTAGGTGGCAAAAGGGCAGAAGCAAGTGTGAAGTGGTGCAATTTGGGAGGCCAAATGTAAGGGGAAAATATACAATTAATGGCTTGACCTTTAACAGCATTGATGTACAGAGATATACCCCAAATCCCAAGATATTCCCTTTATCTTGAGATCAAAGTCCATGCCTCCCTGAAACTGGCAACACACTAGATAGACTGGTAAAGAAAGCATATGGCATGCTTGCCTTCAAAGGTCAAAGCTTATAGTATAAGAGCCAGGAAGTCATGATGCAGCTTAGTAGGACTTTTGTTATGCCACATTTTGAGTATTGCGTGCATTTCCGATTGCCCGTTACAGAAAGGATGTGGGTTTAGGAAAATGTGTAGCGGAGGTTTAGCAGAGTGCCGTTGGGGTTAGGATGTATTGGGACAGGGAGAGGTTGGACAGTTTTGGATTGTTTGCTCTGGAACACCGGCAATTGTGTGGAGACCTAATAGAAGTGTATACAATTATATGAGGCACATATGGGGTAGACAGTCAAATCCTTTTTCCCAAATGGAAAAATCTAATACTTGAAGGTTTTGCTTTAAGGTGAGAATGGCAATGTTTAAAGAAGACATGAGGGGCAAGGTTTTACACTGAGAACGGTGAATGCCTTGAACATGCTGCCAGGTGTTGGTGGTTGAGGCAGATGTGATAGTGGGAAAGAATTGTGGATGCAGCCCAGACCATCACACAAACCAACCTCCCTTCCATTGACTCCATTTATATCTCATGCTGCCTCGGCAAGGCCAGCAGCGTCACCAAGTACGACTCACACCCTGGCCACTCCCTCTTCACCTCTCTCCCATTGGGCAAAGAGTACAGAAGTGTGAAAACGCACACCACCAAATTCAGGGACAGTTTCTTCCCAGCTGTTATCTGGCAACTGAACCATCCTGCCACAACCAGAGAGCAGTCCTGAACTTCTTGGTGCTATCCTCATTGGATATCCGCAGGTTATCTTTGATCGGACTTCACTGGCTTTATCTTCCACTGGACATTAGTCATGTTATTCCCTTTATCATGTGCACCGTGTATGGCTGTATGGTAATTCGCATATCACTGTACCTTAATTGGTACATGTGACAATAAAAGACCATTGAAACCTTTGAAACCATGGATAGCTCAATTGTAATCATGCATTGTCTTTCCACTGCACGAGACAAAAGCATTTCACTGTACCTTGGTACACATGATAATAAACTAAACTCAAAACTCTAAATCAAAGCATTTCAAAGACTTTTGGGCATATACAGTAGATATGGAGGGACTGGGGGGGCATGGATTATGTGCAGGTAGATAAAGAGGTGGTCTGGCATCATGTTCAGCATATTCAATGTGGGCTCGTGGACCTGTCATTGTGCTGTATTGTTGTATGGTTTAAGTTCCTTTCTTTCAGACTAACTCTATCTATTTGTTAACACACCAACTCATGAATTTAAGTATTCCTTACATCACAGGTTCAGTACTTTTGATTGTCAAAGGAAGGGTCTCGCCCCGAAACGTCACCCATTCCTTCTCTGCAGAGATGCTGCTTGTCCTGCTGAGTTACTCCAGCATACCTAAGCAAGTCACACCACCCACTTGGTTTGCTCAATGTAATAATCACACACAAATGATGTAAACTGATAGAAAAACAGTGCAAATATTAGGATACAGTGAGGTTGTTGAGGAGGTACTAGGAGAAGACAGAGAATGTACTCCTCAGCGAACCATTTGATCATCTGCAACTCATTAGTATGTTTTTTTCTAATAGTGTAAATATTGTATGTGTTTTGGAAATCCTTTGTAAATGATAACCTGTATAGAAATTACTCCTCAGAATGAAACATGTGACATTTAAAAATCTAACAGCATCTAAACTACCTTGTTAGCTGGAAGTATCACCTCCATGGTTCGGAGAGGGGACCCATTGCTGTAAATAGTGATTATTAACAGCTGGACCTATTCAGAAAGGAGACCAAGATAATGAAGTACATTAGTCTTTGAAATACAGGTTGATGATACAGTATAATCTCCCTAAAATGAAGGTACTAGTAGATACTAGACTAAGTGGGACCCATTGGGTCCCATGTTCACACGGGAGGGCTGGTTCCCCAACACAATATTCCACCTCTCCGCCAATTCCAATATTGGTGGCCAGTCGGGGGATGGGGGGGGGGGGAGCTTTCTGGAGCGCTAGTATGGGTGTTGTGGGTTGAAGGGACTGGTTTCCAGAGGGCTAGTATGGACATTGTGGGACGAATAGATTCTTGGGCTGGCGGCTCAGTCACTCAAGCCTCTTGTGCTGGCAGCTCACTCACTCACGGCTGGAGGGCTTGCAGTTAACACACAGTTATTCCTTGAAATTCCCTTTCAAGCAGGGTGCAAGGCCACCAAATTCAAGTGCAGTTTCTTACCACTTCAAGCAGGATGCAAGGCCACTAAAGGCAGCGAGTCATGAACTCGCCCTCATCCATCTTGCAGAGTGAGCCACGCCCACACTTCTGGGTTTTATAGTTCCTTCCCCCTCCCACCAGAATGGGCGTGGCCTTCATGGTATGATTGACAGGAGAGAGAATCTCAACATTTTTTAAACACTAATAACTTTTGTACTTTTCATCGATGGGAAAAATCCTCAGTACCTGATGAGCGGAGGGGGACTCTGAGTATGATGGCCAAAAATCACAGCCATACGTGATAGCGTTTTTTCTAAAACCAATATAAAGCGCAAACAGTAAGTGGTCAAGATTAGACTTTTAATTATATAGAACGCAAGGGAACTTTAATTAGCAAGGCAATTTTAATTAGACAACACAGCTTTAGCATTTCCAAACCAAAGGCAACACAGCTTTAGCATTTCCAAACATAAGGCAACACAGCTTACTTTAGCACTTTCAAAACCAAAGGCAACACAGCTTTAGAACTTTCAAAACAAAACTCACTTTTGCATTTTCAAACTACATTTTCAAACCACACTAAGGGCACTGACAGGTCAGTCAAACCACTCACAGTTTAGTAGACATGTGTTCAGAGTTATGCACAGGTCAGACTGAGAATTACGACCTCTCGATCCCCCATCTTGCAGAGAACTGAGGCACCTCCACACTTCCGGGTTTTATAGACCCTCTGGAAGGGGCGTGGCCTTCAGGAGAGAGAATATCAACATTTTTAAACACTAATAACTTTTTTTATTTTCATCGAAGGGAAAAATCCTCTTGACTTGCGCAGCAGAGGGGGACTCTGAGTAAGATGGCAAGATGCCAAAAATCACAGCCGTAAGTGACAGCGTTTTTTCTAAAATGCCAAAACAAGACAGAGCGGAGAGAAAACACACCAGGGTCTGGCCAAAGGGAGCAGCCTCAGCATGCAGGATTGCTTCCTGCACACTGACTGGGATGTGTTCAGGACAGCAGCATCCGATGATAACCTCATGAACATCGAGGAGTACGCAGAGACTGTAACCAGGTACATTGCTAAGTGCACCGAGGATGTCACTGTCATTAAAACCTTCACTGCACGTGGAAATGAAAAGTCATGGATGACAGCAGAGGTGCGCTCGCTGCTGAGGGCTCGTGATGCAGCCAACAAGAGCTGCTAACACAGTTGCTCTTCGATCTACCAGGACTGCACTAGAAAAAGGAATCAAGGCAGCGAAACATGCCTATGCAGAGAAAATCCAGGGACACCTCTGTGACACAGGAGACACCAGGAGGATGTGGAAGGGAATCCAAACACTGACGGGGTATAAGGCAAGGCAGCAGGTAACTGACACCGACACTTCTCTTCCAGATAAACTGAACAATTTTTTTTACACATTTTGATGCAGCTAACACCACACCAAGGGGAGAGCCAGCCCCTGCTCACAAGCTGACCAGCCAGTCCTGATCATCGACTCAATGGACACATGGAGAACCCTGTCCAAGGTCAACCCATCAAAAACAGTTGGATCCGACAAAATCCCAGGATGTGTGCTCAAGGAATGTGCTGATGAGTTAGCAGATAGAAACAAAGCAACATAGAAATTAGGTGCAGGAGTAGGCCATTCGGCCCTTCGAGCTTGCACCGCCATTCAATATGATCATGGCTGATCATCCAACTCAGTATCCTGTACCTGCTTTCTCTCCATGCCCCCTGATGCCTTTAGCCACAAGGGCCACATCTAACTAACTCCTTCTTAAATATAGCCAATGAACTGGCCTCAACTACATTCTGTGACAGAGAATTCCAGAGATTCACCACTCACTGTGTAAACATTTTTTTTCTCATCTCAATCCTAAAAGATTTCCCCTTTAACGTTAAACTGTGCTCCATGTTCTGGACTTCCCCAACATGGGGAACGATCATCCTGCATGTAGCCTGTCCAACCCCTTAAGAATTTTGTAAGTTTCTATAAGATCCCCCCTCAATCTTCTAAATTCTAGTGAGTCTAAGCTGAGTCTATCCAGTCTTTCTTCCATATGAAAGGCCTGACATCCCAGGAATCAGTCTGGTGAACCTTCTCTGTACTCCCTCTATGGCAAAAATGTCCTTTCTCAGATTAGGAGACCAAAACTGTACGCAATACTCCAGGTGTGGTCTCACCAGGCCCTGCACAACTGCAATAGAAACTCCCTGCTCCTATAATCAAATCCTTTTGCTATGAATGCTAACATACCATTCGCTTTCTTCACTGCCTGCTGCACCTGCATGCCTACTTTCTATGACTGATGTACCATGACACCCAGGTCTCGTTGCATCTCCCCTTTTCCTAATCGTCCACCTTTCAGGTAATAGTCTACTTTCCTGTTTTTGCCACCAAAGTGGATAACCTCACATTTATCCACATTGTACTGCATCTGCCATGCATTTCCCCACTCACCCAGCCTATCCAAGTCATCCTGCAGCCTCCTAGCATCTTCCTCACAGCTAACACTGCCCCCAGCTTTGTGTCATCCGCAAACTTGTAGATGTTGCATTCAATTCCCTCGTCCAAATCATTAATATATATTGTAATTAGCTGGGGTCCCAGCACTGAGACCTAATGCGAAGATGTGCTAACAGACATCTTCAACATCTCCCTTAGTCAAGCTATTGTCCCCACATGCCTCAAAACTTCCACAATAATCCCAATAGCAAAAAAATCAGTTGTGGCCTGCCTAAATGATTACCGCCCTGTCGCCCAGACCCTCATAGTAATGAAGTGCTATGAATGCCTGGTTAAACCTCACATTACTACCAGCCTCCCCTCATCTGTTAGACCCCCTCCTGTTCGCCTATCGCCCCAACCGTTCTACAGAGGATGCCATCTCTACTACGCTGCACACAGTACTCACTCATCTGGAAAACAAAAACACCTACGCCAGAATCCTGTACATTGACTTCAGCTCAGCCTTTAACACCATCATCCCACAGAGACTTGTGGAGAAACTAACCCTGCTGGGCCTCAACACCACCCTGTGTCACTGGATCTTGGACTTTCTGACAGAAAGACCGCAGTCACTCCGTGGTGGCAAGAACACTTCAGGCTCGATCACGCTGAGCACCGGCTCCCCTCAAGGCTCACCCGCTGTTGTTCACACTGCTCACACATGACTGTGCTACCAGATTCAGGGACAACAAGATTATAAAATTCGCAGATGACACCACAGTGGTGGGACTCATCAGTGGAGATGATGAAACAATGTACAGGGAGGAAGTGAAACAACTAGTGGACTGGTGCGGCAACAACAATTTAGCATTAAACATCTACAAAACAAAGGAGATGATTGTCGACTTCAGGAGGTCGCAGCCAAAACACACACATCAGTGGCACCACGGTGGAGAGAGTGGAGAGCAAAAGTTCCTCGGAGTGCAAATTACAGACAGTCTCACCTGGTCCAGGACCAACACTGGGATTGTCAAACGGGCCCATCAGCGACTGCACTACTTGAGGAAACTCAAACAGGCCTCACTCCCCACCAACATCCTCAGGACTTTTTACAGGGGCACGGTGGAGTCTGTACTCACTTACTGCATGAACACGTGGTACTCCAACTGTAACTGCTCAGACAGGAAGTCTCTGCAGAGGGTAGTGAGGGGAGCAGAGAGGATCATTGTGTCTCCCTACCCTCGGTACAAGAACTGTTCCAGAGCCGATTTCCTGAAAAAAGCACTGAGAATAGGTAAGGACAAACTGCACCCCCTCCACACACACCTGGATCTCCTGCCATCAGGCAAGAAATACCGTAGCATCAAAGCCCGGACAACCAGACTGCTAAACAGCTTCCTGCCACAGGCTGTGAGGCTGCTAAACAGTCACTCCACAAAATTCTGCTGCTTTGCTCTAACAATTTAATAACTCTAGTACTGGCTACTTAAATCAGCTCCCCTGTACATTTTATGACTGTGTTTACTTTATTTTAATGTTGCTGTTTTTACCTGCACTTTTTAACTATTCATAATGTTTTATTAGAGACTGGATTGTTTTTATTGTTTTTATTATGTGTGAAATGTTTACGTTCTATGTGCGAAGCTCCAGTATTCCCTGGGAAACGTCTTCTCATTTTGCAAGATGACAATAAAGGTTGATTGATTGATTGATTGATTGATTGATACAGAATAACAGGAAATGGTAAAGATCAGACGTTTAGTAATACAGATCACAGAGACGCCTTAACATCTTAAAGTAAGCTTAGGACTCTGGAAGTGTTATGCTAAATATAATCACAATATACAGGAAACAAGATAGCAGGAATTGGGTTGGTTTTTTCAAAATATGTACGTTCTGATATACATGGGATTAATAAAATAAGATATTATTATCTACAATCCAAATGTATGGACATTGAAGTTGCCAGTGTCAGATGTTCCTCTCTCTCTCTCTCTCTCTCTCTCTCTCTCTCTTCCTCTCTCTCTCTCTCTCTCTCTCTCTCTCTCTCTCTCTCTCTCTCTCTCTCTCTCTCTCTCTCTAGCCAACAAGGTTCTCCTAACACCCCTCCCCAGGACCTTGACCCCCAGTTTACTTTCCTTCTCCCCAACTGGTTGCATAGCTCCAAAGCAGCAGCATCCACTTTGCGGAGCTGGTAACTGGATGTATCCTGAGCTAATTCTGCTAACACCATCATCTATTGCAACAAGTGATGGCTCCCACTGATTGCCACCAGAAGCTTGCATCCTTTTCAGGATGGACAATGACAACGAGGTCAACATTTGAAACATGGAAAATGGACATGAAAAAAGAAGACTGGTTGCATCTGCTCATAATTCCTCCCTTATCTGTAAAGAGTAGGAGTCCTTTTCAGAATGGCAGGGAATGACTAGTGGGGTACCGCAAGGCTCAGTGCTGGGACCCCAGCTATTTACAATTAATATTAATGATTTGGACGAGGGAATTGAATGCATCATCTCCAAGTTTGCGGATGACATGAAGCTGGGGGGAGTGTTAGCTGTGAGGAGGATGCTAGGAGGCTGCAAGGTGACTTGGATAGGTTGGGTGAGTGGGAAAATGCACGGCAAATGCAGTATAATGTGGATAAATGTGAGGTTATCCACTTTGGTGGCAAAAATAGGAAAGTAGACTATTATCTAAATGGTGGCCGATTAGGAAAAGGAGGGATGCAACGAGACCTGGGTGTCATGGTACACCGTTCATTGAAAGTAGGCAAGCAGGTGCAGCAGGCAGTGACAAAAGTGAATGGTATGTTAGCATTCATAGCAAAAGGATTTGATTATATGAGCAGGGAGGTTCTACTGCAGTTGTACAGGGTCTTGGTGAGACCACACCTGGAGTATTCCGTACAGTTTTGGTATCCTAATCTGAGGAAGGACATTCTTGCCATAGAGGGAGTACAGAGAAGGTTCACCAGACTGATTCCTGGGATGTCAGGACTTTCATATGAAGAAAGACTGGATAGATTTGGCTTGTACTCGCTAGAATTTAGAAGATTGAGGGAGGATCTTATAGAAACTTACAAAATTCTTAAGGGGTTGGACAGGCTAGATGCAGGAAGATTGTTCCCGATGTTGGGGAAGTCCAGGCCAAGGGGTCACAGTTTAAGGATAAAGGGGAAATCCTTTAGGACCGAGATAAGAATAACATTTTTCACACAGAGAGTGGTGAATCTCTGGAACTCTCTGCCACAGAAGGTAGTTGATGCCAGTTCATTGGCTATATTTAAGAGGGAGTTAGATGTGGCCCTTGTGGCTAAAGGCATCAGGGGGCATGGAGAGAAAGCCGGTACAGGATACTGAGTTGGATGATCAGCCATGATCATATTGAATGGCGGTGCAGGCTCGAAGGACCGAATGGCCTACTCCTGCATCTATTTTCTATGTTTCCATCTGGTTCCACTTTTTACCTTCCTTATTTATCAGATTCCAGCATCAGAAGCTTCTTGGATCTCCACTCATCATCTTCCAGCCTCTGTCCCTATCTCTCCCTTCGCCTCAGATCTGCCCCTTTCTCTCCTCTCTTCTTATGTTTCCACTTATCTCCCACCAACTGTGCTCTACAAACTGCACTCTTTCTTCCTTTCCCATTTGGTCCTATCTGTCCATCGCCCCCTCATCAGTTTCCACCTATCACATACCAATCCCTGCCTCACCTCTTTGTATTGGCTATCTCCCCTCTAGACTCTTAGCCCTGTAGCAGAGTCTTCACCCGAAACATCAACTATCTTTTGCCTCCACAGATGCTGCCTGACCCTCTAAGAATTTCCAGCAATTTGGTTATTACTCCACATATACGCATTGAATTAATACTTTATTGTCACATATGACATCACAGTGAAATTCTTTGCTTGCATACCCAAGGTGTGCAAATAATCGCCCCATAAAGGGTGCTGACAGAGTTACGAAGTATCCCGCGCCACGTCTCCCCCCACCCCTCCCCCTCACAGCGGCCTCTCCACGCCGGGTCCTCACAGTTTAATTCTTTTTTGTCTAGTTTTGCCAGACATCTTTTAATTTCTTGATTCCTTCTCCCCACTGCTGCACTTGATTATGGGTGGAATGGAGTGCTGTTCTCCACTTGTATTCTTATTTGCTCACACATGGCTAAAAGCCCTTTACAACTGATGGAGGATCCTCAGTCTGCATGCAAAGAGGTGGGAATTCCAGCATGTGGGAATACCAAGTCCTGGAGTGCTGCGATAGTAACATTGTCATTACAAGAATAGTGGGGACTGTCCACATATAATCCCGTGCTAAGAGCAACTATCACAAGAATATACTTCAGTTTGCAATAAAATGGGTTGCCTTGGGATGCCGGATATGGGCCTATTGCCACACCTGCATTGGTGCCTTCGGTTTTATTTGTCTATTTAGAGGTGGTCCCATGACTGCTCCTTTACCAGACATTCTTTACAATTTGCCCCAAACATTTTGCGGTCAATTGACATGCAGGGTCACCAGTATAATGCAGATAATTTCACTTGGGTGGCTTGTCCACCACCATGAAATACTGGGTGGGCTTTACATATCAATTCTTCCTGCTTATTAGCAGGAGATTTGGCTTCTTATCTTTTTTATGACAGCATTATCTTCACCATTAGCCTCGTCTTGTACTGTGTTACAAATCGTTGGATTTGGGTTTATCAGTATCGAGGAGTATCCTTAAAACAAATTGTTAATTTTTATTTGTTTCTTAGTTGGGGCGACACGGTGGCGCAGTGGTAGAACTACTCCCTCGCAGAGCCAGAGACCTGGTTTTGATGCAGACTGTATGGATTTTGTACGTTCTCCCAGTGACCTGCGTGGGTTTTCTCCAAGATCTTTGGTTTCCTCCTATAGTCCAAAAATGTACAGGATGTCATGCTTGGTGGCTGAGCCAAACCAGACCATGATGGAGAAGGTGAGGACAGACTCTACGATGGCAGTATAAAACTGGACTATCATTGCCTGTGGCAGATTGTGCTTCCTCAGCTGCCACAGGAAGTACATCCTCTGTTGTGCCTTTTTGGCTGTGGAGTTGATGGTGGCGATAGTGTGTAGAGGATAGTGTAAATGTGCGGGGATCGCTGGCCGGAGGGACTTGGTGAGCTGAAGCGCCTGTTTCCGCGCTGCAGTCTAAACTGAACTAAACTAAACTAGGCACTACCATAGTCCTGACCTCCCTTACCATAATAAGGTCCATTCTTATGGTTTGTTTCACCTGTCCATTGGCTAACTTATTACCACGGCTGTGTAAGTGGATTGCAGTATGTCATGGGATGTGTAACACTTGCACTAATGGTCGAGTCAATAATAATTCATAAATAGTTTTCCACATGTGCAAGTGTGGAAATGTTTTTCCTTGAATGTTTTCCATACTGTTGTTGCCCTGATATGGAAATCCCTCTCCACTGTATTCCTGACATCGTTAGTGTCAGTGCAGATCAGAAATGTATTCGCCTGTTTCAAACTTACTTCGAGGGCTTTAGCCCTGCTCAAATAGCGTTGTGTGGTTCCCTGAAAGATGAGCTTGTAACTCATGAGGTTCAAATTCTCTGACAGATAAGCGCTTGTTTTTTAAAATCCCTGCTCCTGCTTATTGCCTGCGAGATTAACTTTTTCTGGACTCTCATTGCTCACCCTTTGCAATACCATATTTCAAAGTAATGTTTTACTGGATGTTGTGCCTCATTAGGCCATGGAGGAGATGGCTCTTTATCCCCCATGGCAGGAAAGGATTTGATTCATAGGCTACAGGACGATATTTACATTGCAAAGTCTCAGCTTGTAAAAGTGGACCATCGTCTGTGTTTACTGTGGTAGCTCTTTTTGCATCCCTTGGCGAGTCTGTGGCAGTTCTTTTTGCATCCTTTGGCAAATCCCATGGGGGAGGGAGTCTGGTCCACTGATCATCAGGAGTCGTAAAAGACATGAACTGTCTATCGCATTCAAGTATTGATGTGATCAGAAACCATTAGCTAGATCTATGCAAGACTTTTGCATAGTTATGGTTTTTACATGTTAATCCTTTCAGAATGTGTAGTAATGACTGTTGTTGGGCTGAAATGGGCTCTGGGGGTTTAGTATGACATAGTTAATGACTAATCAGTCGGTGAAGGTCGGTGGGGACGCTGCAAGCCGGTCGCCCTGCTAGCAGCGTGTCAGTTCTTTCTACTTTTTTTGTTTTTTTAGTATGTCCTAATGTGGGTTTTTTAGTGTTTCTCTGTGTGTTTTGTTTGGGGGGTGGTGTGGGGGGGTAAGGGGGGTAAGGAGAGGTGACTTTTTTCATGTCACCTCCCCCGTGGCCTAACAGCAAGGATCGGGTGGTCTTTCCCGGAGACGTGCCCGGGGCTTCAGTGGTGGGCGCAGCGGGGACTCTCAGCATGGAGCGGGCGAGCCCTCGCTGGGGCGAGCCGGAGGGGAGCATTCCGTTCTCTGACCCGTGGCAGCCTGAAATTGCGGTCTGCAGAGCTCGAGCTGGCGCAGCGTCCGCAGCCTGGGATCCCTCGTGAGGGACCCGGGGGAAGAACAGCTCCAAATGCCGGCCCGCGGTCTACTTCTACCGCAGGTGCGGCGAGGACTTACCATCAGGGGCGGGGTCCCTCGCTGGGGACCCCTGGAGGGGAGTTTCGACCACCCTGCAGTCTGTGGTGCTTCTGGCTGTGGTGCAAACTTTAAATCTCCGACTGCCGGCCTGTGGCCTACACCAGCCTGAAGCCGCAGTCTCCGGTGGTGAAGTGGCGATTCTGGACTTACCTGGACTTGTACCTTGTCCTTTTACCATCTGTACGCCCGCAGCGATGGCTGCGGATGGGTGATGTCCCAACCAAGGGTGAAAATGGAGGAGGACTGGCCAATTTTCGTGCCTTCCACCACAGTGATGAATGCTGTGGTGGATGTTTGTGTTGAATTTTTATTGTGTATTGTGTGTTCTTTATCATTGTAGCGCTGCTGGCAAATTCATTTCACTTGCACTTTATGTGCAATGTGACAAATAAAACCGTATTGTTGTGTTATATTGTAATCGATATCATCCATCAGGTTATCCTAACATGAGTGAGGTAAATCGAGAAGGTTCTTTCACCAAGACTCCTTGCTTATATTGAGTCTTTAGTTTCCTGTAGGAATTGTTTTCCTGTGTTTAGGAATATGTTACTGTTTCTGATGAGTGAATGGATTGCATCCTAATTTTGTTGATTCAATATCATCTATCCTACAGTAGTTTGGATGTTTTTGCTAGTCCAGTAAACCCTCATTATAATGAACCGTGATTATTATGTCCATTATTGCCGTTTGTCCGCAATAACCGAGTAAGGTAATATTATTGTATGAATAGTGGAAACAAATGACTGTAGTTGCTGGTAGAAAGAAGTGCTGGAGAAACTCAGCAGAGGCAGCAGCATCTAAGGAGCGAAGGAAATAGGCAACGTTTCGGGCCAAAACCCTTCTTCAGACTGATGTAGGGCGGGGTGGGGGTGGGGGGAGGGGGGGGGGAGGGGGTGAAGAAAGGAAAAAGGAAAAAGGAAGAGGAGGAGCCCGAAGGCTGAGGGAGAGCTGAGAAGGGGAGGAGACAGCAAGGGCTGTAGTTGCTGGTTTATGCACAGAAGGACACAGAGGGCAGTGGCAGGAGTGGCCTGCAACCAGCTAAGCAAGTTGTGTGGGCTGGCGGTGGTGGAAGTAAGTCCGGCCTGGAAGCGGGCGGAGAAGCAGTGTGGGCCAGGATTTGCAAAGGATTCTATTTTATTTTTACATATGCTTATAACGGTAATTGTCCTGGTCGTTCTAGGTCCCTAGTCCATCAACTTTAAGAATATCTGAATTCAGTATGGAGACCTCCATACGTGTATCAGATTGGCAGTGTAGCAAAAATGCAAGCTGTGGCATATGGAAAGAAGAAGGTAGAGAAAAGTGCTGGAGAAACTCAGCGGGTGCAGCAGCATCTATGGAGCAAAGGAAATAGGCAACGTTTCAGCCCAAAACCCTTCTTCAGACTGATGTAGGGTGGGGGGGCGGGCTTGGAGAAGAAAGGAGAAAGGAAGAGGAGGAGCCATAGGGCTGAGGGAGAGCTGAGAAGGGGAGGAGACAGCAAGGGCTACCGGAAATTGGAGGTCAATGTTTATGCCGCTAGGTTGCAAACTGCCCAAATATGTGGTGCTGCTCCTCCAATTTCCGGTGGTGCTCACTCTGCACATGGAGGAGGCCCAGGACAGAAAGGTCGGATTCGGAATGGTAGAGGGAGTTGAAGTGTTGAGTCACCGGGAGATCAGGTTGGTTAAAGCGGAGGTGTTCGGTGAAACGGTGGCCAAGCCTAAGCTTGGGCTCACAGATGTAGATCAGCTGACATCTAGAGCAGCTGATGAGGTTGGAGTAGATGCAGGTGAACCTCTGTCGGACCTGGAACGACTGCTTGTGTCCTTGAATGGAATTGAGGGAGGAGGTAAAGCTATAAGTGTAGCATCTCTTGCGGTTGCAAGGGAAAGTGCCAGGGGAGGGGGTGGTGTGGGTGGGAAGGGAAGAATTGACCAGGGAGTTACGGACAGGGGAGGAGATGGGAAGATGTGGTGAGTGGTGGGATCATGTTGGATGTGGCGGAAATGATGGAGGACTATTTGTTGTATGTGAAGGCTAGTGGGGTGAAAGGTGACTAGGAGGACTCTGACCTTGTTATGAGTGGGGGGATGGGTAGAGAGAGCAGTGTTACGGGGTATTGAAGAGACCCTGGTGAGAGCCTCATTTATAGTAGGGTAGGGGAACCCCCGTTCCTGAAGAATGAGGGCATTGGCCTGGTGTGGAACACCTCATCCTGGGAGCAGATTCGGCGTAGGCAGAGGTATTTGGGAGTAGTGGATGGAGTCCTTACAGGAAGCAGGACGGGAAGAAGAGTAGTTTAGATAACCATGGGAGTCAGTGGGTTTATGGTGGATGTCGGTCAGAATTCTGTCATCTGTGATGGAGATAGTGAGGTCAAGAAATGGTAGGGAAGTGTTGGAAATGGTCCAGGTGTATTTGAGTGCCGGATGGAAGTTATTGGTGAAGCGAATGAAGAGATCAGTCTTGCCTTTATCTTATTCTTCATTATGGGCATTTGGATTAGAGTCAATATTGGACTGATCCAGGATGGGGAGGAATCTGCCTACAGACAGGGAGTGACACAGTTGGCATAATGGTGCCATCGCAACAACCTGGAGCTCAATGCTCTCAAGACAATGGAATTGATTGTAGACTTTAGGAGAGCTCCCTCTCCCCTCCCTTCACTCATCATCTACAACACCACAGTCACAACTGTGGAGACATTTAAGTTCCTCGGAACCATCGTCTCCAGGGACCTTAAATGGAAGGCCACCATCGACTCCACAGTCAAAAAGGCCCAACAGAGGATGTACTTCCTGCAGCTGCTGAGCAAACACAACCGCCCACAGGCAATGATGGTCCACTTTTGCACTACCATCATAGAGTATGTCCTCACCTTCTCCATCATGGTCTGGTTCAGCTCAGCCACCAAACATTACATCTGGAGGCTGCAGCACTTCATTCGCTCAGCTGAGCAGGTTATTGGTAGCTATCGATGAACTGTACAAAGCAAGGTCAGGAAGTGAGCGGGTAAAATCATCTCTGACCCCTCTTACCATATATATAATATAATATATATAACAATTACAGCACGGAAACAGGCCATCTCGATCCTTCTAGTCCGTGCTGAACACGTATTCTCTCCTAGTCCCATATACCTGCGTTCAGACCATAACCCTCCATACCTTTCCCGTCCATATAACTATCCAATTTATTTTTAAATGATAAAAACAAACCTGCCTCCACCACCTTCACTGGAAGCTCATTCCACACAGCTACCACACTCTGAGTAAAGAAGTTCCCCCTCATGTTACGCCTAAACTTCTGTCCCTTAATTCTCAAGTCATGTCCCCTTGTTTGAATCTTCCCTACTCTCAGTGGGAAAAGCTTATCCACGTCAACTCTGTCCATCCCTCTCATCATTTTAAAGACCTCTATCAAGTTCCCTCTTAACCTTCTGCGCTCCAAAGAATAAAGCCCTAACTTGTTTAACCTTTCTCTGTAACTTAGTTGCTGAAACCCAGGCAACATTCTTGTAAATCTCCTCTGTACTCTCTCTATTTTGTTGACATCCTTCCTATAATGAGGTGACCAAAATTGTACACCATACTCCAGAATTGGCCTCACCAATGCCTGGTACAATTTTAACATTTCATCTCAACTTCTATACTCAATGCTCTGATTTATAAAGGCCAGCACACCAAAAAGCTTTCTTTACCACCCTATCTACATGAGATTCCACTTTCAGGGAACTGTACACAGTTAATGCCTCTGTTCACCTGCATTCTTCAATTCCCTACCATTTACCATGTACGTCCTATTTTGATTTGTCCTGCCAAGATGTAGCACCTCACACTTATCAGCATTAAACTCCATCTGCCATCTTTCAGCCCACTCTTCCAACTGGCATAAATCTCTCTGTAGACTTTGAAAATCTACTTCATTATCCACAACCCCACCTATCTTAGTATTATCTGCATACTTACTAATCCAATTTACCACACCATCATCCAGATCATTGGTGTACATGACAAACAACAGTGGACCCAACACCTGTGGCACCCACTAGTCACTGGCCCCCAACCAGACAAACAACCATCCACCATTCCTCTCTGGCATCTCCCATTCAGCCACTGTTGAATCCATCTTGCTACTCCTCCATTAATCCCCAACTATTGAACCTTCTTAACCAACCTTCCGTGAGGAACCTTGTCAAAGGCCTTACTGAAGTCCATGTATATAACATCCACTGCTTTACCCTCATCAATTTCCCGAGTAACCACTTCAAATAATTCAAGAAGATTAGTCAAACATGACCTTCCAGGCACAAATCCATGTTGACTGTCCTAATCAGACCCTGTTTATCCAGATGCTTATATATATTATCTCTAAGTATCCTTTCCATTAATTTTCCCACCACTGACGTCAAACTAACAGGTCTATAATTGCTAGGTTTACTCTTAGACCCCTTTTTAAACAATGGAACAACATGCGCAGTACGCCAATCCTCCGGCACTATTCCTGTTTCTAATGACTATTGAAACATTTCTGTCATAGCCCCTGCTATTTCTACACTAACTTCCCTCAATGTCCTAGGGAATATCCTGTCCGGACCTGGAGACTTATCCACTTTTATATTTCTCAAAAGTGTCAGTACTTCTTTGATCCTCATAGTTTCCATAGCTACTCTACTTGTTTCCCTTACCTCACATAATTCAATATCCTTCTCCTTGGTGAATACCGAAGAAAATAAATTGTTCAATATCTCCCCCATCTATTTTGGCTCTGCAGATAGCTGTCCACTGACTCTCTAATGGACCAAATTTATCCCTCGTTATCCTTTTGCTATTAATATTGCTGTAGAAACCCTTAGGATTTACTTTCACCTTACTAGCCAAAGCAACCTCATATCTTCTTTTAGCTTTTCTAATTTCTTTCTTGAGATTCTTTTTACATTCTTTATACTCCTCAAGCCCCTCCTTTACTCCATGCTGCCTATAATGATTGTAGATCTCTCCCTTTTTCCGAAACAAGTGTCCAATTTCCCTTGAAAAGCCATGGCTCTTTCCAATTTTTACTATTTCCTTTCAACCGAACAGGGACATAAAGATTCTGTACTCTTAAAATTTCACCTTTAAATGTCCTCCATTTCTCTTCCACATCTTTCCCATAAAACAAACTGTCCCAATTTACTCCTTTTAAATCCTTTCGCATCTCATCAAAGTTATCCTTTCTCCAATCAAAAATCTCAACCCTAGGTCCAGTTCTGACCCTCTCCATAATTATATTGAAACTAATGGTATTGAGTTCACTTGTCCCGAACTGTTCCCCAACGCATACCTCGGCCACCTGACCCATCTCATTTCCTAACAGGAGGTCCAGCACTGCCCCTTGTCTAGTAGGTACTTCTATGTATTGCTGCAAAAAACTATCCTGAACAAATTTTACAAACTCCAACCCATCCAGCCCATTTACAGAATGTGTTTCCCAGTCTATGTGTGGAAAATTGAAATCTCCCACAATCACTACCTTGTGCTTACTACTGATATCTGCAATCTCCTTACATATTTGCTCTTCCAATTCTCGCTCCCCATTTGACGGTCTATAATACACCCCTATAAGTGTTTCTACCCCTTTCCCATTTCTCAGTTCCACCCAAATAGCCTCCCTAGACGAGCCCTCTAATCTATCCTGCCAAAGCACTGCTGTAATATCTTCCCTGATAAGCAATGCAACACCTACTCCTCTTGCCCCTCCAATTCTATCACACCTGAAGCAACTGTCCCAATTTCCTGGAATATTTAGTTTCCAATCACAGCCCTCCTGCAACCATGTTTCACTGATCGCCACAACATCATACTTCCAGGTGTCAATCCAGGCTCTAAGTTCATCCACCTTTCTTACAATGCTCCTAGCATTAAAATATACACATTTAAGAAACACACCATCTCTTACTCTCTGTTTATTTTATTTTTTCTTCTCTCTCCCCTACATTTTGGGTCAGAGTGCTACCATTCTCTGCCTCCTGCCTTACACACTGACCGCTAGCTTTCCCAATTCGAGTCCCTCTCCCCAACCATACTAGTTTAAAGTCTCCCCAGTAGCCTTTGCAAATCTCCCCGCCAGGATATTGGTCCCCCTCGAGTTCAAGTGCAACCCGTCCTTTCTGTACAGGTCGCACCTTCCCCAAAAGAGGTCCCAATGATCCAGAAACTTGAATCCATACCCACTGCACCAGTCCCTCATCCACGCATTTATTCTCCACCTCGCTCCATTCCTACTCTCATTCTTACCCTGGACACAGACTCGTTGAAGTCCTCCCCGCTGGGAGGCGAGTCAAGAATATCAAAACCTCCACATGCAGACACAAGAGCAGCTTCTTCCCACCAACAGTAGCTCTGATTCACAGCTGTACTACACAACTACATGTATGTAAGCCAAGTGCATTTGAGATATCTACACACGCAATATACAGTATTGCAAAGCGGACGCTTTTTACTCTTGCACATATTTTTACATTTTTTAATTATAATGTTTTTTTTTAATTGTCTGCTGTATATCGTGCGAGCAAAGCACCGTCAAAATCCTCGTATGTGTACATACTTGACCAATACATTGATTCTGATTCTGATTCTGAAAATTCCTGCTTTAGTTTAGTTTAGTTTATATTAGTTTAATTTAGTTTAGTTTAATTCAGTTTAATTTTGTTCAGTTTCATTTAGTTTAGTTTAGTTTTAATTAGTTTTGTTTAGATATACAGCTCAGAAACAGGCTCTTCGGCCTTCCACGCCCATGCCAACTAGCTATCACCTCTTCACACTAGTCCTATGTTATCGCACTTTCTCATTCACTCCTGACATATTGAGGCAACTTTTTACTAATGCCAATTAACTACAAACCCACATTGTCTTTGGAATGTGGAAGGAAACCAGAGCAACTGCAGGAAACCCATGTGGTTGCAGGGAGAACGTGCAAACCTCACACAGACCGCACCCTCCGGTCAGGATCTAACTGTGGTCTCTGGTTCTACCAGCTTTGCCATGGTGCTGCCCTACATATCCTGCTCAGTTTTTATTACATTAACACTGACCTTTTTTCACATTTTGCTGGATAGTACTTACTTTTCCCTGTTTCCAATGTGATACATAGAGGGAGTTGTATTTTTAGTGAGTCCTCTTCTCTCCAGACTTCATTAGTGTTTCCTGGCATTGCTGATTGCAGATGTTGAGTGTACCCCTTCTAGATTCTTAAAGTTAAATTAAGTTCAGTTCAGTTCAGTTTATTGTCACGTGTAGTGCAAGGTAAAGCCAGCAAATTCTGATCAAGGATAGTCAAAGGGTCATCAAAGAGGTAGCTAGTAGTTCAGCACTGCTCTCTGGTTGTGGTAGGATGATTCAGTTGTCTGATATCAGCTGGAAAGAAACTGTCCCTAAATCTGGGGGGTGTGCGTTTTCACATTTCTGTACCTTTTGTTCGATGGGAGAGGGGAGAAGAGGGAGTGGCCAGGGTGCGACTGGTTCTTGATTATGCTGCTGGCCTTACCAAGGCAGTGTGAGGTATGAATGGAACCAATAGAAGAGAGGTTGGTTTGTTTGATGGTCTGGGCTGTGTCCACAATTTGCTGCAATTTCTTGCGGTCCTGGCTGGAGCTGTTCCCAAACCAAGCTGTGATGCATCCTGATAAAATACTTTCTATGCAGCATCTGTAAAACATTAAACCTCATCCATTATGCATTTACTAATACCGTCACTTTAGGGAGATTATATTGTATCAACCTAGATTTCAAAGACTAATTTACTTCTCTACCGAAGTCTCTTTCCTGAATGTGTTTAGATATCAATAATCACCATTTTCTACAGTTGGCCCCCCATGCCACACACTCACAGCTAAGGAAGCACTTTAAAGTCAGTTATATTTTTAATGAAACGCATTTAATTCTAAGGAGTAATTTCATCAGAGGATTTCCAGAACACAAGTATCATCTCCATGTGATGATTACATTTACCAGGTCAAATTAAGTTAAACACAAAGTCCTCTGGAGTAACTCAGTGGGACAGGTAGCATCTCTGGAGAGAAGGAATGGGTGACGTTTTGGATCAAGACCCTTTTTCAGACTGAGAGTCAGGGGAGAGGGAAACTAGAAATATGGAAGGGTTTCAAAGAGAATGTAAAGAGCCTGTCCCACTTGGGCCGTCACTTATGCGACAGGCCGGTAGTGACGGTCTCGCGACGGTCCCGCGAGAGTCGTGCGCGTCGTCATGCACCCGCACAGCCGTCTAGAGCATGTGACGTCATTTGAAGATGGACAGAGCGGGGCCAAGTAAATTGAAGATAGACACAAAATGCTGGAGTAACTGAGCGGGACCGGCAGCATCTCTGGAGAGAAGCAACAGATAATATTTCGGGTCGAGACTCTTCTTCAGTCTGAAAGAAGGGTCTTGATCCGAAACGTCACCCATTGCTTCTCTCCAAAGATGCTGAGTTACTCCAGCATTTTGTGTCTATCTTCAATATTCTTGGCCCCGCACTAGGAGTAGGAGTGGGGGCGGATCTGGATCTGCAATGGCCATGAGCCCCAGGCCAAGCTCGGCGATCGTTTGCTTGCTTTTGCTGCTGTTCGAGGTGAGACGTTGCTTCGCGCCAGGGTCTTGGGCCTGTCCTACTTTGGCCATCAGTTACGCGACAGGTCGGTGGCGCACAAAGATTTTGTGCAGGACGAAGTCCACACTCCTCCACACCACTCCATGCGCCCGTCCCCGCGCTACCCACACTCTACCAACGAGCTACCTACATGCTACCCACACGCTAGCAGGTCGCGCAAATGGCGTGCAAAAGACAGCCAAGTGGGACAGGACATTAAGTTGTGAATATGATAGATCCAAGCAGGAAATGATCAAAGAAATGTTGAACAGTTCATTGTTGGCTGAGGGGAAGGTGACAACGAGGCATACAAACAGTAGAATTAATCTGGAGGACAGTGAAACTAGTCAGAGAACTAGGGTGGTGGACGGACGGAGAGAAAGGGAAAGCAACTTGAAGTTAGAGAAATCAATATACATACCACTCTTTTATGTTAAATTGGGCCTTATTTTTCTTTTACCAACAATACATATTGTTAAGGTTCGGTGGACCACATGGTTCTTTTTTTTATCAGTTCATGGATCAGGAAGATCATAATCTTCAAGTCATCATTTTCAACATTGTTCCACTTGATAAATTCAAGATGTTGGCCAAGGTATACTGGTTAGGAGCTTATCTTAATCCATTTTAAGCCTTTTGAACCTAGGTCAGCTTCTGCTGCAGTGCCAAACACGTGAGGTCATGCAATAAGCTTTTTGGACTTCGATAGTGAATATCGATCACAATATCAATTTAGGTTTTTCTTCAACATTTTTTCTTTCAATTTTCAAATTAATGTTACTCTCATTTTCAATCCCTTATGTGTTCACATGTGAATTGTGGGACTTAGCCTTGTATTCTATCAACCATGTCTGCATTTTTTTAAATATGCCCATATTCCACATTTTTGATTTTGTTTCTCTTAAATAAATCAATAAATCCACTTTAGGAAATGCAGTAAGAGAAAAGAAAAACCAATGATAATGGATCTGGCAAAGGTTCAGGAGGATGTGGCTTTGAGGAAAGATGAGTGTGATACTGCACATTGTGGTAAGCTAAACAGAGTCTAACATGCAGGTTCTACAAACATAAAAGGGCTGTCAACCTTATGGTAACTGAAGGCAAAAATGACTGTGGAATATCCAAAATAAAATGCTTTTTATTTAATTAGGTTTCAGTGTGAATGAACGAATGAACGAATGAAAATGTAGCACCTCACACTTATCAGCATTAAACTCCATCTGCCATCTTTCAGCCCATTCTTCCTGAATCTCTCTGTAGACTTTGGAAATCTACTTCATTATCCACAACACCACCTATCTTAGTCTCATCTGCATATTTACTAATCCAATTTACCACACCTTCATCGAGATCATTGATGTACATGATAAACAACAGTGGACCCAACACAGATCCCCAAGGCACCACACTAGTCACCTGTCTCCAAACTGACAAACAGCCATCCACCATCACTCTCTGGCATCTCCCATTCAGCCACTGTTGAATCCATCTTGCTGCTCCTGCATTTATACCCAACAATTGAACCTTCTTAACCAACCTTCCATGAGGAACCTTGTCAAAGGCGTTACTAAAGTCCATATAGACAACATCCACTTCTTTACCCTCAAAGACATGTTTGAGTCTTGAATTTGCTGGCAACTAGTTTCTGGTGATGTCACAACTGCAATTAACATGAAGCCTCGTGGAGATCAATGATAAGTGTAGGAAGGAACTGCAGATGCTAGTTTATACTAAAGATAGGCACAAAATGCTGGCGTAACTCAGCGGGACAGGCAGCATCTCTGGAGAGAAGGAATGGGTGATGTTTCAGTCTGAAGAAGGGTCTCGACCCGAAACATCACCCATTCCATCTCTCCAGAGGTGCTGCTTGTCCTGCTGAGTTACTCCAGCATTTTGTGTCTATCAATGACAAGGGTGGCCAGTTCACCACTGCCCACACATTCTGGCGCATTAAATTTTCTGGAAGAGATTAATAACATTGAGAAAGTGCGCAGAATTGGATTCAACTTGCAGAATTGATCTGGTGGTAAGCGACAGAGAGCAGGTATAGAGGAGGCAAGAACATTTTGCTCTCTTGTAACCACTTCTTGAACAGTGAGAGGTGTTGCATTTTGGGAAGTCAAACCTAGGCAGGACCATCACAATGAATTGTAGGGCTCTGGTGTAGTTTTGCCAACTGTCCCGCATTAGCCGGGACATCCCGTATATTGGGCTAAATTGATTTGTCCCATAAGGGACCGCCCTTGTCCCATATTTGACTGCTACTACTTGGGTTGAGGGGACTATCAGGTGGGAGCGCCGCGTCCGGCCCCGCCTCACCCTTCCCAACATAGTGCAGCCCATGAGGTGAAGCAGCAGCAGCACCTCACCCGTGGCCCCATCGTTCGGCAGCTCAGCCAGCAGTCCGACCTTCTGACCTTCACTTACCACTGACACCACCACCCCTCCTTCTCATGGCCGATCATCGGTTCATGAGTTGGATGGGGTGCCGGACTTTGCGTGCAGCAGAACACAATCCACAGCCGGCGGGTCAGCTGAGGAGTTTCTGGTGCCCGGGCCAAAACTCTTCAGCTGGCCCGCTGGCTGGACTTTGTGTGCAGTCCAGCACCTGGGCCAACCCATCAATCACCCAGCCATGGCTGAGTCAGTCAACAAATTGCCATTGGGAATTTGAATGTATGAATAAGTTTATTGGCCAAGTATATTCTCATACAAGGAATTTGCCTTGGTGCTCCACCCGCAAGTGACAACATGACATACAGTGACAGTTAGGAATGACACGTAAAACATTAAACATTAATAATAAAACATTATTGATTAAACGTGAGTTAAATAAAATACCAGTGCAAAAGGAGGCTACAGATTTTTGGTCATTGAGTAGAGCTACTACTCGTGAAAAAAAGCTGTTTTTATGTCTGGCTGGCAGCTTTGACAGTCCGGAGTCGTCTTTCAGACAAGTGTTTCAAAGCGTTTGTGGACAGGTTGAGAGGGGTCTAGGATGATTTTACCCGCTCACTTCCTTGCCCTTGCAGTGTACAGTTCGTCAATGGAGGGATGGTTGCAGCCAATAACCTTTATCAGCTGATCGCTTATGCCCCTTATTTTGACCTTTTGTCCCTTATTGGTGGTTAGGGGGCGCTGCTCTGGCAGCAGCCATGTCAGCAGCATGTTAGTTTTTTCCAACCTTTTTAAATTTTTTAGTATGTTTTAAAGTATGTATTTAATGTTCCTTCGTGTGTTTTGTGTGGGGGTGGTGTGGGGGGGTAAGGGGGAAACCCCTTTGGTCGCCTCCTCCATGGAGAGGCGAGTTTTTCCAGGTCGCCTCCCCCGTGGCCTAACATCAAGGATCGGCGCGGCCTTTCCCGGAGACACGCCCGGGGCTTCAGCGGCGGGCGCAGCGTGGACTCTCGTTGTGGAACGGGTGAGCCCTCGCTGGGACTCGCTGGAGGGGAGCGCTCCATTTCACTGGCCCGGGGCAGGCGGCAGCCTGAAGTCGCATCCTGAAGTCACGGTCTGCAGAGCTCCAACTGGTGCGGCGTCTACAGCCCGGGATCCCTCGTGGGGGACCCGGGGGAAGAAGAAGCTTCCACCGCCGGCCCACGGCCAACTTCTACGGCGGGGCCGGCATGGACTCACCATCACCCCTGGAGGGGAGCTTCGACCGCCGGCCCTGCGGTCTACGGTGCTTCTGGCTGCGGCGGAGTCGTTAAATCTCGACCGATCGGCTTACACCATCTTAAAGCCGCGGTCTCCGGTGAGGAAGAGCTGATCCTGGACTGACTCTGGACTCTGGTCCTGTCCACGGTCGGGAAATGGAGGAGGACAGGCCAAATGTTGCGCCTTCCACCACAGTGATGAATGCTGTGGTGGATGTTTGTGTTACAGTTTTATTGTGGTTGTGTGTTCTTTATTATTGTACTGCTGCTGACAACCCAAATTTCCACCGACCCTGGTTGTGTGGCAATAAATTATATCTATCTATTTGGGAGTGAGAACATTGGCAACCCTACTCTGAGTGCTGTTGAACAAAGAGATCTAGGAATGCAAGTACCAAATTCTTGGCATGTGGCATCAGAGGTAAATAGGGTGGTCAAGAGGTCCTGGCCTTCGAGTCCTGGCACCATCATTGTAAATCTTCTTTGCACTCCTTCCAGCTTGATGGTATCAAATAAGTACAGTCTGAAGAAGGTCTTGACCCGAAACGTCACCCATTCCTTCTCTCCAGTGATGCTGCCTGGTACTCCAGCATTTTGTGTCTATCTTCCAATTAAACCAGCATCTGCAGTTCCCTCCTACACAAATATGTACAGGATTAGTATCCATGTTGTAGGCTGCAGGTGTTACATCCAGTGACAGGTTGTCTGTCTGTTGCAATTTCTTCTTACTGCTTTGGTCTTCTTGCTGTCTCTTGGGAGTTTTGGTTATTTGAGAGGACAAAGTCACATGGGTAGAGTTGTGGTGGGGAGGGATTAAACCAAGGATCGACATTATACATCCAGGTCTGGCTCTCCTCAGTTAGCTCTCGTGTGCAAGTCAGATGGAAATATACCAGCCAGTGTTACAAATTGTCCTTGGCTGCCTTGGTTGATCAGCTCATAGTTTGATTCAGGAATGAGCGATGGTTTGAGACACAGTGTGTTCATTGTGCGTGGTCATGGTGGAGCATTTGAATGTTAGCTGCAAGCCCCAAATGACATAGATTGTCAGTAGTTTGTGGGGGTGCAGGGCTTTGAGCAATGCCTGAGATTATTCAAGCAGTTGACATGATATGACAATTAAAGAGAGATTCACTGATCCTGACCCTTGTGTGAGATCAATGTTCACTTGCAAATACCCTCATTACACCCGGTATATCCTTCCATGTGTGAGAGTCTCTAACTTACAACCGAGTGTGCTGCATCAAAATGAGGATTATTTTTTGCCAAGATATGAAGACCATTTGAAGATAATTCTGCTTTTAGCTGCCAGTGAAAATTGTACCATTGGCTCAGTATTTGTCACATTCCATTCCCAATTTTCATTAACATTAACAGAACTTGGGATAGCTATGTGACGTGTAGGGAGAAACTGCAGATGCTGGTTTACATCAAAGATAGACACAAAATGCTGGAGTAACCCAGCAGGTGGAGCAGCATCTCTGGAGAGAAGGAATGGGTGACATTTTGAGTCGAGATCCTTCTTCAGACTGTGAGTCAGGGGAGAGGGAGACACAGAGATATGGAAGAATAAGGTGTGAAAATGACAGATCAAAGCAGATGGTGATAAGGAAATGTATAGAATGGTTCATTGTTAGCTGAGGGGAAGGTGACAACAGGGGATACAATCAGTAATATTTATTCAGGAGGACAGTTGAACTAGTTGAAGAATTATGATGCGAAGGGACGGAGAGAGAGGGAAGTTAGAGAAATCAATATTCATACTGCTGGGATGTAGGCTGTCCGAGTGAAATATGAGGTGTCACGTAACAGGTGGCTAAATGGTTCACCTCCTTAAACTATCAACTGAAATACAAAAATATTTGTCCACAATCGTTTGTTCCACTGATGAATGCCATTGTTTCCTATTGTTCCTTTTAAAATTATTTTTAGATTTATAGCACCTCTCATTGTTTGCCGTTTGCAAATTGCTGCTGTTGTCATTTTTAAACGTCAGGGACCTTGTGAACTTAATGTCATTGAAATCAATCAATGTGCCAGCATCACTTTATATGAATAAATGATCGGCAGCAAAAGTGTTGCTCTCATTGCGTGATGATTCGCAGTGCACAGAGCAGGATCTTGATGTAGTGACAAGTGGAACTAAGATGGAGGGACAGCTGGAACTGCTGCATAAGCGTTCATGCTTCAAAATAAAGGTAAGTACATGCACACTCACCCTCTCTCCCAAGAACAGACAAGCACGAACACACACTCACACTGTAACACACACACACACACTCACACACTTGCACATGCACACGTGCACACACACACACACATATGCACATGCATATGCACACACAAACACAAAAATAAACACAGAAACACATGCAAAAACATGCACATGAACATACACTCACACACATGCACATGAACACACACACACACATGCACATGAACACACACACACACACACACACACACACACACACACACACACACACACACACACACACACACACACACACACAGACACAGGCACACAAATGCACATGTGACATACGTGGGTTCGGGCTTGCCCAGTTCCTCCCTTCTCACTTCTCATTCAGTCACCAGCTTCCAAAACTATTCCTGACTCCCAGCCTCACACATCTGCCCACACCCCCAATCTCCTGCAATGGCTGCACCTTGGTTCACCTTCCCAGGTGCCTGGCTCTGCCTGAAGTCCAATGTCTCCCCCACGTTCAAGGTAACCACACACAAGGAACAGACAAGGTAGTAGCACTTTCTTCTAGAGGGGCAAACTGGAAGAGGAACAATACCTTCTTGGAGTGAGCTTTGCATCAAGAATGAGATAGTCATAAGGTCATGTGATAGGAGTAGAATTAGGCCATTCGGCCCATCAACTATACACCGCCATTCAATCATGGCTGATCAATCTCTCCCTCCTGACCCCATTCTCCTGTCTTCAACCCCATAACCCAAGGCACCCATAAAAATCAAGAATCTATCTATATCTGCCTTAAAAAATAACCACTGACTTTCACAGCCTTCTGTGGCAAAGAATTCCACAGATACACCACCCTCTGACTGAAGAAATTCCTCCTCATCATACTAAAAGAACTTCCTTTAATTCTGAGACTATGACCTCTAGTCCTAGACCCTCTCACTAGTGGAAACATCCTCTCCACATCCACTCTATCCAAGCCTTTAACTCTTCTGTATGTTTCAATGCAGACCCCCCTCATTCTTCTACAGGCCCAGTGCCAACAAACGCTCATCATATGTTCACCCACTCATTCACGGGATCATTCTTGTAAACTGCCTCTGAACCCTCTCCAGAGCCAGCACATCCTTCCTCAGATATGGGGCCCAAAATTGCTCACAATACTCCACAATACTTGTTAGGGCGTCGCGACCGCCGTTGCAGCGGCCACTGGAGTCCGTCTGTCTTTTTTAATTTTTTGTCCAATTGAATGTATTATTTGTTTTTAGCTGTGTATATGTGTGAGTGTGAGTGGGTTGGAGTTGGTGCGGTAAACTTTTAAATCTGTTCCCTGTAAGGGTGACCCGACCTTTTCCCTATCGGGTCACCGTTGTCGTTGGGGCCTAGCACCGTGGAGCGGCCTCCAACCGCAACGACCTGGGGGCTCCTGTCACGGAGCCTGCCGACTCACCATCATGGAGCAGGCTGGGTTCGAAGCGTGGAGAGCTGTTGTGACACACTGCTCGGAGGCTCCAGCCACAGGTCCGGTGGACGGTGACATCAGGAGATCGCGGGTCCCTGGTGGGAGACCGCTTTTAAGAGCTCCCGCAATGGCAACTTCCCCGCCGGAGTTGCGAGGTTGAAAATGACCCGGAGGGGGGCCTTGCATCACCTGGCGTGGCTTTAACGGCTGCGGGACTTGCCATCGCTCGCCGGGTGCTCCAAAAATAAGACCCAGAGCGGGGCGTTACATCGCCCAGCGCAGGACTTGCCATTGCCCGCCGGGAACTCCAACATTAAGATCTGGAGCGAGGCCCTACATCACCTGGCGTGGCTTTAACGGGACTTCCCCGCCAGGGGCTTTAACATTGGGAGAAGAATGGAACACAGGGGAGAGACAAGACATTTCCTTCCATCACAGGTGAGAAAGAGATTCACTATGATGGATGTTTGTGTAAATTGTGTTGATTTTGTGTCTTGGTTCTTTTCTTGTTGTATGACTGCTGAAACCAAATTTCGTTTGAACTTCTTTTGAGGTTCAAGTAACAATAAATAAATTGTATTCTACTGTATTGTAAATGCGGCCTGACCAGCACCTTATAGAGCCTCAACATTACCCAGTCTGGTGCACAAGGATAGTATTAAGAACTCTGAATGAAGATCGCATGGAAGCCCCCTGAGAATGGAAGTGAACACAACATTGTAAATTACCCACCCTGCCTCCCCATCGGATACCTCCTGCCTCATCTGTGGAAGAGACTGTGGTCACCTCAGTGGTCCACTAACCACCTCAGAATAAACAAAACCTGAGTGAGAGTAGGTTATGCTCAAACCCAATGGAAATGAAAGAAAAATAGGGAAAAAAAAGACCAGGCATGAGACACAGGTAGTGTAAAGGTTGCCTCATTGCTCCAGCAAACCGGTTCGATCCTGACTTCCGGAGACATCCATGTGAAGTTTGCACATTCTCCCTGCGACTATGTGAGTTTCCACTGGGTGCTCCAGTTTCCGCCCATATCCGAAAGGTATGGTGGTTGGTCGGTTAATTGATAAATATTATTTGCCCCTGGCGTGTATCTGAATTATAGAATCTGGGGTTGGGGTGGGAGGTGATAGGAGAATAAATTGGGATTAGCATAGGGCTAGTATAATTGGGTGCACAGAGTTTATGGGTCAAAGGGCCTGATTGAGTGCTCAATAACTCACCGATTCGTGTCACAAGAATAGCAATAGCTACTACTTTTGGTTCTTTAGGATGAAGACAGACTGGCCAGATTGATGCGGTGAAAAACAAAATCTTTTGTTCTTCATGTTCCATTACGATAGAAAATGACATAATTACATAAAGCCTTTAACAGTCTCATTGAAATACTTAAGTGCTTTAAAGCTAATGGAAAACTTTTACAAATGTAGTCAGTGAGTCGCTGTAGTAATATTGGAAGTAAGCATACAACAGCATATCAGGGACATGATTATTGGCTTCAATGATGCTGACGAGAATAAAACGCAGGAATAACTCCCTTGTTTTTTTTCCTTGAAAGAACGCAATGGGATCCTTCAGATTCACTTATGAGAGAAAGTCTGTGTTTAATGGTTAACCTCTGTCAAGGTGGCACTGGGCCTACATGCTGCACTCAAATTGCTGGCCTGGGCCTTGGAGACCACAACCTTTCAAGTTGGAGACAAAAGAGCAATCTAACAAGCCGCAGCAGACACAGTAGCCTTGCAAGCAACCTGAACAACATTGGGATAAATGCAATATTCAATTTTAAACCATTTTTCATAATGCACCAACAACATTTTAATGTACAAGAAAATAACCTTACCAGCATTGTTTCAAACCAGGAATGTCTATTAAGGTCTATTTAATGATGCAGTCACAAAATTTTCGATCTACTTAATGGATGTCATGCTGGAAACATACATCAGCTCTATGTTAACCTGAGCCACCATATTTCTCTTACTGCTAAATGACATGCCCCATGTGAATTATGGACAAAGTTTACATCGAGTCTAATCAGTTTATTTTCAGTGCATTATACTAGGTGCCACTAAAGTTTCTTTTCATTTGGTCTCAAAGTACAATTTTAGTTTAGTTTAGTTTTGTCTAGAGATACTGCTCGGAAACAGGCCCTTCGGCCCACGAATGCCACACCGACCAGCGATCCCTGCACATTAACACTATGCTACACACACTAGGGACAATTTTACATTAATAACAAGCCAATTAACCTAAATAACTCTATGTCTTTGGAGGGTGGGAGGAAACCGTAGACCTTGGAGATAACCCACGCAGGTCAAGGGGAAAATGTACAAACTCCCTACAGACAACATCTGTAGTCGGGATCGAACCCGGGTCTCTGGCATTATAAGTGCTGTAAGGCACCGTTGCACCAATCCTTTATGGCCCAATTCACCGTGCGGCCCAATAAAATTCATCAGTTGATACTTGCCACACTATGCTACTTGTTCCTTTTGCCTTTGAACACTAGATATCTTTGTTCAAAACCCTTATCCTTTTAAACTCTGGGAAAAAGTGATGCTTATGCAATATATTTTCATAATGTAACCCTCCTGCTATGACTCATATGTACCTAAAGATGTCTAAATCTAATTTTCTACCCTTCTATTTCCTTACTCCCAAATCTTCTTCAGTAAGGTGGTTGTCCTCAGTAACTAATAAGCAAAACAACTGCAGATGGAAGAAACATAGAAAATAGGTGCAGGAGGAGGCCATTCGGCCTTTTGAGCCAGCACCGTCATTCATTGTGATCATGGCTGATTGTCCCCAATCCATAACCAATGCCTGCCTTCTCCCCATATCCATTGATTCCACTAGCCTCTAGAGCTCTATCTAACTCTCTCTTAAATCCATCCAGTGATTTGGCCTCCATTGCCCTCTGGGGCAGGGAATTCCACAAATTCACAACTCTCTGGGTGAGTTGTGAAACCTGAAATAAAAACAGAGAACACTAGAAATAATTAGAAAATCATTATTTCTATGGCGGCACAGAAGCGTAGCAGTAGAGCTACTGACTTACACTGCCAGAAACCCAGGTTCAATCATGACTATGGGTGCTGTCTGTACGGAGTTTGTACGTTCTCCCCGTGACCTGCATGGGTTTTCGGTCCCACACTTCAAAGATCTTCGGTCCCACACTCCAAAGACGTAGAGGTTTGTAGGTTAATTGGCTTTATATATACATATACATATATATATACATACATATATATATATATATATATATATATATATATATATACATATATATATATATATATATATATATATATATATATATATATATTTAAAAAAATATATTTTTTATTAGAAGCAGTGTACAAAAGTATAAACCGTGACATATGACATAATACATTTATTGTACAGCAATTTTAATTTTAGCAAAGATGAAATAGAAAAAGAGAGAAAGAGCAAGAAAGAAAAAAAATTAAAGAGAAACTGTATGTGTAAGAATAGAATCCCTAAACTACCAAATGAGTGTAGTCAAAGAATGAGTAAGTAAAAGAAATAGGAAAAACATAAAGAAATAAAAAGACAAAAAAGGAAGAAAAAAAGTGTTGATATACCTGCTTCATTTCTCTTCCCACCCATCCTTGTAAATCGGTTTAATTCCGAAGTTGTGTTGCACCATACTATCCTTGTAATGATTTAATGAATGGAATTCATGTCTTCAAAAATTGCTCTGATTTTCCTGCTAAGACAAGTCTCATATTTTCAAGATGTAGCATCTCAGACATGTTTGTAATCCACACTTTCAGAGTAGGAGCAGATGTATTTTTCCAAAATGTAAGTATGTTTTTTCGCCATTATCAGGCCATAATTAAGGAAACATCTTTGAAATATTGATAGCTCAGGGCAGGCTTCTGCTGTTCTGAAAATAATCAGTTCTGTAAGGGGGTCCAGTTTTGTTTTTAATGATTTTGAGAACATTTCAGAGTCCTTTCCAAATGTTATGCAGTTTTATTCAAGAGGCAAATAAATGTGTTATAGTTGCTTCTTGAAGGAGACATTTGTCACAAATAGGAGATACATTTGAAAACATCTTATTTGGTTTAGTCTTTGAGTAGTAGAGTCTGTGCAGTATTTTGAATAGGATTAAAATGTGTCTAACATTAATTGAACAATTATGTATATATAAAAGATATTTTTCCCATCTGTCTATGGAAATTTTTAGCCTAATTCTTCTTCCCATTCTCTTCTAATTGCGTCTGACGATGGAATTTCTATAGTTAGAAGGGTATTATACAAGTATGATGTTAGATTGTTCAAGAAGGAACTGCAGATGCTGGAAAATCGAAGGTACACAAAATTGCTGGAGAAACTCAGCGGGTGCAGCAGCATCTATGGGGCGAAGGAAATAGGCGACGTTTCGGGCCGAAACCCTTCTTCAGACTGATGGGGGGTGGGGGGGGGAGAAGGAAGGAAAAGGGGTGGAGGAGGAGCCCGAGGGCGGGCGGATAGGAGGGTGGGAGGAGACAGCTAGAGGGTTAAGGAAGGGGAGGAGACAGCAAGGGCTAGCAATTTTGAAATTCAAAATCTGTGCTCATAATTCCTCTTGTTCCAGAGGGTTAAGTGTTGGGAGTTTACAGTTGTCCAGAAAGTTTGTAATTTTTCTGCTATCTGTTGATGTTTTGGATGTGTATAAATTTTGATAAAAATGGGCAAATCTTTCGTTAATATCTTTGGGAAGCGTTAACAGTTCACCTTTATCTGATTTAATTTTTAGAATAGTCTGGTCCTTTTCTACTTTTCTCAGCTGGCGTGCTAAAAGTTTGTGTGGTTTGTCGCTAAATTCGAAATTTTCCTGTTTTGTAGTTTGAAATAATCTGATAACTCTTGCAGATAAAATTTGGTTTTGTTTAAATTTCAATATTGCTATCTTGCTGTGTTTATCTATAGTTGGATCTATCGCGTTTTCTAAATCAAGTTGTCGAATCTGTTCTTCTTGTTGCAATTGTTCCATCCTATTATTTTCATTTTGATAAGCTTGGTATGGAATGATAGAATCTCTAATAAAAGGCTTAAGAGATTCCCATAATAGGGAGGGTGTGATGTCTGGGGTATCATTGGTTTCAAAAAAGCGTTCTATCTGTTGTTTTAAATATTTACAACAGTCCGGATTGTTTAGTATTTGAGGATTGAACCTCCAGAACGATTTTTTATTAAACATTCCTTCTAGTTTTAAGGAGAAGGTTATCGGAGAATGATCGGAAATTACACTATTATGGTACTTAGGGTTAGTTGTAAAGGGTATTAATTTTGTGTCCACTAGGAAGTTGTCAATACGTGTATAGGTTTTATGTACTGATGAGTAGAAGGAGTATTCTCTTCCGGCAGCTTGATATAAATATAAACAGGAAATTGTCCCTAGTGTGTGCAGGGTAGTGTTAATGTGCGGGAATCGTTGGTCGATGCGGATTCGGTAGGCTGGAGGACCTTTTTCCATTCTCTAAACTAAACTAAAATTAAGATCAGAACTGTTCCACTGAAAGGTCATTAGCCTAAAAGGTTGATTCACTTTCTCTCTCCATAGCTGCTGCCTGACCTGTTGAGCATTTCTATATGGTGTATTTTCAGAAGTGTTCCTCAAATGTGTCAATATTGAAGGACTGTATTTACCTTTCTACAAACTATGGTGACTCCTTAAAAAATACTATGAGCTTTTCTATTTATCCCTTTAGAAATCTGTGCAGATGACTCCTATTTATCTTTATTAGAAGCATGGACATGTTTCCGGCCAACAGCATTAGGCATTTGCCGGCATTAGCCAAATTCCTTTAATAAATACAAGTCCCACAAATAAGAATAATCCATACTCAAGTAAGTGCTAAATATATTTTTTAGAACTGAGTAATATCTCCACTCACCTCTGTCAGGATCCTGGAAAGAAGCCTATTAGGTAATGGAACATTTTTCTTTATATAAACTAATGTTAACTTACAATCACATCAATCTTAACAATGTTCATGGGGGTCTTCAAACAAGTTCAAATTCATCTCCTATTCTAAATAAAGACTAACACCAGATACTTTAGATCACAATCTACAAGATAATAATGTCTCCCTCTTTTTGGATCGAAATATGCCTTTAATAATTTGGTTTTGTTTAATGGTAAAACACCTCACAGTTCTTTTTGATGATTTACAGTCTCCCTTTTTCTCTGAATCACTTTCCTTATTCTGTTCCAAGCCTGTATTATAGATTTTCCTTTAAGTTTCAAAGTATTAATCTTACTGTGAGCAGAGATGAAGAATTGAAGTGGCTTGTGATAATGTGGTCTGTGTGTTAAATGTGTGAGCAATGACATGGCTGATGGAATAGAATGTGGAAAATATGAAGTCATTCACTTCTGCGCACAAAATCAAAAAGCAGAGTATTTTTTTAAAGGTGTAAGATCAGGAAATGTTAACGGTCCAAGGGACTTTTGGTATCCTTGTACACGTTTCACTGCGTGGGATTTCTACGAGGTCTTCCGTTTCCTCCCACACTCCAAAGACGTACAGGTTTGTAGTTTAATTGGTTTGGTAAATGTAAAAACTGTCCCTAGTGGGTGTAGGATAGTGTTAATGTGCGGGGATCAATGGTCGGCGCACACCTGTTAGGCCGAATAGTCGACGCACACCTGTTTCCAAGCTGTAACTCTAAAATCAACTAAACTAAACTAAATAAAGATACCTTCCAGTAACAATAGAGTCATGAAGTCATAGAGTCCTCCAATACATAGTTCACAGCATAGTCAAAAACAGCATGGAAACAGCCCCTTCAGCCCAGCTAATTCATGCTGATACAGTGCCTCTCTGAACTAGTCCCTTTCCCCTGCATTTGACCCATATTACTCTAACTCATTTCTACCCATGTACTTGTTCCATATGTCTTTTAAATGTCATTGTTGTACCTACCTCAATGACTTCCTTTGGAAGCTCATTGTGGAAAAAATTCTCCCTCAGTTTAAATATTTGCCCTCACCTTAAAGCTCTGCACTCTAGTTCCTGATTCTCTAAGCCTGGAAAAAAAATAGTATTTGTCCTATTTATGCCCCTCATTACTTTATAAACTGCTACAAGAATGCTCCCCAGTCTCCTATACTACAATACATAACATGCTAGAGTGTTCATCCTCTCCCTATAACCCAGTCGCTCATGTCATAAGGTCATAACTGATACTGCTTATTCAGCCCATCAAGTCTACTCTGCCATTCAATCATGGTTGATCTATCTCTCCCTCCTAACCCCATTCTCCTGCCTTCTCCCCATAACCTCTGACACCTGCACTAATCAAGAATCTATTTATCCCTGCCTTAAAAATATCCACTGACTTGGACTCCACAGCCTTCTGTGGTAAAGAATTACACAGATTCACTAGCCTCTGATTGAAGAAATTCCTCCTCATCTCCTTCTCAAAAGAACGTTCTTTCATTCTGAGGCTATGACCTCTAGTCTTAGTCTCTCCCACTAGTGGAAACATACTCTCCACATCCACTCTACCCAAGCCTTTCATAATTCTGTATGTTTCAATGTCCCCCCTCATTCGTCTAAACTCCGGCGAGTACAGGCACAGTGCTGACAAACGCTCATCATAGGGAGATCTACCCAATCCTGGAGGCATTCTTATAAACCTCCTCTGGACCCTCTCCAGAGCCAGCACATCCTTCCTTTGATATGGTGCCCAAAATTGCTCACAATATTCCAAATGCAGCCTGACCAGCGCCTTATAGAGCCTCAGCATTACATTCCTGTTTTTGTATACAAGTCGTCTTGAAATAAATGCTAGAATTGAGATTGCTTTCTTTACTACTGATTCGATTTGCAGATTAACTTTTTGGTGCAGATTAACACCAGTCCCTTTGCACCTCTGGTTTCTGGATTCTCTCCCCATTTAGAAAATCGTCTACACCTTTATTCCTACTACAGGTGTACAACCTTTTATCCGAACATCCAAATAACGAAAAGCTCCGAATAGCGGACATTTTTTCGGTCCTTGAAGAAAGGTCCTTGAAGACGTTCACCGAGGGCGGCCCGCAGAGGTGACAGCGGAACCTCGGTCGGTCCTCGAAGAAAGGGGAACTAAATCCCCATTCATAAAAGAGAAGGTGAGGGTATATTGCGCGGGAGGGTTAATAATTGACAATCTGCTGCTGCCTGCCCGCTGAGTTAAAAAGTTCCCACCGTAGACTCACGATATACAGTGTATACAATGTATCGTGAGTCTTGCGTGGGAACATTTTAACTCAGCGGGCAGGGAGCAGCAGATTGTCGCTCCCTTCAGTTTCAACCCACCTACACCCCTCTGCTTCCCGGCCATGTGTGTGACCCCTTCCCTCCCCTCTCCAGCTCCCCGCCCATTGCACTGGCGCGGGGGCTTTGCACTTTCAGGTCAGCGATGCCTGCAGGTCAGTGCCGGTCACCGGAGACGTCAGGAACAACGGGACACCGACTCCCAGGCCCACTGCAAGCACGGAGATCCCAGAGACCCAGAGCCAGCAGCAGCCCAGCCCCATTCCAACTCCAAAGGAACATGCTCCCCGTAGGGACATAAGCTGATGGTGTGCAAGGTATGTCTTGTTCTTGGGGTTGCGGATGAGGGGGCGCAGCTCGGGCTGTGATGTCTCCGGCCACCCCCTTGTACAGGAGCTGAGACGTCCTGTACAGGGGGGTGACCGGAGACGTCCTGTCAGCTCCTGTCCAGGGGGGTGGCCGGAGACGTCAGGACCAACGGGACACCGACTGCAAGCACGGAGATTCCAGAGACTCACAGCCAGCAGCAACCCTAGCCCAGTCCCGCTCCAACTGCAGAGGAACCCCGGTTGCGGATGAGGGGGTGCAGCTCGGGCTGTGGGCGAACTGCCACTTGTCGCTGTAGCGGCGCATCGGGGAGCGGGTTCCTGTTGGTCCTGACGTCTCCAGCCATCCCACTGGACAGGAGCTGAGAGACGTCAGGACCACCAGAAGCCGCTCCCCGATGGGCCGCTACGGCAACGTGGCAGTTCGCCCACAGCCCGAGCTGCGCCCCCTAATCGGGACACCGACCCCCAGGCCCACTGCAAGCACGGAGATCCCAGATCAGCAACTCCAGCCCAGCCCTGCTACAACTGCAGAGGAACACGCTCCCCATAGGGGCAGAAGCTGATGGTGTGCAAGGTACGTCTTGTTCTTGGGGTGGCGCAGCTCGGGCTGTGGGCGAACTGCCACTTGTCGCTGTAGTGGCCCATCGGGGAGCGGATTCCTCTGGAGTTGGAGGGACAGGGAGACACAGCGGCTTTTGAGAATGGTGGGCAATCACTTCCAAAATTCTGCCCACACAGTCAGTACACCTCTCCTACACTTGTCTCCCGCACTAAGATCATCTCGCAGAGAATGATCCCAGCATAACCCTCCCTATTATCTCCTATTCTGCAAGAAAAAACTACATTGAAGACTCAAACTCATGATCGAGTAACTGCCGGGATCGAGGCGCAAACTCGTGACCTTGCGGATATGAGCCGAGCACTCTACCACTGAGCCAGCCGTTAAAATCTACGCTAAAAAATTTCCAATCCTTAAGCCGAAAAATTCCGAATTACGAAAAGTGTCTGGTCCCAAGGCTTTCGGATAAAAGGTTGTGCACCTGTACTAAAATGCATGACTCCACACTTTGCTACATTATATTCCATCTGCCACTTCTCTGTCCACTCTCCAACCTGTTCAAGTCCTTCTGCAAGTCCCTGCTTTCTCTACACTACCTGCCCCTCCACCTCTTTTCATATTATCCAGAAACTTGGTCACAAAGCCTTCAATCCCCTCGTCCAAATCATTAATATACAACGTGAAGAGTAGCGGCCCCAGCACCGACACCTGCAGAACTCCACTAGTCACTGGCACCCAACTAGAAAAAGCCTCCCTTTATTGCCACTCTTTGTCTTCTACCATCCAGCCAATCTGCGATCCATGCTAGTATCTACCCTTTGATAACATGGGCCCTCATCTTCCTTAGCAGCCTCGTGTGGAACCTTATCAAAGGCTTTCTGAAAATCTAAGTGAACAACATCTACTGTCTCTCTTTTGTCTGTCCTGCTATTTACTTCATCAAATAATTCCAGCAAATTTTTCAAGCAAGATTTCCCCTATCACAAACCATGCTGTCTACGGCCTATTTTATCATGCACTAAGTACTCCATAACCTCATCCTTTGAAATGGACTCTAAAATCTTACCAACCACTGAAGTCAGACTAACCGGCCAATAGTTCCCACGATTCTGCTTTGCTCACTTCTTGTGCAGCGGGGTAATATTGGCAATATTCCAATCATTTGGAACCACTCCTGATTCTTGTGATTCTTGAAATATCAACGCCTCCATAATCTCAAAAGCCACCCTAGGATGCATACAATCTGGTCCAGGTGACATCCACGTTCAGCTATTTCAGCTTCCCAAGCACCTTCTCCCTAGTAACAGCCATTCCACTAACTTCCACCCCCTGACTTGAATTTCAGGCAAGTTGCTGGTGTCTTACCCTGAGAAGACTGATGCAAAAAGTTATTCAATTCCTCTGCCATTTCTTTATTCCCCATTATTACTTCTCCTGCATCATTCTCCAGTGGTCCAATGTCCACTCTTGCCTCTTTCTTACTCTTTATATAACTGAAGAATCTCTTGCTATGTTTTGTTATATTATTAGCTATCTTATCTTCGTATTTCATCTTTTCTCCCCATATTGCCTTTTTAGTTACCTTCTGTTGTTCTTTAAAAGGTTCCCAATCCTCTGGCTTCCCACTAATCTTTGCAATGTTATACACTTCCCATTTAGTTACATACTGTCTGTGACTTCCTTTGACAGCCACGGTCGCCTCTTTCTCCTCCTAGAATCTTTCTTTGGAATGAAAAGATCCTGCATCTTCCGGATTATTCCCAGAAATTCATGCCATTGCTGTTCCACCATCACCCCTGCTAGGGTCCCTTTCCAGTCAACTTTGGCCAACTGCTCCCTCATGCCTCTGTTGTCCCCTTAGCTCAGCTACAATACCAACACATCCAATTTCACCATCTCCCTCTCAAATTGCAGATTAAAACTTATGTTGATGTCACTTGTGCCCTATATACTGGGTACTGTTTGGGGGCCTGTAAATAACCCCCATTAGAGTATTTTTACCCTTAGTAAAAATAATATAATTGTAAATGCTGCATTCTTTCCAGCTTAATGGCACCTTTCCTACGGCAGGGTAAATAAAACTGAACATGACACTCCATGTGCAGCCTCACTAACATTTTGTTCAACTGCAACATAACATCCTATCTAGATGCAATGCCCTGATTGAAGAATGCCATCATACCTTCATCACCACCTTGTCGACTTATATTACCACTTTCAATTACCTATGTTCTTGTACTCCTAGTCCCTCTGTTCTGCAACTTCCATTAGTTGTGAAGGTCCTGGCCTGGTTTGACTTCCCAAAATGCAAAACCTCATGCTTATCTGAACTAAACTCCATATGCCATTCATCGGCTCACTTACCGAGCTAATCAAGATCCCGCTGTAATACTTGATTACTTCCTTCACTGTTTATGAATCACTTTGTATTATCATCTACAAAAGTCATGTAAACCAATATTGGATGAAGGTGAGTGTATATCTACAGTATTATTTGCAATTTTGGTCTTAGCTAAAAAAAGGATATACTTTCATCGGGGCAGTGCAATGAAGATTCAATTGATTTGCAGGATGGCAGATTTGTCAAATGTCTTAGAATATGGCAGGGTTTGCAGTCTTAGTAAAAGGGGCAGACCATTTAGGATTGCCATAAGGAGAATCATTTTCATTCAGACTGGGGTAAAGTTTTGAAATGGTCTATAGGTCTCTGGATATCAAGGGAATAACAGGGAATGGGGAAAGTGAAGAAAACTGGCCTTCATAACAAGAGGAGTTGAATATTGGGGCAAAGAGGTCCTTCTGCAGTTGTACAGGGCGCTAGTGAGACCACACCTGGAGTATTGTGTGCAGTTTTGGTCTGCAAATTTGAGGAAGGACATTCTTGCTATTGAGGGAGAGTAGCGAAGGTTCACCAGGTTAATTCCCGGGATGGCCGGACTGTCATATGTAGATAGAATGGAGCGGCTGGACTTGAATACTCTAGAATTTAGAAAGATGAGAGAGGATCTTATTGAAACATACAAGATTATTAAGGGTTTGGACATGCTAGAGGCAGGAAACATGTTCCTGATGTTGGGAGAGTCCAGAACCAGGGGCCACAGTTTAAGAATAAGGGGTAAGCCATTTAGAACGGAGATGAGGAAAACCTTTTTCAGAGATGTGAATCTGTGGAATTCTCTGCCTCAGAATGCCAATTCTCTAGAGGCTTTCAAGAGAGAGTTAGATAGATAGAGGAGTAAGGGATATGGGGAGAAGGCAGGAACAGGGGGTACTGACTCGGGATGATCAGCCATGATCACAGTGAATGGCAATGCTGGCTCAAAGGGCCGGATGGCCTACTCCTGCACCTGTTGTCTATTGTCTATTGAGATGCTGGTTTACTCTGAAGATAGACACAAAATGCTGGAGTAACTCAGCGGGACAGGCAGCATCTCTGGAGAGAAGGAATGGGTGATGTTTTGGGTTGATGAAACTGATACTGAAGTGGAGGATTAGCCAATTGCTTATGAGGTTTCTTCTTCAAATGTAATTTGATGCCACAAACGTTGCTTGTCTATGGCATCTGAATGTTGTTTCTTATTTTATTAGCATCATATAGAGGTTACATTACATAAAACAATCCGAAAGGTTCATGCCAATTTTTATGTCCTTCACCAGACGCTTTTCCACTTGTATTCCCCCATATCATTATAATCTTGAGTCTGAAGAAGGGTCTCGACCTGAAACGTCACCTATACCTTCTCCCCAGAGATGCTGCCCGTACCGTTGAGTTACTCCAGCATTTTGTGTCTATCTTTGATGTAAACCAAAATCTGCAGTTCCATTCCTACACATTGTAATCATGAGTTCCTTTATCTCCTGAGAATTCAAATCATGGGTGGGCAGCTACTTAATATGGCAGTGAGTTGCATAAACATATTTATCCCGTATCATTATACTCTGAAGATAGAAACAAAATGCTTTATCTTGATCTGATCTCCTGTGAGGTGGTGTTTGCTCTCCCCACCTCTCTGTTTAGTTTGTTTTGGGTTGATGAAACTGATACTGAAGTGGAGGATTAGCCAATTGCTTATGAGGTTTCTTCTTCAAATGTAATTTGATGCCACAAACGTCGCTTGTCTATGGCATCTGAATGTTGTTTCTTATTTTATTAGCATCATATAGAGGTTACATTACATAAAACAATCCGAAAGGTTCATACCAATTTTTATGTTCTTCACCAGACTCTTTTCCACCTGTATTCCCCCATATCATTATAATCTTGAGTCTGAAGAAGGGTCTCGACCTGAAACGTCACCTATACCTTCTCCCGAGAGATGCTGCCCGTACCGTTGAGTTACTCCAGCATTTTGTGTCTATCTTCGATGTAAACCAAAATCTGCAGTTCGATTCCTACACATTGTAATCATGAGTTCCTTTATCTCCTGTGCACTTATCCAGCTTTCTCTTCAAATCATCTATGATACTTTTGGCAGCTACTTAATATGGCAGTGAGTGCATAAACATATTTATCCCGTATCATTTTAACCTCTCAAAAGAAAATGCTTTATCTTGATCTGACCTCCTGTGAGGTGGTGTTTGCTTCCCCACCTCTCTGTTTAGTTTGTTTCTTTGTTTACTTTCATTTCGAGATACAGCGCTGGAACAGGCCCTTCGTCCAACCAGCAATCCCCGCACATTAACACTGTCCTACACACAATAGGGACAATTTACACTTATACCAAGCCAATTAACCTACAAACTTGTGCGTCTTTGAACTGTGGGAGGAAACCGAAGATCTCAGGGAAAACCCATGCAGGTCACGGGGAGAACGTACAAGCTCCGTACAGACAGCACATACAGTCGGGATTGAACCTGGGTCTCCGGTGCTGCAAGTGCTGTAAGGCAGCAACTCTACCGCTGCGCCACCGTGCCGCCCTTGTCAGGGAGTTTATTCCCTGTGGGTGGATCACAATGGAACTGAATACCAATGTAAATAATCCTGAATGCATTTTCGAGACGATTTTCCACATAGCTCGAAATCCGAACAGGAATTTTGACATTTTTGCTTTTCCTTCCTTTGCTCGGTTTTGTAGTGATATTATACTTTTGGTTCTTATTTCCAGCCTATCTACTGGCTCATTTAATTCAATTGTTCCATTAATCACAAATGGATACTGCAAACATTCTACACTTGGATACTTTGAAACATAAGGGCCTGTCCCGAAAAATAGGCTGTCTCTACGTGGTCGCGGCATGACATGGGGTTACGCCCATATTATCGTGAGCGGTCTCCTCAAGTGTCGTTACTTATTTCTTGTCGCCACTGGATTATAAAATGTTCAAAACCTCTCGGCGACAGTGGGCTCGACGATACCGGACGTTGCCTGTCTTCTCCTGTCATAGGTACTGTCGTAGGTTGTAGCCATGATGATGCCAGGTGATGTTGGTTGTCGCCGGGTCATGACATCAGTGAATTCCATTGGCGACAACCTACATCAACTGGCGACTGTTCCGGCATCAAGAGAAGTCTTCAGTTGTCTTCATTTGTCGCCGACAGGGTCGTAGCTTGTCGTAGCTTGTCGCTGGTTGGAGGTAGGTTGACTTGGGTGTCGCAGGTTGTCGCCTGTGTGGTCGCTGGTTGTCATAGGTGTGGTCGTAGGTGGATGTCCCGAGTATCTAGGAATTATGTAGCCGGTTGACAGCTTGTCGTAGCTTGACGTCGACTAGGGGTAGCTTGCCGTATACATTGTCATGGGGTGGGTGCATTTCCAGCGTCACACTAAGACAGTGACTCAGTCGCCAAAAAATTCGCCGGTGGGACAGGCCCTATAATCCTCCTTGGAGGCCGTTTGGTCTATTGAGTTGAAAACCAGCTCTCAAGAGCAATGCTAGCAATTCCATTACTGTACTTATTTCTCCAAAATAAATCAAATCCATCCTGCTTCCATTACCATCTGCAACACTCAGGAAATTTTACAACAACCTATTATTTTGATATTTATCTGCGTATCTGATTTAGTACTGCCCGCTATCTGTGCATTTGAAAGCTCCGTTAATAAAAATGCCAATACTCCAGAAGCCATCTGCCCTCCTTTTGTTCCATCTCCACCTCTCTTTAATAGATTGTTCAACAATAGACCCATTCTACATTTTGTTCCAGTTGGCTATGGGCATCTGATTTTCCCATGAATTCAACAAATTGCAAACAGATTTTTTCAATCTTTTCCGATGCTTGTTGGATTTTAAAACATGAGTATTTGTTTCCAGTTCACCTCGTTCACAATCCAGCCTCTGGGCATTGCAACACATTAATTTAGCGGCAGCTTTGGCCGTTTTCTTCCTGTCTTTTGCATTTTTTGTTCCTGACTTTGCACCTCTGAATCAATATTCCTCTAATTGGATTGTTTTCCATGTAAATAAGCAATGTACAAAGATAACAAAGCACTAATAGTGGGAGTACTAATTGGTTTACAATTTGCAGTCTCTGTTCTCCTCCACAAATTTAAGTAACTCTGCATTCTCGACTTCGCCCACTGTCTGTTTTAGAATTAGCCCTTCAGACAGCAAAATAGTTCAGTCCCCTGACAGAATCAGCAAATATAGGCCAGCTGAAACTACATCTTGCTTCACATTATAGGAAACAAACTTCCTTTCTAAGTTTACATATGGTTTGCCATGATATGCAAACCATATAACAATTTAAATACATTAGTAGCCTTACAGTCGAAGTGTAACCCATCTTTGCGAAATAACTCAATCATTTATGTGGTGCTAATGCCCAAAATATTGATTATTTGTCTCCTGACAATACATTTTCAACCATGCATTGCTTTTCTAATCTTCTTAACATGTGACTTTCCAACGCTTCCTATGTCATGATTTTTCTAACCTTCTAAGTGTGTTTTTCTAATCTTCTTAGCACCTGGCTGAGGAAGTAATCCTGAGATCGCCAGCAGCAAAGCCTTACTCTTCAACTTGTTTCTCGATCACAAGTTACAGGATTACAGAGTACTCGTTAACTGAATCATGGACTCCCGCACCATTCACAATGCATGGGCACTCACTTCCTTCTCAAAACAATGTAGTATGGGCCCTTCAATCCACGTTCCTGTGAAGCAACATTAAATCCAAAGGTAGACAAAAATGCTGGAGAAACGCAGTGGGTGAGGCAGCATCTATGGAGCGAAAGAATAGATGACGTTTTGGGTCGAGACCCAACTTCAACAGCCCAGTGGAGAATTAACTTTTGCCGTATGGGACGATAAGAGTTTTAAATTTGTAAAAGGGTGTAAATTTTAATTCCACAATCCTGCTCTGCATTTTCCAAGCAGCTTTCGAATGCTCCTCTGCATTGCTTCCAACCTTTGTTACTTGCTCCTTATGTACTTGGCCAGTTGAAATGTTCACAAGAGCGCACATTGTCATATACCATGTCCCATTAAAATGACACAGAAAAACAATGTAAAACAATGTTTCATTGTTCACCTTGATATTTGGAGAATGGATTTTTACAAAAGTTTACCCTCTCATTTAGGGCTGGCATAGTGGCGCAGCGGTAGAATTCCTGCCTTATAACACCGGAGGACCAGATTTGATCCTGACCACAAGTCTGCATGTTCTCGCTGTGACTGTGTGGGTTTTTTTCTGGGTGTTCTGGTCTCCTTCCACATTCCAGGTTGCAGGTTATATGGCTTCTGTAAACTGTCCCTCACATGCAGGATAGAACTAGTGAATGGGTGATCATTGGTCGGCGCGGACATGATGTGCCGATGGACTTATTTCCATGCTGTACCTCTAAACTAAACTATGTAACTTCAGAGGAAATTCCAGATTTGTAATGGAAGTCTAACAACCAGGTAAAACGTGTAGATATTCATTCTTGCAAGTTGTTAGGGGTAAATTGTGCTACATCCACCCGTGCTGTAGAAATTGGGTGCAAGTTATATTTGAAGATATGCTCATACAAAATGGAGTTTTCACTGGAATGTTGGAGGTTGAGGGAAGACCTGATAGAAGTATATTAGAAACATTGAAACATAGAAAATAGGTGCAGGAGGAGGCCATTCGGCCCTTCGAGCCAGCACCGCCATTCATTGTGATCATGGCTGATCATCCCCAATCAATAACCCATGCCTGCCTTCTCCCCATATCCCTTGATTCCACTAGGCCCAAGAGCTCTATCTTAAATCCATCCAGTGACTTGGCCTCCACTGCGCTCTGTGGCAGAGAATTCCACAAATTCACAACTCTCTGGGTCAAAAAGTTTTTTCTCACCTCAGATTTAAATAGTCTCCCCTTTATTCTAATACTGTGGCCCCTAGTTCTGGACTCACCCAACATTGGGAACAATTTTCCTGCATCTAGCTTGTCCAGTCCTTTTATAATTTTATGTGTTTCTATAAGATATCCCCTCATCCTTCTAAACTCCAGTGAATACAATTTTTCCTCATATGACAGTCCTGCCATCACAGGTATCAATCTTGTGCACCTACACTGCACTGCCTCTATCACAAGGATGTCCTTCCTCAAATTAGGAGACCAAAAGTGTACGCAATAGTCCAGATGTGGTATTACCAGACCCCTATACAACTGAAATACAATTAAATTATGAAAGGCAGACACAGGGTAAACAGTCACCAGGGCCGGTTTATGTATAAGCTTCACAAGCTTATGTTTAGGGTCTCGAGATCCAGGGGGGCCTTGGCAGGGCTGGATTTACCTACAGGCCTCATACGTTGAAGCCTAGGGCCTCAAAATCTAGGGGGGCTCCGGCCAAGGTGTTTCTGTTCCCAGAGTTTAAAAAAATCCTAAGAAAATAAAAATTGGAGCGCAATCAGTGTTTTGGCTTTGACAAAAATTACCCGAAATTCTGGTTCCGGCCACTGGAAGTTTTGGGGGAAAATAATTGTGACCATCTGCGCCTGCGGTGTTGGGGGAAGGCGGTGACGCAGTAGCAATGCAAAATGACGCTGTCTCTCCGCGCGTGTGCAGTGGGCCCAGGCGGGTTCAGATCTCCTTTTGCATTCCACAAAATCGCCTCGATGCCTCGTGTCTACTCCAGGTAAGTAGTGGAATATTGTGTTGTGGGAGTGCCCGCTTCTACGGGCCGGGGGAGGGGGCAGCGGTGTCTGTGGCGCGGAATCGGAGCTTTGCTGTGTGGGAGGGAGAGAGAGAGGAGGGAGGGAGGGAGAGAGAGGGGGGAAGTGAGAGGGAGGGATGTGAGAGGGGGAAAGGGGGGGTTGAGACAGAGGGGGGAGAGAGTGGGAGGGGAGGGGAAGAGAGAGAGAGGGGGGATGGAGAGAGAGAGAGGGGAAGGGGGAGAGAGGTGGAGGGAGAGAGGGAGGGGGTAGGAGGAGGAGGGTTAGGGAAAGGGTGATTAACTTTATTGAGATTGCAAAATTAAGGTAGGTTTTAGAGCAGTTATATTTTCTCTTTCCATATAACCATATAACCATATAACCATTAATAATTACAGCACGGAAACAGGCCATCTCGACCCTTCTAGTCCATGACGAACACGTATTCTCCCCTAGTCCCATATACCTGTGCTCAGACCATAACCCTCCATTCCTTTCCCGTCCATATAACTATCCAATTTATTTTTAAATGATAAAAACAAACCTGCCTCCACCACCTTCACTGGAAACTCAATCCACACAGCCACCACTTTCTGAGTAAAGAAGTTCCCCCTCATGTTACCCCCTAAACTTCAGTCCCTTAGTTCTCAAGTCATGTCCCCTTGTTTGAATCTTCCCTACTCTCAGTGGGTAAAGCTTATCCACATCAACTCTGTCTATCCCTCTCATCATTTAAAAAACCTCTATCAAGTCCCCCCTTAACCTCCTGCGCTCCAAAGAATAAAGCCCTAACTTGTTCAACCTTTCCCTGTAACTTAGTTGCTGAAACCCAGGCAACATTCTAGTAAATCTCCTCTGTACTCTCTCTATTTTGTTGACATCCTTCCTATAATTAGGCAACCAAAATTGTACACAATACTCCAGAATTGGCCTCACCAATGTCTTGTACAATTTTAACATTACATCCCAAATTCTATCCACAATGTTCTGATTTATAAAGGCCAGCACACCAAAAGCTTCCTTGACCACCCTTTCTACATGAGATTCCACTTTCAGGGAACTGTGCACGGTTATTCCTAGATCCCTCTGTTCACCTGCATTCCTCAATTCCCTACCATTTACCATGTAAGTCCTATTTTGATTTGTCCTGCCAAGATGTAGCACCTCACACTTATCAGCATTAAACTCCACCTGCCATCTTTCAGCCCATTCTTCCAACTGGCATAAATCTCTCTGTAGACTTTGAAAATCTACTTCATTATCCACAACCCCACCTATCTTAGTATCATCTGCATACTTACTAATCCAATTTACCACACCATCATCCAGATCATTGATGTACATGACAAACATCAGTGGACCCAACACAGATCCCTGTGGCACCCCACTAGTCACTGGCCTCCAACCTGAGAAACAACCATCCACCATTACTCTCTGGCATCTCCCATTCAGCCACTGTTGAATCCATCTTGCTACTCCACCATTAATACCCAACATTGAACCTTCTTAACCAACCTTCCATGAGGAACCTTCTCAAAGGCCTTACTGAAGTCCATATATACAACATCCACTGCTTTAACGATCCACAGAGGACGCAGAACCTCATACTGTCAGACCTTGATCGGAAAAATATTTATGCCAGGATCCTCTTCATAGGCTTCATCTCTGCTTTTAACACAATCATTCCGCAGCAGCTGGTGGAGAAGTTGGAGCTATTGGAGGTTGATGCTGGCACATGTAACTGGGTCCTGAACTTTCTATCGCAACGGCAGCAGACAGTCAGGGTGGGCAGTAGGACATCAAAAACCATAGCCGTGAGCACTGGCTCATCCCAAGGCTGTGTCCTAAGCCCACTGCTGTTTAGTCTCCTTACACACGACTGTACTGCTAGACTCAACAACAACTTCATCAACAAGTTCGCTGATGACACAACCGTGGTGGGTCTCATCAGTGACAATGATGAGTCGGCGTACAGGATAGAGGTGGAGCTGCTCACAGGATGGTGCATATCCCACAACCTCATTCGCAACGTGGGAAAAACTAAGGAGATGGTGGTTGACTTCAGGAGGGCGGGAAAACAACACCATACACCTCTACACATCGATGGAGCTGATGTGGAAAGGATCAGCAGCGTGAAGTTCCTAGGACTCCACCTGTCAGATGACCTGACGTCCACGACCAACACCACAGCACTGGTCAAGAGAGCCCAGCAGCGACTACACCCTCTCCGAAGACTACGTAAAGCAGGTCTCCCCACTACAAACTTTTTATAGGGGGACAATCGAGAGCACATTAACCTACGGCATCACTTCCTGGTTCGGGAGCTGCACGGCGTACGAACGGCACCAACTAGACAGGATTGTGAAGACCGCCAGCAGGATTATTGGTGCTCCACTCCCTTTCCTGCTGGATATATATATACAGGAAGAGATGTATCAGCAGAGCCATCTCCATCATCAAAGACCCCTACCACCCATCGCATCACATATTCTCCATCCTGCCATCTGGGAAGAGGTAAAGGAGCATTAGCTACAAAACCAGCAGGATGCTCCTCAGCTTCTTCCCACAGGCTATAAGACTGATAAACGGACTTTGCTCCCTGCCAAAGTATCGCGCACCAACCATCAACCTGGACACACTGCAGCAGAGCCACTGTCGTGCCACTGCCGATCGGGACGTCTGTTGATGTTTAGTAGAGAGTAGAGTGTTTAATTTGTTCATGATATATGTATTTTTATTTCTATTTATTTTTTACTGCACACTGAATGGACACTGGTTGAGCAACGTTTTTTTGTTTCCTCTGGGTATGTGAGTACTCAGGAAAATGACAATAAAGATTTAATTCATTCATTCATCAATTTCCCGAGTAACCTCTTCAATAAATTCAAGAAGATTAGTCAAACATCACCTTCCAGGCACAAATCCATGTTGACTGTTCCTAATCAGACCCTGTTTATCCAGATGTGTATATATATTATCTCCAAGTATCCTTTCCATTAATTTGCACACCACTGACGTCAAACTAACAGGTCTATAATTGCTAGGTTTACTCTTAGACCCCTTTTTAAACAATGGAACAACATGCGCAGTACGCCAATCCTCCGGCACTATTCCCATTTCTAATGACATTTGAAATATTTCTGTCATAGCCCCTGCTATTTCTATACTAACTTCCCTCAATGTCCTAGGGAATATCCTGTCTGGACCTGGAGACGTATCCACTTTTATATTTCTCAAAAGTGTCAGTATTTCCTCTTCTTTGAATCTCATAGTTTCCATAGCTACTCTACTTGTTTCCCTTACCTCACTTAATTCATTATCCTTCTCCTTGGTGAATACCAAAGAAAATAAATTGTTCAATATCTCCCCCATCTCTTTTGGCTCTGCAGATAGCTGTCCACCCTGACTCTCTAATGGACCAATTTTATCCCTCGTTATCCTTTTTCTATTAATATAGTTGTAGAAACCCTTTGGATTTACTTTCACCTTACTTGTCAAAGCAACCTCATATCTTCTTTTAGCTTTTCTAATTTCTTTCTTAAGATTCTCATTTACCTCACCTCGTTTACTCCATGCTGCCTATAATTATTGTAGATCTCCCTCTTTTTCTGAACCGTGTCCAATCTCCATTGAAAACCATGGCTCTTTCCAATTTTTACTATTTCCTTTCAACCGAACAGGGACATAAAGATTCTGTACTCTTAAAATTTTACCTTTAAATGTGCTCCATTTCTCTTCCACATCTTTCCCATAAAACAAACTGGCCCAATTTACTCCTTTTAAATCCTTTCGCATCTCCCCAAAGTTAGCCTTTCTCCAATCAAAAATCACAACCCTAGGTCCAGTTCTGACCCTCTCCATAATTATATTGAAACTAATGGTATTGTGATCACTGGTCCCAAACTGTTCCCCAACGCATACCTCTGCCACCTGACCCGTCTCATTTCCTAACACGAGGTCGAGCACCGCCCCTTCTCTAGTAGGTACTTCTATGTATTGCTGCAAAAAACTATCCTGCACACATTTTACAAACTCCAATCCATCCAGCCCATTTACAGAATGTGTTTCCCAGTCTATGTGTGGAAAATTGAAATCTCCCACAATCACTACCTTGTGCTTACTACTAATATCTGCAATCTCCTTACATATTTGCTCTTCCAATTCTCGCTCCCCATTTGGCGGTCTATAATACATCCCAATAAATGTTGCTACCCCTTTCCCATTTCTCAGTTCCACCTAAATAGTTCATCCACCTTTCTTACAATGCTCCTAGCATTAAAATATACACATTTAAGAAACCCACCCTCTCTTATTCTCTGTTTATTTTATTTTTCTTCTCTCTCCCCTACATTTTGGGTCAGAGTGCTACCATTCTCTGCCTCCTGCCTCACACACTGACTGCTAGCTTTCCCAATTTGAGTCCCTCCCCCCCAACCATACTAGTTTAAAGTCTCCCCAGTAGCCTTTGCAAATCTCCCCACCAGGATATTGGTCCCCCTCGAGTTCAAGTGCAACCCGTCCTTTCTGTGCAGGTCGCACCTTCCCCAAAAGAGGTCCCAATGATCCAGAAACTTGAATCCATACCCACTGCACCAGTCCCTCATCCACTCATTTATCCTCCACCTCGCTCCATTCCTACTCTCACTGTCGCTTGGCACAGGCAGTAATCCTGAGATTGTTACCTTTGCAGTCCTTCTCCTTAACTCTCTACCTAACTCCCTAAATTCTTCTTTCAGGACCTCTTCTCTTGTTTTACCTATGTCGTTGGTACCTATATGTACCACAACCTCAGGCTCCTCTCCCTCCCATTTCAGGATTTCTTCGACCCGTTCAGACACATCCCTGACCCTGGCACCACGGAGGCAAACTACCATCCGGGTCACCTGTCTGCGTCCACAGAATCGCCTATCCGACCCCCTGACTATAGAGTCCCCTATTACAATTGCCCTCCCCTTCTTTTACTTACCCTTCTGAGCAACAGGACCGGTCTTTATGCCAGAGGCCCGGCCGCTGTCGCTGCCCCCAGGTAGGCTGTCTCCCCCACCCTTACTCAAACATGAGTACTTATTTTCAAGGTGTACAGCCACCGGGGTACTCACCAGTCCCTACCTCTGCCCGTTGCTCTTCCTAACTGTGACCCAGTTTTCTGTCTCCCGTGGTCTTGGAGTGACCACCTCCCTGTAACTCCTTTCTATGACCTCCTTGCTCTCCCTGAGCAGACAGAGGTCATCGAGTTGCTGTTCCAGGTTCCTAACACGGTCCCTTAGGAGCCCCATCTTGATGCACCTGGCGCAGATGTGGACGTCTGGAGGGCACTCAGACTCCATGACCTCCCACATCTGACATCCAGAACAGTAAACTGCCCTGGCCCTCATTCTCCCCCTTATCCGAATACAATAAAGCCTTACCTGGGATACAAGCCAATCAGCTGCTTCCTCTAGTCCGTTCGACCAATCAGAGGCTTCCACCAGCCCCCTGAATTTGAAGTGTGATCTGCGAATGGAACGTTGCAGATTTTGGTTCCTCCCTCTGTAACGGCTCCTGGGCCTCTGTTGAAACAAGCCCCGCGATGGGTTTTTTAACTCCCCACACGGAGGTCGCTCCTCCCTCACCAACGGCTCCTGGGCCTTTCCATAGGAATAATATCAAACAATTGGAACTGCTATATTTTCCTCGATAACAATACAGAAATATATGAATTCCATAGTTTGCGACTTTAATTTTGCATCATACTTTTAATGTGCCCTCTAACCCAGTCGAACAGTAACAGGCAATCAAATCAACACACAAAACATTTTGTAAAACAAGGTTTTATTTACTGCAAAAACTTACAGAACTTTATTTGCAGTGTTTGCATGTTCTTTTATAGCATTTTACAGTACAACTTGGTTATTAAAACAAGGACAGCTTCAATTCGTGATTTTAAAAAATGTATACAACAATGATCCCAATCATCCCATTCAAACCACTCATTACTCTTGACTCAACCAAAATTATTTCTGAAATATTGGTCATAAATGTGGTGCAAAAATGCTCCAGAATAAGGCTCAGAATGCACCGGAGAGCATCTAAAACCCTGGCCGCAAAGATCTGAGCTTTGCGCTTTTGATATGCACTGCGTGCAATTATTTTACATTAAAATATTGTAATCCTGCCATGCCACCCCCCTTTTTGAAAAGCTTCGTACGGGCCTGGTGTATAATATTTTTGACACTGTCATAGGCCGGTCTTACATATGCCGTCGCAATGCACTGTAGTCTCAACAATACTTCAGTAATTTTCCTTGCCCTCCATTTCAGAATAATAGTGTTTTAAGCTGATAACTCGACACTAGCACTGGCAATAAATAAAAAGCGCAGCTTTCCAGCCCTTATCTCATTGGCCACCCTCGGCTGCATATCGGTGTCAATCTGGTAGACTCTTCCATCTTCCTCTCATCGTGGGGGTGGGGGGTTGGGAGGGGCCTCACGTGGAATAGTCTAGGGCCTCTCTTCATCTAAATCTGGCCCTGACAGTCACCCATTTTCCCAGGGTGGAAATGTCAAAAAGGCCATAGATTTAAGATAAGAGTGAAAAAGTTTAAAAGAGATGTATGGGGCAATGTTTTTTTTGTACAGAGAGTGGTGTGCGCTGGAATGCGCTGACAACAGTGGTGGAGGAGGCAGATATGATATTGTGTTTAAGAGGCTTTCAGACATGCAGGGAATGGAGAGATATGAATCATGTGCACAGTCATTGGTTGCCGAAGGGCCTGTTTTTGTGCTGCATGTATGCTCTATGTACTTCCTTTATCAATATTAAGTAAACAGCCATTATTTGGTAATGTCAATTATTTACATTTGTGCAGTGTAACATTATAGTTACTTATGCTTCTGCCATGCTTAGGCGATTTTTTAGGTGACTACAGGCGACTAAGCTGTCTTCGCATGGTCGCCCGGGTGTCGCCTGTATGGTCTCCTCAGTCCCCCATAAAGTTGTATCTATTTTCTGGTCGCCGCTGGATTTTGAAATGTTCAAATCTTTTTGGTGACAATTGGCGACAGTTGGCTTGATGCAAACAATCAGAGCCTGACGTAGATGCTGTCGCCAGGATGACGTAGCTTGTTGCCGGTGCTGACTTTGGTGAATTCCACTGGCGACTACCTACATCAACCTACGTCAACCAGTGACAGGTACCGGTGTCTGAGTTGTCTTAAATTGTCTTCTGTTGTCGCCAAACGGGTCGTACCTTGTCGGCTTGTCACGGGTGGATGTAGGTTGTCATAGGTGTGGTCCTAGGTGGACGTCCTAATGGGTCGGCAGTTGTCAGTAGCTTGCCTTAGCTTGACGTTGACTAGGTGGTAGGTTGTTGTAGACATTGTCGTAGACATAGTCATAGGGGGATCCGATTGCTGGTTTTTCGGCGACCTGCTACGACTATGACAGTCGCCGTCAGTCGCCGAAAAAATCGCCTAGGTAGACAGGGCAATTATCCAACTAATATCATGTGTAGGAAAGAACTGCAGATGCTCCTTTAAACTGAAGGTAGACACAAAATGCTGGAGTAACTCACCGGGATAGACAGCATCTCAGGAGAGAAGGAATGGATGACGTTTCGGGTCGAGACCAATATTGCTTAGTTGGACTCTTCAGCGGTTCTACTTGCAAGCATGAAAGCATATCCCAGATCAATTTTAGGTAAAACCCTAACTAAAGATGAAGGCATTTTATGACCTGATTTTTCCCAGTGTAAATGTCAGAAATGCCCATTAAAAATATCTGCTTGGATTTCTGTTTTGCCATTCTGCGCACACTGAAATTTTAGTCATGGTATTAAACATAGAATGCATGAGCAAAATGTAAAAAAACTGAACTCACATATCTGTGGGAACCTCGAAACAAAATGGCTATTAGGTTATTTTAATATTTTTTTACAAAGGTTAGGGTTTATCTAATTCACAAATGTTTAGAGCCTATTAACATTCATGTTGTACTTGGCCCCAAAGGCTCTATTAAGTTTCACCACAAACCTAATTGAAATAATTTTTAAGGAAGAAAATCAAAATGAATTTTCACTAAGGCAAGAAATATTTGACAGACATTAGAACCTCAGAATTAAAGAATGTTCCTTCAGGAAGGAGATGAGGAATAATTTATTTAGTCAGAGGGTGGCAAATCTGTGGAATTCATTGCCACAGAAGGCTGCGGAGGCCAAGTCAATGGATATTTTTAAGGCAAAGTTACGGTAGATAGATTCTTGATTAGTACTGGTGTCAGGGATTATGGCGAAAAGGCAGGAGAATTGGGATTAGGAGGGAGAAATAAATCAGCCATGATTGAATGATGGAGTAGATTTGATGGGCCGAATGGCCGAATTCTGCTCCTAACACATGAATTTATGAACGTGAACATTAGTGAAATATGAGTATTTTGAGTCAAAATGCAGCAAACGTGAATGCTATTTGATGATATTCCAAGTAACAAATGTTATTTTCTGAAATGATGTTACAGCTCATGGAAAACATATTACTTAACTTGCTGAAGAGCATCTGTTCAAAGAACTGGTGTCTGAAGTCACAAGCAAAATAAGCAAAGCCAACCGCCAAGAGGCATTAACAGCTTGAGTTTTCACATCTTTCAACACACACTTGAAAATAAATCTGCTCCTTTACCCTAATATATGTATTTGATCAGCCCAACGGCGCAATGTTCAGATTATGTGCAGGAGTTAAATTGCATAACAATAACATAAATTGGTAAAACAACAGATTATTTCAGGTACAAGACCAGCATCATGCTTGGAAAACCCAGGTAAAATATAAGCTCAGCAATTATTATCATAGGTGCTTCAGAAGGATTTAGATATGAAGAAGATGTGGCGTGCTCCAGTTAGCTTTGCTGCATTCAAGCCTGCTTTCGGATAGAGTACATCTGAGCTCTATTGATTTCAATGAATGAGGCAGAGACTAGTACAGTTCAGCAGCTGTCCAGCTGCCCTTGAGGATTCAGTCATGGTGTTCATCTGATAACTGAAATGTGATGGGCTTGTCCCACGAGCATGCGACTGCATGCGGCAAGCGCCACTAAACCAGAAATGGGGGTTGCATGGAGGTCGAGTGAGTGACATGAAGTTTGAGCGAAGTCCGTGGGATGTTCGCGCGTGATGTACGGCATTGAGACGGCGCGTACAGCGCTAAGACGCTGCATATGCCTGTCGAGGTGGTGCCTACGGTGTCGAGGCAGCTGCGGGCTGGCAGGCCGTTGCCGCGCGGAATTTTTGCACACGGTCTGTTTTTTGGAGGCCCGCGCGATGTCGGGACCAGCTCCGCACAACTCCATACGGCTCCGGCGATCGAAGTGGGGCTGGCCCCGCGAGGCCATACGGCTCAAGCGACCACGTTAGATCGCGCTTGCCGCATGGAGTCGCATGCTCGTGGGACAGGCCCTTTAGGTCACGCTTGCCACATGGAGTCACATGCTCGTGGGACAGGCCCTTTAGTCAGGTCAGGGGGAGATCCCCCCACCACGGGTACCATGTAATCCCCTACTACCTGCTCCATGATCGGATAGTCGGCGACTAAACCGTCTCCCCCAACTGGTTTGCCAGATGAGGAGGGGTCTGTGGACCCCCAGCAGGACCAAAAACAAGACCTGTCAAAGAGCGTATGAGCTCCGCGCGAGCCAACGGCCATCCGCACTTCAATAGAAGTTGGGATCACTGTCATACATAGCATTGTAAGGCACCATGCCCATGGATGTTTTCAACAATGATGATGTGTTCTCAGGTAAACGCATTTGGACACAATTTGCTCACCTCCTATTTAGTTTTTTTTATGAAGTTGCAGAAAATTAGACATTATTGGTCATGGACAGCACAAAGAACTAGTAAATTCACATCAAAGTGTGACTGTCACAAAATCGCAAAGAATTACTTAGGAGCAAACACTTTTGCATTAAATGATCTTGATATAATAACCCTCAAAAATTAGCACAGAGATCATGACGAACAATTAACTCAATCCCTTTGCAATGAAGGTTGTGTGCCAATTTTCTTCAACTGAGCTTTTTACCAATTTTGGCAGTGTCTCAGTTCCAGCTGTGTTATTGATTGGCTTGCTGCCGCAGTGGGAGCTGAATGTTGTGAACAGCTATCTCCAATTACAGCTTGGTTGTATTGCTTAAACCTTGCCTGCACCTCTCAAAGATGTTTTGTGGATGAACCAGGAACCATGCAAGCAAATCTGGCCCAGACACTTCAAAGAACAGTGCTGCATGGAAAGCAACAGGCTTGCCCTTTACTCAGGATGCGAGACACTCATGATTAAGATCATCACGTGCAAATCAACCTCTACCCTCACCTCCAAACTTCACTCATTGGCATTACCTGAGATGGTGGCCGTAACTGTCAGGCCGAGCGATGGTTTCTCTTAATTGTCCTCCTCTCCATAGACTTACCTGTTTGCAGGTTAATTGGTTTGGTATAAATGTAAATTGTCCCTTGCGTGGGTAGGATAGCATTCGTGTGCGAGGTTCGCTGGTCAACATGGACATAGTGGGCCAAAGGGCCTGTTTCCACATTGTATCTCAAAACTAAACTAAACTAAAGAGTGAGCTACAAATTGGAGGAACAGTATCTCATATTTCGATTGGCAGCTTACAACCCAGGAGTATGAATATTGATTTCCTAACTTCAAGTAACCCCTGCATTCCCTCTCTCTCTCCATCCCTCCACCACCCAAGTCACACCAGCTTTAAGTTCTCACCTAGCTACTGCTAACAATAACCTGTTTCCTGTATCATGGTTACCTTTTTGCATATCTTTCATTCCTTTATTCTATGTCTCTCTACATCATCATCTATATCTCTCGTTTTCCTTACCCGGGACTTTCAATCTGAAGAAGGGTCTTGGCCAGGAATCGTCACCCATTCCTTCACTCCAGAGATGGTGCCTGTCCCACTGAGTTACTCCAGCTTTTTGTGCCTAAACTAAAGATTAAACGCAGCCACCATTTCAGCATGACATCCATATTACCCAAACTATGAGACACTTCCCTCATTCTTACCAGCCAAAGTGGCACACAATGAGAGGCAGCAACACGCTGGCAGCTGTTCAAAGGGGAAGACATGCCAATGTGTCTAATCTCCTAATATCTCCTCCTCCCTCCCCGTCCATCCACAATGGAAATGGTGTCTAATCACACTGGTATGTCTGCCCCCTTGTTACCCCGGGCTAGCAACTAGATTAATTAAGGGTGTGTAAGAAAGAACTGCAGATGCTGATTTAAATCAAAGGTAGACACAAATTGCTGGAGTAACTCAGCGGGTGAGGCAGCATCTCTGAAGAGGAATGAACATTGTTTTGGGTCGAGATGTTCTTCGTATAGGGGACAAACAAATGATCATGCCCAATCTCCTAATATCTCCTCCTCCCTCCCCGTCCATCCACAATGGAAATGGTGTTAGATTTAAATGTCATGGATAATGCAAAGTTATGATTGTGATGAGGATAAAAATATTGCATCCAATCCTCTTTCTCTCTGTCTCACATACCACCTGGCCCACAGCCTACAAACTCTTCCAGCTTACAAACTGAACATGCCATCACCACCACCTCTTTCCATTGTGCCTCCTCAATGTGGAATGCCACAAGGAAACAATCTGGGATTGATGAGGACAACTGCGCATGGAGAGGAGGACAATTAAGAGAAACCATCGCTCGGTCTCACAGTTACGGCCACCATCTCAGGTAATGCCAGTGAGTGAAGTTTGGAGGTGAGGGTAGAGGTTGATTTGCATGTGGTGATCTTAATCATGAGTGTCTTGCATCCTGAGTAAAGGGCAAGTCTACCACGGAGCTCCGTTCTGGTGCAATCAATGGGTCAGATTGCTGAGGAAGCAGATAAAATACATAATGAACTGTTTGGTGCACAGAGTGGGCTGTCAGAAATCCTATGTCCAGTGTCTAGGTACAGGAGGAATCCAATCTCAACTTGGCACATTGTGCAAGCCAGGAGCCCTTCATTTCAATTGTTTTGTTTAGTTTAGAGCTACATGGCGGAAAGAGAGCCTTCGGCCCACTGAGCCCGCACCAACCAGCGCTCCCCGCACATTAACACTACTCTTCACGCGCTAGGGACATTTTACATTTAATACCACGCCAATTAACCTGAACATCTTTATAATGTGGGAGGAAACTGAAGATCTCGGAGAAAACCCACGCAGGTCATTCAATTCAATTCTATTCAATTCAACTCAATTCAACTTTATTGTCATTGCACAGATACAAGTACAACAAAATGCAGTTTAGCATCTGTCCGTAGTAATAGTGCAATATAGGTCATGGGGGGAACATACAAACTATGTACAGAATATCACCCGTTGTCAGGATTGAACCCAGGTATCTGGCACTGTCAGGCAATAGCTCTACTGCTGCGCCACCGTGCCGCCCTTGTTGACATACTGGTCAACTCCAGTTGCACACTGTGGATCCAACCATGATGTTGTGCCAATGTTACCCCTTACATTGTTACACAGGCTGTACCTACCTCATCTCTGCGGACTGAGAAACTAAGCAGTTTCTGTTAGCTCAAATTGTCTTGCATCTACAATTACGATAGAGCAGTCTGAAGTAGAAAAATAATATCCTTTGTAAACAGAAATCTTGTTTACAAGTATTTTTCTTCCGTCTCTTTGAAGGAGAGGCTTGATCACTTGACACAAATGTCTTGAAAGTGACTCCTTTATCTCTTCTGCTCTGGTCAGACTGGGTGATACTGGAGATAGGGAAGTCAGAGTCGGACGAAAATAATCACTTAAGTTCAGCGTTTGGAAACTGAAGGTGTTCAGGAGAATAATTAAGTGTTTTTACAAGAAAAGTTCTAAAGGCTTTTACTGATATGGTAGGATTTAAAATATGGGGTGATATACTAAAGAGGACACTTCAATGCCATTGGTTTTTCATTGTCCTTTGTCCTTTTTTTTCTCTTACTATACAAGAATAAGCTGCAATGATGTATTGGGGTTGAGATGGTAATATAGGTCAGTTATGATTGAATTGCAGAGTAGACCCATATGGTCATAAGTGATAGGAGTAGAATTAGCCATTCGGCCATCAAGTCTATTCCGCCATTCAGTCATGCCTGATCCATCTCTCCCTCCGAACCACATTCTCCTGCCTTCACCCCATAACCTCTGATACCCGTACTAACCAACAATCCATCTATCTCTGCCTTAAAAATATCCACTGACTTGGCCTCCACAGCCTTCTGTGGCAAATAATTCCACAGATTCACGACCCATGATCACCCAAATGGCCTAATATGATTCTATGACTTATGAACTTAACTAGGTGGAGCCATCACAATTATTGCAATGAAATGAAAGAGTTAAGTCATTGCATCAAGTGATCAAACCTCACCTTCTGAGACTGAAGAAAGAAAGAACTTAGTTAATTTCTGTACACAAAGGATATTATTTTTCTACTTCAGTTTATACTATAATAAATGTAGATGCAGGACAATATGAACTAGCTGCTATAAACTAGTGCTCAGAAATGAGGTAGGGCCCTCAGAGCCCGTATTATAAGGTCTTCTTATTGAGTCCACATCACAAGATTAGAAATTGTTCAGCCAGAGCTGAGCACATTTCTCGGCATCTGCATACAATGGCGTCTGTCTTGCGCCTCTTGTGCTTCTTGTGCGTGGTGGTGGAAAGATTGGTGAAAACAGGGCCGCGACGTGAACACTCTTTCCTTGACCCCTGTTATAAGGCAAGGCAACAAAATTTAAAAGGCAGGTTTAAAATGATTGAATTAGCCTAGAGCAGGAGTGGGAACTTTTTCATGTTGGAATGCTGCAATCTAGCTGTAAACTATTAGCTGTAATCTAATAAAGCCGCATCCAAGAAACTTCAATTAGATAGACTTTAAATTGTACGTTATTTTGTTAAAATAGCCCTCATGATTTACCAATGTTTTAATTGTGGCCATTAGTCGGGAAAGATTATCTCGTTGAATCTTCTTTTACTCTTTGGTATTTTAAACATACGTTCATTTTAAGATTAAAATAAAAATAATAAAAATAAAAGATGAACAAAAACATTATTAAAAATAAAAGCATTTGTTCTACAAAATCTGGATTCATTCAAAAGGCCGCACTTAATGGCCTAGAAGGTTGCAGGTTCCCCACCCCTGGCCTAGAATATGTCGCGACTGATCAGTCCAAAACAGAGGAACACAGGCTTAAGATGAAATATAAGAGATTAAGGAGAGTGAACAGGTGAAGTATTTTACTAGTACAGCTGAACAGCAGAGCTGGTGGGTTTTGAGGAAGTGAGGCAGAGCATGCAGAGGTGAGGAAGTTTAAAAAGGTGCTGTTTGAATGGTTCATTGAGAAGCACTGCAGCCATTAAGAAGGAGTGAAGGAAGTGCAGAGTGGCTTACTGGGAAGGGCTGCATGATGACTGCATGACAAGGGCTGTGTGTGAGGAGAGTGTTGAGACTTTGACTCAAGAGGCTTCAGTGGGAGGCTGAGTAGAGGGTTCGGCAATACATGACATGGGAAGGTCTTATTGGTGCGAAATTTCCTCTTCAGTCTAAATGCAATTGGGTTGGCTGTCGGCACATTTGTATGCTGCTCGTGCAGGGTGTGGGAATTTGGGAAAAGTTCCAGTGTCCCTGAGGACTACACCTGTGGGAAGTGCATCCAGCTGCAGCTCCTGACTGACAATATAACGGAACTAGAGTTGTGGCTGGACACCTCAAGATTGAGATACTTTCAGATCTCAGTTGGAGACAGAGAATCGATGGGTGAACATCAGGGAGGATAAATGAAGTAGGGAATCTACTGTGGTTATTCCTCTTGGAAATATGTGTACCCTCTTGGATACTGTTGGTGGGATGACTGTGCAGGAGACAGCAGCAGCGGCTAGTTATGTGGCACCTGGCCAGGTTCTGAGGCACATTGGGTGAGGTCAGAGGACTTGAATGAGACTCGACAATTAGGGGGACAGGCAGGAGATTCCATGGCCACAAATGGAACTTGAGGATGGCTTGTTGGTCCTCCCCTTCTCTTCGAGTGACAGTGTCCAGGATTGGGTTGCCAACTTTCTCACTCCCATATAAGGGACAAAAGGTCAAAATAAGGGACAAATTCCCGACGACAATTCGTTGACTGACTCGGCCGTGGCTGGGTGAATGATAAGTTAGCCTGGGTGCTGGACTGCACACAAAGCCCAGCCGGCTGGCCAGCTGAGGAGTTTTGGCCCAGGCGACATAGCGTGAAAATTCCGGCACCCCACCCAACTCATGAACCGATGACCGGCCATGAGAAGGAGGGGTGGTGGTGTCGGCGGTAAGTGAAGGTCTGAAGGTCGGACAGCTGGCCGGGCTGCCGACCGACGGGGCCACAGTCAGGAAGCTACTGCTGCATTCCATGGACTACGCTACGTCGGGACGGGTGAGGTGGGGCCGGACACGGCGCTCCGACCCAACAGTCCCCTCGACCCGAGCAGTAGCAGTCAAATACGGGACAAGGCCGGTCCCATATGGGACAAACCAATTTAGCCCAATATACGGCTAATATGGAATAGTTGGCAACCCCAGTACAGGATATGCCTGAATGGCTGCAGGACATTCTCAAGGGGCGAGAGTGAGCAGCCAGAGGTCATTGTGCACAATGGAACCAAAACATACAGAGGAAAAGGGATGAGGGTGTGCACAGCGAATGGACATCGAAGGTAGTACTCTCTCGATTACTCCCAATACCACCTATGGGTGAAGGCAGGAATAGGAAGATGAGCCAGATGAACATGTGGTTGAGGAGCTGATGCATGGGGTAGGGGAATCAGAATTTTGGATCATTGAGATCTCTTCTGGGGCAGAGCTATGATGTACAAGAGGCTTGTGTTGCACCTGTATTGGAGGTGGGAGATTTGCTAGTGCTACTCAGGAGAGTTTAAATGAGATGGTCCGTGAGGATCCAGAGCAGAAGCGAGGAAGATGAGAGATTATGGACAAATGATGTAGCTAAAGAGAGCAACATTAGCAGCCAAGACAAGCAGGCACATGGTGAAGAGAAATTAAAATCTGATGTTTTAAACTCAATGCTAGACACTTAACAAGTAAGGCAGATGCGCTCATGGTGTGGTCTGGCTTGAGGGACTGAGATATTATAGCCATAACAGATACATGGTTGTGAGAAGAGTAGAAGTGGCAGCTCGGTATTCCAGGGCATAGAGGCTACAAGTGTGCAAGAGATGCAGGTGAGAGAATAGATGGAGTTGTCTTTTTGATAAGGGTGGATATCACTGCAGTGCTTCGAGAGAATATTCTCAGGAAATTGTGCAGCAAGGCTTTAATGTTGGAACTTAGAAATAGGAAGAGATGATCACTTTTTTTGGGACTGCAGTTTCCAGCTTCAATAATCTATGTGATTTAGAGGAGCAGATATCTCGGGAGATTGCAGATAGCTGTGAAACTAATAGGGAAGTATTAGTGAGCGCTTTGTATTAACTTGGTCTCCCATTGTGTACAGGTCTTCATCAGGGTGGATTATGTGATCAAGAACATTTTGTGATCAATATATAGAGGGTCTTAATATAGAGGGTGCAACACTGGACCACTGAAGGACAAAGGTAGGGCAAGTGACTGAAGTGTCAGTGGGGAAAAATTTGGAATGAGTGACCATAATTCTATTCAGTTTAAACTAATTATGGAGAAAGAATGGACTGTCCCACAAGTCCTAATTTGAGGTAAGGCCGAATTTGGAAGCATTGGGTTTGAACTTTCTGAGGTTGATTTGGAGAGTCTGTTTGTAGATAAGACATCGGCTGGCAAGTGGGAAGCTTTCCAGAGTGAGTAAAAAAGCAAGTGTACAGGAATGGCATGTTCTTGTTAGAGTGAAGGCTAAGACTGGCAAATTTGGGGAATCCTAGTTGATGAGAGATGTTGAATCTCTGGTCAGGAGAAAGGAGGCATAAGTCAAATTTAAGGCGATTTTTTAGGCGATTGCCAGCAGGTCGCCAAAAAACCTGTGACCGGACTGATGAATTTGTCCCACTTTGGCGATATTTTAGATGACTGCTGGCGACTACGACAATGGAATTCACCGAAGTCAGCACAGGCGACAACCTATGTCACCTAGCGACAACCTACGCCATCCTGGCAACAACCTACGCCAACCTACGACAGCACCTACGTCAGGAGAAGACAAGCTACAACAAGCCCACGGTCCCTGACTGTCACCAAAAAGTTTTGAACACTTCAAAATCCAGCGGCGTCCAGAAAAATGCTACGACTCATTGAGCGACTGAGAGGACTACTAAATTATACTTTTCATCTGTTTTTACTGAGAAGAAGATCATGGAAGCTAAGGAACTGAGGAATAGGAGAAACTAGACCAAGTGGGACCTGTTCGGCCACATCCCCTCAATGCATGGGCCTGTGGCATCACACACACACTAACCACCTCCCACACACACACACTAAACACCCCCCTTGATATTATATCAATATTATTAATTCGCTCCTTTTATCCCATCCCCGGCCCTACCCACTCACGCATAGCCCCCAACTCGGAGGTGCGGATAGAGAGGGAGTGGAAGGGGGGTAGAGAGAGTGAGGGCAGAGGGCAGAGGGCAGAGGGCAGAGGGCAGAGGGCAGAGGGCAGAGGGCAGAAGGCAGAGGCAGAAGGCAGAGGCAGGGGAAGAGGCAGGGGAAGAGGCAGGAGCGGGTAGCGGGTAGAGGCAGAGGGCAGGAGCAGAGGGCAGGGGCAGAGGGCAGAGGGCAGAGGGCAGAGGGTAGGGGCAGAGGGCAGAGGGCAGAGACATAGGGCAGAGGGCAATAGACAATAGTTGCAGGAGTAGGCTATTCGGCCCTTCGAGCCAGCACCACCATTCAATGTGATCATGGCTGATCATCCCCAATCAGTACCCCGTTCCTGCCTTCTCCCTATATCCCCAGACTCTACTTTCTTTAAAAACCCTATCTAACTCTCTCTTGAAAGCATCCTGAAAGGCAGAGGATAGAGGACAGAGGTCAGAGGACAGAGGCACCGGGTAGAGGCAGAGCACAGTGAGAGGACAGCGACAGAGGCAGAGACCGGCAGCAACTTCCCCACCATGCTCCGATACGAGGACCCCGAGCGAGGGGGCGAGGGGGCGAGGGGGCGTGTGAGCGAGCGAGTGAGCATCATCCAAAGGACCAAGAGTTTGGCCGCTGCAGTCTTCAGCTATAATCTTTGGTTTTCAGTCGATGGCCCGATTTTATCTCCGGCTGCATCTTTTGAATAACGGGGGGGGGGGGGAGGAGGGAGGGTTGGGGGGGGGGGGGACATCACTTGCAGTGCGAGGAAGATGGAACACAGACCCATTGTGACATCATCAACGAAAGAGTCATTTTTAAATTCAAAGTTTTGACAGATTTTTGAACATTTTCATTAATATCTCGAGAAATACAACATTAAATTTTCTGATAAGGCAATTTTGGACTCCAGGGAAATATTGTCTACTGGAACATGTAAACATTTTACTGTTATCGCGTCATTTTTTCGCGAGGATGTGATTACACACACACACACACACACACACATAAATATACATCCAAGATCTGAGTTTTATTAGTATAGAGATGATGTCTTCCATTTTATACAACTTACAAAAGAGGTGTTATTGCTGGTTTAAAGCATATTCAGCTAGATACATTTCCAGGACCTAACCACAAACATTGTGGGAAGGTAATTGTGGAGGCCCTTGCAGAGATATCTAATTATCTTTAGCCACAGATGAAGTTTAGGAAGACTAAAGCTTGCTGATGTTGTACCTTTATTTAAGAAAGGTGCTAAGGCCAAGCCAGGGAACTACAGGCTGATGTGCCTGACGCCAGTGGTAGGAAAGTAGTTGGAAATGGTTCTTGGTGACAATATTGTTGCAGCATTGGATAGGTATGGACTGATTAGGGTAGGGATAGTCAGCATGGCTCACCTCATCAATGCCGACCAAGTTAACATACTGGGCGAGTTCCATTTGCCTGCATTTGTCCCATAACCCTCTAAATCCTCTCTATCCATATATATGGGGATATGGGGAGAAGGCAGGAATGGGGTATTGATTGGGGATAATCAGCCATGATCATATTGAATGGCGGTGCTGGTTCGAAGGGTCGAATGGCCTACTCCTGCACCTATTGTCTATTGTCTATACGACCAAATTGTTTTACAAATCGTAATTGTAATCATCACTGTAGCTTCCTCTGGCAGTTTATTCCAGATACAGAATATCCCATGAGGGCCCTTTATTTTCCTAGTAAATATCTCCCTTCTCACCTTAAGCCAATGCCCTCTAAGGAGTCACCTTCCTGCAGCTATCCCTGGTTACAAATGTTGTGCCGTTGAATGAGTGCAAGAAGTGACCAAATAATCAATGATTATTATCTTCTAAAGGAAACCCTGGTGAGATTTATACACTTTGAAAATATTTATTTAAACCACATTGAAATCAAACCAAGAGTACTTTCAAGTCTCTGTTTAGTCAGATTCTAGTAGCTATGAATCCATATACTTTAGGGAAAATAGCTCAATAACTGCACAGAGAAGGTCTTATAAACCATTTTGTTTGGTGGTGCTTTAATGATTTTCGACACAAATCTTATTCCCAAAACTTTACAAAGCCCTTGTAAATTCATTAAACTCATGGTAGAATGAACACTGCAAATTTAACATTTATACACAACTAACCATACAAAGAAAATCTGATTCATTAATATCCTCCTGTGCCAAGAGAAATTCCACAAAAAGCTTAAATTGTGCACTCAGTGGAGGGTGGCAACAACAGTAGTAGTATTCATGAAGAAATAGTTCTTTTTCCTGACAATTTAAATGGATGGAAAATTATAGACTAGGAGCACACAAATTTACTACAATGCACGCTCTACAGGTGGCACACGATGCTGGCAACATCAAGTTGTTGAATCACCACTAAGTCGCTGTTAAGAAAGTAACTGGGACCAATGCAAAGTGTTTTCCGTTACAGCAGATCCATAAACAACTGCGCAAAAAAAATGTATAGTTCAGTGGGTTGCAAAAACGAAACTGTAAAATTTCAAAAAGATGTTTCAAAACAAGCCATGAAGCATCAAAATTCACCCAGAGAGTTGTGCCTGGGTGCCTGGGTCCTGGACTTTCTCACCGCCAGGCCCCAGGTATTCAAGATGGGAGGGAATACATCGAAGTCCCTCACTCTGAGCACAGGATCGCCCCAGGGTTGCGTCCTCAGCCCCCTATTGTACTCCCTGTACACACATGACTGTGTGGCTAGGTTCAGCTCCAACTCCATAATTAAGTTTGCTGATGACACTGTGGTGGTGGGCCTGATCTCAGACAACGGCAAGAAGGCCTACCGGGAGGAGGTGGCTGATCTAGCACTCTGGTGCCAGGATAACAACCTCCTCTTGAACATCAAAAAAATGAAGGAGCTGATCATGGACTTTAGGAGGGCACATCATCCGAGGACGTACACTCCATTGAGGATAAATGGGGATCCTGTGGATAGGGTGAACTGTTTTAAATATCTGGGAGTCCACATCTCCGAGGATATGACATGGGCATCACACGCCTCAGCACTCGTGAGTAAGGCAAGGCAGCACCTTTACCACCTCAGGCAATTGAGGAAATTCAGAGTGTCTCCGAGGATCCTCCAGTGCTTCTACGCAGCGGCTGTGGAAAGCATCTTGTCCGGAAATATTACCATCTGGTTTGGGAATTGCTCTGCCAAGGACAAGAAGGCTCTGCAGAGAGCAGTGCGTTCGGCCGAACGCACTATGGGAACTTCACTTGCCCCCCTGCAGGAACTATACAACAGGAGGTGCAACTCCAGAGCAAATAAAATCATGGGAGACCCCTTCCACCCCTGCAATGGACTGTTCCAGCTGCTACGGTCAGGCAAACGCCTCCATTGCCATGCGGTGAGAACGGAGAGGTTGAGAAGGAGTTTCTTCCCAGAGGCAATTCGGACTGTAAACGCCTATCTCACCAGGGACTAACTCTACAGAACGTTTTTCCTTCCATTATTTATTATGTAAAAGAATATGTGTGTTATGATTGTGTTTATAATTTGTTTGGTTGTTTTGTTGTTTGTGTTTTGCACAAAAGTCCGCGAGCATTGCTACTTTCATTTCACTGCACATCTCGTATGTGTATGTGACAAATAAACTTGACTTGACTTGACTTGACTTGATTGACTTTTCACCCAGATAGTTGTGATTTTCACCCAGTGAGTTGTGAATTTATGGAAGTGGGCAGTGGAGGCCAAATCACTGGATAGATTAAAGAGAGTTAGATAGAGCTCTAGGGGCTAGTGGAATCAAGGGATATGGGGAGAAGGCAGGCATGGGTTATTCTTAGGGGACGATCAGCCATGATCAAAATGAATGGCGGTGCTGGCTTGAAGGGCCAAATGGCCTCCTCCTGCACCTATATTCTATGTTTCTATGTTTCTATGTAAAATAGAAAGGAATGATAAGCAATGCACTTAGAATAAACTTTTAAGGAAATGGCAGGGGATAGTTATTTGGAGAGAGGCGTTGTAGATTTTCTACCCACGTAACTCCCTTTCCACCAGTGAACATCACTATAATATTTCTCACACATTTCAGTCAGGGTTGAGCACTGATACCTGGTGCGAAATGCTCCCTCCATTCAAAGCCCACCCCATGTACCGAAACGTCTCAAGTATATTATCTATCATGTGCCCCTTGAATTAGGCCATAAATTCAAAGATACTTCTTTAAATTTTAGACTTTAGAGATACAGAACCTTCAGCCCACCAAGACCATGGTCATCCCGTACACTAGAACCATCCTACATGCACTAGAGACAAGTTGCACTTATACCAAGCCAATTAACCAAGAAAACCTGTACATCTTTGAAATGTGAGAGGAATCCGGAGCACCCGGAGCAAACCCATGCGGTCACGTGGAGAATGTACAAACTCCGTGCAGACAGCACCCGTAGTCAGGATCAAACAGGTGGCCCAGTCACTGTAGAGCAGCAATTCTATCACTGTACTACTCTGCTGCCCACTGTAACATGGGGAACTCTGCTGCCCAAAAGCTGTCTGCTTTACAACTTTAAGGGCCTGTCCCACTCGGGCGACATTTTAGGCGACAGCCTGAAAAGTGGTTGTCGTGTCGTGGTCGGGTCCTGACGTGTTCTGACGTGTGATGACACATGTGGTGACACGCGGTGTCTCCCTGCCGCCCCTGGATATTGGAATGTTCAAAATCCTTGCACGACATCTGCGTGTCTTATCATGTCATGCGCCCTTTCGCACGATGACGTCACTATGCAACACCAATGCGTCATGATTTATAGGGAAGCTGGGTGATCAAATGATGTCACGCGCCCCAGATGACGCAACCTGTCATATATCTTGCCATATAATGTTGCGGGTGGACGTACGTTGATGTCGCTTGACGGCTGTGACGTCACAGGCGCAGTTCTATGCTGTCATATGCTGTCGCATGCCACCCTATGGTGATACATGGTGACATGTGTCCTGTCCCATGGTGATGCATGTTGACTCATGGAAATTGGTGACACATGGTGATGCATAGTGTCGTAACTTGACGTGTATCCTGTCACACTACTTGGCGGTTTTTAGGCGACATCGCATGTCAGTCACTGACAACTGTCGTCGCTCATAAAATCGCAAAGTGGGACAGGCCCATTAGAATTTAACAAAACATTTTTTCACCTTCACTTTTCAAATCACAGAATGGTTGAGCTGGAATCTTCAAAGAAAGACGCAAGATTCTGGATATCCGAAATATAAATAGAAAAAGCCTGAAAGACTCAGCATGTCTGGCAATGGTGGCATGTGGATAGCATGGTGGCGCAGAAGTAGAGTTGCTGCCTGACAGCACCAGAGGCCCGGATTCGATCCTGACTACGGGTGCTTGGCTGTACGGAGTTTGTACGTTCTCCCCATGACCTGCATGGGTTTTCTCCAGGATTGGTTTCATCCCACACTCCAAAGACGTACAGGTCTGTAGGTTAATTGGCTTGGAATAATTGTAAATTGTCCCTAGTGTGCGTAGGATAGTATTAATATGCAAGGACCACTGGCCGGCATGGACTCTATGGGCTGAAGGGCCCATTTCCACACTGTATCTCAAAATTTAACTAAACATGAGCAGAGAGGGAAATTGAGTTAATGTTTCTGAACAATGACCATTACCCAGAGCACAATTAAGGACAAAAACTTTTAAAGTTTCAGAGTAGGGGAGGCCTGGATAATTAAAAAATTACAAGTTAAACACAAAGTACTTGCTATAACTCCAGGATAATACTCAACTGAGAAAACCAAGCCCAAAGCCAAAGTATTATCTAACTATCGAACTAAATATACCAAATTACAATAAATAACTCTGTGTGAAAAAAACAGCTATCTACATATACTTGCTCTTAAAAAAAAACTGATCCTGTAGATGCAAGTATATCATTGGGGTTATCAAGTGGCCACCTCCCTTCATTGGTGCTTCTTTGAGTTTGTGATATTTGTGATACGGTGGGCACCAAGAGAGGCAGTATTACAAATGGCCTCACGGTGGCACAGCAGTAGAGTTGCTGCCTTACAGTGAATGCAGCGCCAGAGACCCAGGTTTGGCCCCGACTATGGGTGCTGTCTGTACGGAGTGTGTACATTCTCCCCATGACCTGCGTGGGTTTTCTCCAAGATCTTCGGTTTCCTCCCACATCCCAAAGACGTACGGGTTCCTAGTTTAATTGGCTTGGTAAATGTAAAAATTGTCCCAAGTGGGTGTAGGATAGTATTGGTGTGGGGGGGATCGCTGGTCAGCGTGGACCCGGTGGGCCGAAGGGCCTGTTTCAGTGCTGTTTCTCTAAAACAAAAAAACTAAAAACTAAATGGCCTGGTTGCTGGCTGATATAGAGAATGTGAGGGCTTATTAATTGTGGGTGATCTGCCTGGAAGAGATGAAAACAGAAGGAGATAAATGAGTGCAAAGAAAGAAACGGTTGCTGAAGTTGAAAGATTCCATGTTGCAAGAAATATCCAATAGGTTAGGCAGCATCTGTAAAGAGAGAAAGACAAAGTTATTGTTGCAGTTAATGATCTTTCATCAATACTGGCCAATTCTGATACAAACTGGAAATGTTGGTAATCTGAGATTATTTAATTATGTTTTGAGTTCTAAGAGCTGTAATGTGTTTAAGTATCATAATCTTAATAGTAATTTATTAGCCAAGTATGTTTTGCAACATACGAGGAATTTGAGTTGCCATACAGTTGTACCAATAAAGAGCAATAAGACAACCAAATACATGTTCAACATGAACATCCACCCCAACGACTCCCCCACATTCCTCACAGTGATGGAAAGCATAAAAAGTTCAATCTTCTTCCCTTCTTTGGTCTCCTGCAATCGGGGCACTCGAATCTTCCGTTGTCAGTCTTGAGCAAGGCCGCCAGCTCCATGATGTTAGGCCGCAGAGTGACCGGAGATACGATCTGGAAAATAATAGCATCTCCGGCAAAGGTAAGAGATTGAAAAAAGTTTCCCCTGACCCGTTCCCCCACCCCCCCCCACATAAAACAAATCAGAGAACATTAACACATACTTTTAAAACACACTAAAAATAACAAAAAAGACAAAAAGACAGACAGACTGTTGGCGAGGTTGCCATCACTGACGGCACCACACAGTATAAACTTAAAAGCTGCTCTTCAAGCTTACCTTGGTGATTTTGGGAATAGGGTAGGATGCCAAAGATGAAGTTCTCATGATATCATTTTATTTCCCGTCAGGGAGATGCAACTAACAAGCCGTATCAGTCAAGGCAGTTTCTTCCCAGCTGTAAACAAGCAACTGAATCATCCTACCACAACCAGAGAGCAGTGCTGAACTACCATCTACCTCTTTGGTGACCCTCGGACTGTCCTTGATCAGACTTTGCTGGCTTTACCTTGCACTAAACATTAATCCCTTATCATGTATCTATACGCTGTAAACGGATCGATTGTAATCATGTATTGTCTTTCTCCCACTGTCCTATGCAAACCTCCTCCACCCTGCCTACAAATGAAACTAACACTATCTTTTCTAAGATAGACACAAAATGCTGGAGTAACTCAGCAGGTGAAGCAGCATCTCAGGAGAAAATAGGTAGGTGACATTTTGGATCGGGACCCGTCTTCAGACTCTATTTGGTCTCTTACTTTCCTAGTTCTGATGAAGGGTTATTGACCTGAAACAAAGGCTCTTATTTTCTCTTTTAACCTGCTGTGTTTCCACTATTTTCTGCTTTATTTACTGCTTTTATTTCAAAATAAAGTTTCCTTCTTGGAACTTTAGAGGAGAAAAGGCTGAACAACTTCTGTTCTGGCATATGTATAGAAACAGTAATTCTTTGTAGTTTAAGCACTATTTATTTTCTGTTTTGTAGGAGCTGGTGAAGTTTAATTACTACCGTAAACATATGTTACACTTCTGCTAGTTTTCACTCTTTGTGCAAGTTTTAATAAATCTGCTGCCGCTTAACTGAAAATAAGGCTTGGAGTGAGGATTAATCTGTCACATTGAAATTCAGGTCTGCAATTCAGACTGAGCAGTCAGAAGACACAAGACTGATGTGTTGAGCTTTACAGCCAGCAGAAACAATATTCGCACAGCCACGTACAATATTCATGCAGAAAGGAACTGCAGATGCTGGTTTACACCGAAGATAGACACAAAGTGCTGTAGTAAATCAGGTAAGCGGGTCAAGCAGCATCTCTGGATGGAAGGAATTGGTGACGTTTCAGGCCAAGACTCATCTTCAAACACTGCAGTGTTTCCATTCTAAATATGAACCCAGGAATGTACAATGATAAAAGAAAACCGCTTTAATTATTTAGCCCAGATAATTGTTTGTTATTACTTGAAATACTAATTTTCATCCCTATCAGTCAGGGACACTGATAAACAGTCTGTGTTTCTGATCCAAACAATGTCCCAGTATTGGCTGCTGATTTACACATTAAATAAAATGTAATTATTTAACAATTCAAGCTTTCCCCTCCCCTCAATCCCACCTTATATACTCAGCTACTTTGGGTTTTTTCACTGAATATTAAACACCTACCATCGTGTTTGTCATTTCAAATCAAGGATCTCGACCTGAAACATTGCCAATTCCTTCTCTCCTTAGAGGCTGCCTCACCCGCTGAGTTTCTCCAGCATTTTTTGTCTCTTCGATTTTTTCAGCATCTGCCGTTCTTTCTTAAACAAGCTATTTACAAGTTTACTCTTTCAGAATATCGGTTTGACCAGCGAATTGGACACATCATCTCCCTCCAAGACTTGGTCACATTAACTTAAAAGTAGAGGTTTCTGGAGCTAATCCAATGAATTTATATGCAGGTTGACAGAAGATGCTGGGACCACCCAACATGCCCAGACATAGCATCATAATTGAGTTACTGCAAGCTGCATGGTTGAATATTGTGTAATAGTCTTTGTTCCCCTCTTATATTGTCAGTTTGCCAGCTGTAAGCCGTGAGGTTCATAGGATCAGTTAGATGAAAGAAGTAATTTGCAAGTTGTAGTGCATGGTCAAATTCACAATTTTACAAGGCGGCACGGTGGCGCAGCGGTAGACTTGCTGCCTTATGGGCCTGTCTTATGGGCCTCTGTACAGACAACACCCGCCAAGTTGCTGACAGTCGCCTGAAAAACTGGCAACTGGAATGGCAACACACACACGCACACATCGCTTCCTTCACCATCCCATTATGCAGGCAGGGGACAGGGTCAGCGAGGGGAGCGCTGTCTGAGTGAAATTCACACAGTGCTAAGCCAATGTGATACAGATACACACCGCGATGAACAGGAAGGTTGGCGCTGTAATTAAGACAGCTAAAGCACAGTGTACAGTAAGTCCTTTAAAAGTGAGGGGGAGAGGGGTGGTAGGAGGGAGAAGGAGGGAAACAACTTTTAAGACGCCAGAGATACACGGTTGTGAAGCTCGGCAGATATTTAACAATACTGGTCGGTTGGCCTTGGTTCTGAAAACTACTGCTTACCTTTTTTTTCTCAATGAGCCAATGAAATTCACCTGACAGCTCCGGCTACAACCTACGAGAACCTTCGACCTCCTGGCGATCCACCTACGACACAAGATTTCTCGCTACTCACAATGGCAGTTTCATTCTAGTCGCCGACCATAGAAATGTCTTTAGTCAGAGAGTGGTGAATCTGTGGAATTCTTTGCCACAGAAGTCTGTGGAGGCCAAGACAGTGGATACTTTTGAGGCAAAGATAGGTAGATTCTTGATTAGTACGGTGTCAGAGGTTATGGGGAGAAGGCAGGAGAATGGGGTTGGGAGGGAGGGATAGATCAGCCATGATTTAATATCGGAGTAGTCTTGATGGGCTGAATGGCCTAATTCTGCTCCTCTCACGTGAACTTTTATAGAAAAGAATCCTGGCTTTCCAAATATATCCATATCTGTAATTGAATGATTTCTTTAATTTTTTAAAGAAAATGGACACAATCAGAAGTGCTTTGTTCATCTCTTCATACTAAATACACCATAGTGCTATTTTAATGTGCTGCATTGTTATGGGATATTATGCAGGTCAAATGTATTCACAGGGTTTTATGCTAATGATGAGGTCACGCCGATTAGAAACATAGAAAAATAGGTGCAGGAGTAGGCCATTCGGCCTTTCGAGCCAAGACCGCCATTCTTATTCCTCCCTCTCCCCCGCCCCCACATCAGTCTGAAGAAGGGTCTCGACCCGAAACGTCAACTATTCCTTCGCTCCATTGATGCTTCCTCCCCCGCTGAGTTTCTCCAGCATTTTTGTCTACCTCCGCAATTCAATATGATCATGGCTGATCATCCTAAATCAGTCCCCGTTCCTGCTTTCTCCCCATTTCCCTTGATACAATTAGCCCTAAGAGCTATATCGAACTCTCTCTTGAAAGCATCAAGTGAACTGGCCTCCACTGCCTTCTGTGGCAGAGAATTTGACAGATTCACAACTCTCTGGGTGAAAAGGATTTTCCTTATCTCAGTCCTAAATGGCCCACCCCATATTCTAATACAACCTTTAATTTATATTTCTGCCCAATCCAGTCTTTGCTTAATGGACAGACAGATATTTATTTAGCATGTTGCTTGTGAATCTGAGAGATAAAATGCATTTATCATTAGTGCACGAATCACTTAAGCACAAAGCATGATTCTTGACCAGTGATCCTGAGAAACCACTTCATATTCTGCCATAGAAAATTCAAGCAATTAAACAAAAGGTAATTTTGGTAACTGTGAAACAATTGGGTTGTCATATGTGTAGGAAAAAAATGCAGATGCTAGTCTGAAGAAGGGTCTCAACATGTAACGTCACCCATTCCTTCTCACCAGAGATGCTTATGTCCCGCTGAGTTACTGCAGCATTTTGTGTCTATCTTGGGTTGTCATATGGTTCACTATCATCCTTCAGGGAAAGGAATCTACCATCTACCACCATGGTGGCACGTTGCATGGTGGTAGAGTTGCCATCTTCCAATGCTTGCAGCACTGGAGACCCGGGTTCGATACTGACTGCAGATGCTGTTTGTACAGAGTTTGTTTGTTCTCCCCATGACTGCATGGGTTTTCTCCGAGATCTTCGGTTTCCTCCCACACTCCAATGACGTACAGGTTTGCAGGTTAATTGGTTTGGTATAAGTGTAAGTTGTCGCTGGTGTGTGTAGGATAGTGTTAATGTGTAGTGATCGCTGGTCGGTGTGAACTCGGTGTGCTGAAGGGCCTGTTCCCATGCTGTACCTCTAAATGAAATAAAATTCTTACCTGCTCTCACCTAAAACCTGACTGTAGATCCACTGTATGTCATTAACGTCTATGCACCTCCTCAGTTCAATGCAATCAGGGATGAACAGTGAAGCCAGCATTCCCAGTAGCCTTCCCAAACAAAAATTAATAAAAAATAAACTACAGACAAATTAAGGCATGTTGGATTCTGTGGACTTTGTTGCTAATTGCTGTTGTTCATCAAGAATCATTCTCAAGCCAAACCATGTCATCCAGTCTATAGAATTGCGATGTGTATGGAAATAGCTGATGAGAACAATGTCAGATCAGATGTCAATGTCAGAACAAGGTCAGGCACGCTGTGGTATCAGTGGTTCTTGATTTTAGCTTCTTCCTTTCCCAGCTTTCTCGCATGAGCGAGCACCACATTTATGCAGGTCAGTTAAACAGGATAATCCAATGCTAGTTGTACACAATGGTATGTGTCAATGTTGTAACTCTTTATGGATGTTCACAGAGAGTCTTTAACTGTCCACCATGTGATTGTTTGCCCTCAGTCGGCAACATTAATTATAAGGCATTTTTTGCTGTACAGTTACACTCTTGTCTCGATGACACCCGGTCAGTTTAGCTTAGTTTCGAGATAGAAACATAAAAACATAGAAAATAGGTGCAGGAGGAGGCTTTGGCCTTTCGAGCCAGCATTGCCATTTATTGTGATCATGGCTGATCGTCCACAATCAGTAACCCGTGCCTGCCTTATCCCAATATCCCCTGATTCCGTTGCCCCTAGAGCTCAGAATAGAGCAAGAGATTCTGCTAGCCCCTAGAGCCTGGCGCCGACCCAGGCCCCAGGTACAGCACGGAAACAGGCCCTTCAACCAACTGAACCGGCGCTGACCATGATCCCCATGCACTTACAATATCCTACACACACTAGTGACAATTTACTGTTATGCCAAGCCAATTAACCTACAAACCTGTACGTCTTTGGAGTGTGAGAGGAAACCGGAGATCCCGGAGAAAACCCACGCAGGTCACGGGGAGAACATACAAACTCCATACAGACAGCACCCATGGTCAGGATTGAACCCAGCTCTCTGGCGCTGTAATACAGCAACTCTTTTGCTGCTCCACTGTGCCGCCCTGCATTTCAATAAAATCCAAAATATAAGTAGCAATGGCATATGGTGACCTTGAGGTATAAATTCTATCATGGGAGATTGTTGATTTCAATGACAGCCAGGCACACATATTTAATATTGAAATATTGGGATTGGTTACAGTAATGAAGAAAAATGTTCTGCCCATTTAACAGATATTCTATTATATATACCATACCTCATTAACATTGATGTATGTGCTTAATTGACACAATTAACAAGGCATAATAAGGCATTATAGCTGCAAAAAATTAAGCAAAGTGTTTGCTAATTCATATAGTTGCTGCAATAAATGTCTGGGTTAGAGTTCATTGCAACAATTCATTCAACAAGAATATGAGAAGTCAAAGACAGGAGCAGAAGGAGGGTTTAAGCTTTTAATCTGCCCCTCCGTTCAAGAGAATCCTCAACATCACTCTCTTGCCTATTGTCTATATACCAAAGTTTTGTCTCTTGGCTTTGAATATATTCAATGATGCAGTCTCCTCGGCTATACGGAGTTATAAACTGATGATCAATGACCCTTGGAGAGAAAAAAATCCTCTTTACATAAGTATTATCTGAAAATGAATAAATGAATGTATACTGGACTTGCTGAATGTCCCTATCCAGCTATCTAGCAAGTTAAACAATTAATCCAATAAAGACCCATAGACACGAGATGTTGTTGATTCTTTACTGTATTCAACTGTGAAACTGTAACAGTTAACTGTAACAGATGAAAGCAGAAAGGGAAACCGCATATTTAGTAACGTTATACACTTGGTATAGAAACATAAACTATGATGCCACCACTAAATACAGTGCTGTTATGTCAGAAACCAGCCAGGGTACATGAAACATTCTTAAACTTTGTTAATGATAGCAATCCTGTGCAATAACATTAGTAACATATAAATATGCTGTTACACAAACATAATTACTCACAGACAATGCGTCCAACAAACTGGGGTGGATGGATGGCATTTGATTGTGCGCTGGAATTACAGTCTGCACCAAAGATCCTATAGCAGAGCAAGATGGGTTACTCTCACGCAAAAGTGAAGTACGTTCATGGGCGGATTCATGGACGATTTTATGACTCATTTTAGCAACCTGCCCCCGCCATCTTGTTCCGCCATCTTGCTCCGCTTTCTTGCTCCCGCCTTCTTGCTTCCGGCCAAAGATTGGATCCACAGCGAGGAGAAGGAGTGCGGGGCCCGGGGCAGTGGGGAGAAGGAGTGCGGGGCCCGGGGCAGCGAGGAGAGAGAGTGTGGGGCCCGGGGCAGCGGGGAGAAGGAGTGCGGGGCCCGGGGCAGCGAGGAGAGAGAGTGTGGGGCCCGGGGCAGCGAGGAGAGAGAGTGTGGGGCCCGGGGCAGCGAGGAGAAGGAGTGCGGGGCCCAGGGCAGCGAGGAGAAGGAGTGCGAGGAGAAGGAGTGCGGGGCCCGGGGCAGCGAGGAGAGAGAGTGTGGGGCCCGGGGCAGCGGGGAGAGAGAGTGCGGGGCCCGGGGCAGCGGGGAGAGAGAGTGTGGGGCCCGGGGCAGCGGGGAGAGAGAGTGCAGGGTCCGGGGCAGCGGGGAGAGAGAGTGCGGGGCCCGGGGCAGCGAGGAGAGGGACATAAGAGGGGGGACATTGTAGTGAGGGGGCAGGCGAGAGAGTGCCGGGGGGGATAAGGCCTAGTGTGTGTGAAGTTGCAGGGAGGTTTACAATGTTTCGTATTTAATGTCCCTTGTCTAGTCTGAAATAAAGTTCATTATTGGATTAGAAGAAATATAATTGTGTGTGTTATATACATTTATCTAATTTTCATGTATGTGTGTTTATAAACATTTTATTCTTTAACAAGAATCAACAGAATTATGAACTAACAGAATTATGAATCTAACCCTATATCACGCACAAAAAGTCCCCCCCTGTCAATCATCCTGATAGTCAGGTCGGTTCCGGTTACTACAAAATCAACTCAAACACTGCTTGTGAGCCATTTAAAAATAAATGATTTAAAAAACATTAAAAAAGACAATTACCAGAATCAAATTTTATTCTTGACAAGAAGTTTGAACTGACAGATTTATGAATCTGACCCACACAAACTGTTGCCCCGCAACATTGATTACAGTGCGAGTCGGGTCGGGTTAGGTAGGCTCAGGTTGCTAAAATGGGTGTGGAAAAATGTCCATGATCCTCTCCATAGCGTACTACACGTCAGTCCATTGCATTTAGCAGGAGTAGCCTATCTTGCTCTGCTATAGGACCTTTGGTCTGCACCATGCGGTACTCTCCCTGAGCTGGACTTCTTGGTTTATGATAACTTCCTGCCTAACAGGAAGGGTAACTCAAAGCTGTAGGGATCTGAACATCCAGCAGGTGGCATTAATACCTGTAAACAGAAAGTGGTCCAGCACAGAATGAATGGATGAAGGAATGAATGCTTTATTGTCACGTGTGTCAAATCACATTTTGCTTGCATATACCCAAGGTATAACAATTACAGCGCAGCACGGAAACAGGCCACCTCGGCCCTACAAGTCCGAGTATGCAAATAGTCGCCACACAAAGAGCATTTACAAAGTTATAAAGTACCCCCGCCCCAGTTCCCCCGCACGCCGGGACCTTCATTGTTCCTTTCCTCGGCAGTGGCGTCCTCACTTCCACATGGTCCGTCCTCGTCCGACGGTCGGTGCCATCATCGAGTGCCGCACTAACCTCTCCACTATTGCCGCCGGGTCCTCTCCGGACGCCTCCATGACGCCACAGCTGCAGGCTCCGCCGATCTAGGGTCCATCGACTTGCGGGGCTCCGTCAATGCACTGGACTCCGGCCCGCGGGGTTACGCGGGGATATACAAACTAAATAACTTTGTTCTATACTTCTGCACAAGAGGAACCATCATCTCAACATCTACTCCCATGTGCTTCAGTAAAATCCTACCTCACCTCAATGATCATCATCCTGACTCCTCAATAGCTTTGCCTGTGTGTGCGACAACCCTTTCACCCCAGGAATCCAGGGCCTTAACTACCTCCAGTGAAAATATAGCTTTGTTTAGTAATGAGACCAAAACTGTTTGCTATACCTCATCTCTACTCTCACCGGTGCCCTGTATAGTTGTAACAACTTTCTGCCCTATTTCTCTTGTACTGAAGGTCATGCAGTAATTGTGCTGTGTTGAAAAACCCCAGACTCGAAGCCGTGATGGATTGTGTAATCTGCATGGAAGGTCACTGTTTAATGGTGTTTACAACCAGACAATCAGGTTTAGGATGTTAGCTCTTTCGTAAGTCAGCTGATTACAGTTATTTGCCATAGTTCACCAAAGAGCCAGGGTGATGCCAGTCAGACCTCATGTCAGTTGATTGGCAGAGCCTGCAAGCAATATCAGGGTCACTGCAGTTCAACTGTGGCTGATGTACCCTTCTAACTTTGCTCAGCATGCTGCTTTCATGCCAAAACTTTCTGGCAAACATTTGTTTTTAATTTTACCCCTTGCTCTATCAATACTGAGAAATTGATTCCTATTTCAAGTTTGTGAGTGCTACACTGTGAATAGTCTTGCCATGTCATGTGAGAAGTAAGCAAGAACTGCTCTTTCTCCACTCCTGTAATTTGATACAGGAACAAATCCAAATGGATTACAGAAGATCGCAGGCCATAGAATAAGGGTCCTGACAGATTAATTTATTTCCTCTCCTGAGAAACAATCCATGCACTTTCTCACTGCACCTATCAACCTCGGCTCTGTCAGCACATAGGTTTTTGTTTAATGCTGGTTATTACAGTGGTCTTTATTGGATTTCCTTACCCCACATACTGTGACTACAAATTAAGCCTTCCAGCAGTCACCTCCTTGCATCTATATTAAGAATTTTCAACTTCTACCCAATATGCCACCCCAACCACCCCCAATACCACCCCCCAGGTCCCAATATCGACGGTAACCCAACCACCCAACCAAATAAAATCAGTCTTCCTCTCCCACAACCAAACTCATCACCATTACCCCTCCCAACCAACCAAACCCACGAATGTTAACAACCAACCATCCCACCACTTCAGACCCCATGACCCTGAACACCCCATTACTACAGCAATCCCATCACCACAACTACCCCACCAATTCCCCCCCACTCAACTATCCCCCAGCAACCTCCCCAGCACAACCATTCTCACCGGCCCCAACACTACTCCCCACCCTGAGCACCCCACCAGCTCTTTATTATGTGAAGTATTAAAGAGGGGGAGAATAAGCAGTTCAGTTTTATTTGTCATATGTAGGTTAACACAGGGTCAACGGTACAATGAAATGTGTTTGACAAGACAATGGGTCACCTCATATTACAAGGATAAAATTAAGGTAAAAAAAAAGATAAAACTGACATTGGTAAAAGACAATAATAAATAAAATAATCAACAGATATGATGTGTTTATGAGTTCAGAAGCCTGATGGCATGATGATAAAAACTGTTCTTAAGTCTGATGGTATGTGCAGCCATGCTCCTATATCGTCTGCCTGACAGCAACAAGGAGGACAGTCTGCGTGCTGGGTGGCTGTGGTCCTTGATGATGCTGTGTGCCTTCTGCAGGCACCACCAGTGAAAAATGTCCTGAATGGCCGGCAGACAGTTGCCAATGATGTGCTGTTCCGCCTTCACCACTCTCTGTAGTGATTTGCGGCTGTGGGCAGAACAGTTCCCGTACCAGACTGTACTGCGGCCCGTCAGCAGACTCTCGATGGTGCAACTGTAGAAGTTAGTAAGGATGCTGGTGTTCATGCCAAACTTCCTCAGTCGTTCTCAGGAAAAAGAGCTACTGGCGGGCTTTCTTAATTGTTGTGTGTGTGTGCAGTGTCCAAGAGAGGTCCTCAGTGATGTGCACTCCAAGGAACTTGAAGCTGCAGACCCTTTCAACCTCAGCATCACCGTTGTGGATGGGGAGGTGACCACTCCCCTGCTGTCTCCTGTAGTCCACGATCATCTCTTTAGTTTTGCCGACATTGAGAGAGGTTATTTTCCTGGCACCAACTGTTTAGTGCCTTTACCTCCTCTCTATAGGCCGTCTCATTATTGTCTGTGAGGAGGCCCAGGATGGTCGTGTCATCAGCAAACTTTAAGATGATGTTGGAGGAAGGGGGTGGGTGGAAGAGATTGTAAGTGATGGGTAGAAGGCAGGAGGAGAGGTGAAAGAGGGCACTCAAAGGCCAGTGTAGAAGGAATGCAAGTGGTGCCAGTAAAATCATTATTTGAAATTATAAACGAAAATTACTGCTGGAAATCCAATCTTTTGAAGGATTTTTTAAGGCAGAGAAAGATGATTCTTGATTAGTGCAGGTGTCAGGGGTTATGGGGAGAAGGCAGGAGAATGGGGTTAGGAGGGAGAGATAGATCAGCCATGATTGAATGGTGGAGTAGACTTGATGGGCCTAATGGCCTAATCCTGCTCCTATCACCTATGAATCTATCGTAGTCGCTGCCACAAAAAGGCTGACAGCATCATCAAGGACCCACACCATCCTGGCCACACGCTCATCTCCCTGCTACCTTCAGGTACAGGAGCCTGAGGCTGCAATGTCCAGTTTCAGAAATAGCTACTTCCCCACAGCCACCAGGCTATTAAACTCAATTGAAATAAATCTCTGAACATTAATAGACCATTATCTGTTTATTTGCACTTTATCTGCTATTAATTGATGTGTGTATATATTTATATAATGGTATATGGACACACTGATATGTTCTGCATTCATGCCTACTATATTCTGTTGTGCTGAAGCAAAGCAAGAATTTCATTGTCCTATCTGGGACACATGACAATAAACTCTCTTGACTTGACGAATGGAAGATAATCCTGGCCTTTGCAAATATGAACTTATGAACTTATGAAAATGATAATGCAGAAAAATCTCACTGTTTGAAATTGAAGTAATTGTTGAACGTTGCAGGCTCTAAGGTCTGGACGATCAAGCTTGTGGTGTTGAGCAAACATCAACAACATATGCTGCATTTGGTCTCCGCAATGTGTACGAGACCATATAATACATCAGCCATGATCATATGATCACATTGAATGGTGGTGCTGGCGAAGGGTCGAATGGCCTACTCTTGCTCCTATTGTCCATTGTCTATTGTCTATAATCAGTTAATATAGTGCGGCAAATTGAAAGAATTACAGGTAAATTGTCTCTTCGAATTGGAAAGATTGTTCGAGGTCCTGAGAATGCATCAACTACACTGGAAAGACTGGGGCTGCGAATTCAGCTGAAAAAGAATAGCAAAGACATGCAGATGCTGGAAATTTGAAATAAAACAGAAAATGCAACAACGGTGGTGAGAGAAGTTAAGTTAATGTTTCAGCTCTGAAGGAAGGTTATTCGCTCCTTCCGCCATTTTCATTTGACTTCTGCATGTTCTTCACAAAGACTTATTCTCAGCTGTTATCAGGCAACGGAATCATCCAGAGAACAGTGCTAAACTACTACCTACCTCATCGGGAACTCTCGGACTATCTTTGGTCGGACTTCACTTGCTTTACCTTGCACTAAACGTTATTCCCTCATCACATATCTGTACACTGTGAATGGCTCGATTGTAATCATGTATTGTCTTTCCGCTGGATAGCATGCAACAAAAGCTTTTCACTGTACCTCAGTACATGTGACAAAAAACTAAACAAAACTGAACTGAATATGTTTAAGCTTCTGCATGGAATCGTTGTTCTGGGAGAATACGCTTAAGGGCCTGTCCCACTTGGCGATTTTTCTGCGACTGCCAGCGTCATTGACTGACGTATCAGGGTTGCCGAAAGATTTTGAACATTTCAAAATCCTGCGGCGACAAAAAAAATGTTGCGACGCTTGAGGAGACACCGCGTGTCAATACGTCATCACACCGCATTAGGCGGCGTCACGCAGCATCGCCGCTGCATCACGCAGCAGCTTTATCGGTGACCGGATATGTCAGTCAATGATGCCGACAGTTGCCAAAGAAATCTCCAAGTGGGACAGGCGCTTTATCCAAACAATTGATTTAAGGATCTTGAGGAACCACATTGACATGCCATCTCTAGTGGTTTGATGTGTCTGCTCCCCAAATCCATGTTGTTCATGTTTTCAATGCATGCATTTGGGAGGGGGTTGCTACAGCGGAACATAAGAAGAGTGCAGGGTTTGAGGTCTTGATCGTCAATCATATATTTTCTCAGACAACTCAGCAGTTGTACTGAAGGCACTGGCGAATTTCTTTACTGATTGAAGTCAGGCTGAACTTGTTCTGGATCGCAGCCAACAAAGGTTGGACAGTTTCCCATTTATCCTGTAGACTAGTTACACTTCAGTGGGCAGCTTGATGAAGGTGGTGGTGCGACATTGCAGCAAGGAAGATTGAGCTGTGGATTGGAACATTGATACAGGCTGATTGAACCCAGTCTCTAATGAGATTGGATCTGCAGTGGATCATCCATTGGTTAAAATCACAGCTTGCATATCATGTGTCACTGGCCTGAAATGGCCATGTTTTTTCAGAGGGCAGCTAAACTTGAGTAGGATTCTCCACAAGCTCTCACTCATGGACATATATGTATGGGCGCATTTTCAGACATGCAGAAAAACACAGGCAAATCCTGGTACATAAGGCTGAAAGACAAATACTAGGATACGTACACACACATGAACACAAAAAGGGAAGAATCCAGAGTTACTGTCTGTCCAGCTGAGTTACTCCAACATTTTGTGTCCATCTTGGGAAACATGTTTACCAGTTTTCATTTACTAGTCATGGATTGAAGAACAAATACTAGCCATTAGAGGGTGAAAACAACAACTAAACATTAAAGTGAACAATAGAGATATATTCCAAGAAAAAAATGGATACAGCGTATGAACGTTGAAGGAAAAAGTTGTATATCATGTCCAATCATCAGAATAATATTGAAATTAAATACCCAAACCAAAGCAGTATTATGCACACTAATGGTATTTTGTTGTAATTGAAAGCTTTCCCCATCCCTGCCATCTATAAAGCCATCACAGAATCATGGTTAGTACTGTATACATTTGAAAAAACTGATTTGATACAACTTAGTTCCTGTATGTGTATTCCATATTTTTTTAAATAAACTCCATGTTAGCAATGCAGCTACCCTGTTGACTCTCAGTAATGCGAAGCATGTTTGCCTTACCTAGGTTCAAGTAATGTTAGGGTGGCACGGTGGTGCAGCGGTAGAGTTGTTGCCTTGCGGCGCTTGCAGCACCAGAGATGATGGGCGCTTGTCTGGATGGAGTTTGTACGTTCTCCCCGTGACCACGTGGGTTTTCTCCGAGATCTTCGGTTTCCTCTCACGCTCCAAAGACATACAGGTATGTAAGTTGGGTTGGGTTTGTATACTCGGTATAAGTGTAAATTGTCCGTTGTGTGCGTAGGCTTGTGTTAATGTGCGGGGATCGCTGGGCGGTGTGGACCCGGTGGGCCAAAGAGCCTGTTTCCGCGCTGTATCTCTAAAATAAACTAATCTAAACTAATAGGATTTAAATTAAAATATCAGTGGCAGTCTCCATTAACAAAACAACATGCGTTAGCATTTTTTATGTATCGTCATTCAAAGTATTCAAAAACATAATAAGAATCTGTGGATATTCATCCATTATTATTCCCCAAGGATTTGTTGTTCCAAGTAATGATCAGTAATTGTTTAGGAGAAATGTTATTCATGCACATGCAGCTAACAGCTGCTTATATCCATATTATTGATCGCTTTAAAAGTAAAGCAAAGAATGGGAAAGAGTCATTTGAATTCATAATGGCTTTTCTTCTCAGATAATGACCTTACAGTACATCTTTAGATAACCTTAATTATAATACATTTCCATTGAAACCCTTAAAAATTGCATAATTATATTCAAAAAGTAATTAGTTTTGAAGACAGAATTAACCTTGCTCCCTCTTCAAATTAGGTTTCCATTCATGAACTCATACAAAACCTACGCAAAAACGTATTGGAAGCTGTTGAGTTATCATTATGACAACTTGGTGAATGTTTTTTTTTAATTTTAAGTGCGAGAAGTTGAAATTATCTTTTGATTCTGTTTTATTCTACAAAGTTACCAGTTTAAATCTGCTCTAAGAATCTACTCTTAAATAATGATTGCAATTAAATACTAATTCGCAAAGGCTCAAACTTAACCCAAACCAGACCTAGATTGGATTGAGTGGACATGCCGAAATTTCCAATCCACCTCCATTGATTAATTATTTACAGAGAGTGTGAGACCTATTTGTAGTGGCCATTTGGCTTATTTTGTGTGTCATTAATTATGGCATTTGTCTTTAAATTTAAGTCTGCCCGTAATTATGTGGGTTGGATTTATTACATAGTCAGGGGCGTGTTTGGTGCTGGATTTCTTGCGCAGAAGCTTAGTTTTAGTTTAGCTTGGAGCTACATGGCAGAAGGAACACCCTTCGACCATGTCGAGTTTTGCTGAGACCAGAGGAGTTTTCTAACGTTTAAAAGCGATATGCTGGAGTTTGATGAAGATTAAAGTGTACGAGTCAGAAAAGAAGGTCAGATGAATATCTTATTGTTATTCTTCATGGTACGCAAACTGTATGGTCATGAGAGGTCTCCAAAGAGGTGTAGCGGCTTTCTGGTCGCTGCTGAATTTTCATCATGTTGAAAATTTTCGGCGACCTATGACGCATGCCGGCAGTCGCCAAAAAGGTCAGGTAAATGGAACAGGCCCTTCAGGGGAAAGTATAGTTAATGGCAAGACTTTTAACAGTATAATTGTACAGAGAGGGCTCTTTACTCCCTGAAAGTGGCAACATAAGTAGATAGGATGGCAAAGCACACCTACCTTCATTGGTCAGGCATTCTTGCCTTCATTGGTCAGGCATAAGGGTCAGTCAATCATGTTGCAGCTTCAAAAACATTTGATGACACCACATTTGGAGTGTTTGCATGCAGTGAGTAATGAGGAAGGGTTAGTTAGCAGTCTTGTTGTACGTGGCCCCTTGGGCAAGAGTGACCATAATATGGTTGAGTTCTTCATTAGGATGGAGAGTGACATCGTTAATTCAGAAACAAGGGTCCTGAACTTAAAGAAAGGTAACTTTGAGAGTATGAGACGTGAATTGGCCAAGATAGACTGGCGATTGATTCTTAATGGGTTGACGGAGGATATGCAATGGAAGGCATTTAAAGACTGCATGGATGCACTACAACAATTGTTCATCCCAGTTTGGCAAAAAAAAAAATCAGGGAAGGTAGTGCATCCATGGATAACAAGGGAAATCAGGGATAGTATCAAAACAAAAGATGAAGCATACAAATTAGCCAGAAAAAGCAGCCTACCAGAGGACTGGGAGAAATTCAGAGACCAGCAGAGGAGGACAAAGGGCTTAATTAGGAAAGGGAAAATAGATTATGAAAGAAAACTGGCAGGGAACATAAAAATGGCCTGCAAAAGCTTTTATAGATATGTGAAGAGAAAAAGATTAGTTAAAACAAATGTAGGTCTGTTGCAGTCAGAAATGGGTGAATTGATCATGGGGCACAAGGATATGGCAGACCAATTGAATAACTACTTTGGTTCTGTCTTCACTAAGGAAGACATAAGTAATCTGCCGGAAATAACAGGGGACCGGGTGTCAAATGAGATGGGGGAACTGATTGAAATCCAGGTTAGCCGGGAAGTGGTGTTAGGTAAATTGAATGGATTAAAGGCCGATAAATCCCCAGGGCCAGGTAGGCTGCATCCCATAGTAATTAAGGAAATAGCCCCAGAAATAGTGGATGCATCAGTGATAATTTTTCAAAACTCTTTAGATTCTGGAGTAGTTCCTGAGGATTGGAGGGTTAGCTAATGTAACCCCACTTTTTAAGGAGGGAGGGAGAGAGAAAACAGGGAATTACAGACCAGTTAGTCTAACGTCAGTAGTGGGGAAACTGCTAGAATCAGTTATTAAAGATGGGATAGCAGCACATTTGGAAAGTGGTGAAATCATTGGACAAAGTCAGCATGGATTTATGAAGGGTAAATTATGTCTGACGAATCTTATAGAATTTTCTGATGATGTAACTAGTAGAGTGGATAAGGGAGAACCAGTGGATGTGTTATATCCGGACTTTCAGAAGGCATTCGACAAGGTCCCACATAAGAGATTAGTATACAAACTTAAAGCACACGGTATTGGGGGTTCAGTATTGATGTGGATAGAGAACTGGTTGGCAGACAGGAAGCAAAGAGTAGGAGTGAACGGGTCATTTTCACAATGGCAGGCAGTGACTAGTGGGGTACCGCAAGGCTCAGTTCTGGGACCCCAGCTATTTACGATATATATTAATGATTTGGACGAGGGAATTGAATGCAACATCTCCAAGTTTGCGGATGACACGAAGCTGGGGGGCAGTGTTAGCTGTGAGGAGGATGCTAGGAGACTACAAGGTGACTTGGATAGGCTGGGTGAGTGGGCAAATGCATGGCAGATGCAGTATAATGTGGATAAATGTGAGGTTATCCACTTTGGTGGCAAAAACAGGAAAGTAGATTATTATCTGAATGGTGGCCGATAGGGAAAGGGGGAGATGCAACGAGACCTGGGTGTCATGGTACATCAGTCATTAAAAGTAGGCATGCAGGTGCAGCAGATTCAGATTCAATTTGAGCAGGCAGTGAAGAAGGCGAATGGTATGTTAGCATTCATAGCAAAAGTATTTGAGTATAGTAGCAGGGAGGTTCTACTGCAGTTGTACAGGATCTTGGTGAGACCACACCTGGAGTATTGCGTACAGTTTTGGTCTCCTAATCTGAGGAAAGACATTCTTGCCATAGAGGGAGTACAGAGAAGGGTCACCAGACTGATTCCTGGGATGTCAGGAATTTCATATGAAGAAAGACTGGATAGACTCGGTTGGCACTCGCTAGAATTTAGAAGATTGAGGGGGGATCTTATAGAAACTTACAAAATTCTTAAGGGGTTGGACAGGCTAGATGCAGGAAGATTGTTCCCGATATTGGGGAAGTCCAGAACAAGGGGTCACAGTTTAAGGTTAAGGGGGAAAGCTTTTAGGACCGAGATGAGGAAAACATTTTTCACACAGAGAGTGGTGAATCTCTGGAATTCTCTGCCGCAGAAGTTAGTTGAGGCCAGTTCATTGACTATATTTAAGAGGGAGTTAGATGTGGCCCTTGTGGCTAAAGGGATCAGAGGGTATGGAGAGAAGGCAGGAACAGGATACTGAGTTGGATGATCAGCCATGGTCATATTGAATGGCGGTGCAGGCTCGAAGGGCCGAATTGCCTACTCCTGCACCTAATTTCTATGTTTCTATGTTTCTATGTTCTGGTGGCCCCATTAACAGGATGGTGTGGAGTCTTTGGGGAGTGTGCAGAAGTGGTTTAAGAACTTAGAACATACTAGACTAAGCGGGACCTATTGGGTTCTGGAGCGCTGGTATGGGCGTTGTTGGCTGCAAGGACTACTGGTCTCCAGAGGGCTAGTATGGACATTGTGGGCCAAATGGATTCTTGGGGTGGCAGCTCAGTCCTTCAAGCCTGATGTGCTGGCAGCTCACTCACGGCTGGTGGGCTGGCAGTTGACTCACGGCTATTCCCTGAAATTCCATGTCAAGCAGAGTGCAAGGCCACAAAATTCAAATCAATTTTCCTACCACTTCAAGCAGGGTGCAAGGCCACCAAATTCATGTTCAATTCCCTACCACTTCAGGCAGGGTGCAAGGCCTCCAAATTCAAGTGCAGTTTCCAACCACTTCAAGCAGGGTGCAAGGCCACCAAATTCAAGTGCAGTTTCATACCATTTCAAGGAGGGTGCAAGACCACCAAATTCAAATGCAGTTTCATACCATTACATGCAGGGTGCAATGACAACACATTCAAATGCAGTTTCATACCATTTCAAGCAGAGTGAAACCACCCTAAAACCACCATAAAACCACACAAAACCCCACACTCACAGTTCAGTAGACATTCAGTGTGTTCAGTTGATTCACAGCTCAGACAGAGTCGTGACCTCTCCCTCCCCCATCATGCAGAGACTGAGCCACACCCACACTTCCGGGTTTTATAATCCCTCCCCCTCCCACCGGAAAAGGTGTGGCCTTCATGGAGTGACTGACAGGAGAGAGATTCTAAATATTTTTTAAACACTAATAACACTTTTTGTTTTCATTGATGGGAAGAATCCTCTGCACCTGATGAGCAAAGGGGGACTGAGTAAGATGACCAAAAATCACAGTCATAAGTGGTAGCATTTTATCTAAAATCAATATAGTGCAAACAGGCAGTTGTCAAGTTTAGACAAACAACCATTTGCAGTGTATTTTCCTTCAACCAAAACACCCTCAAACAACTATTTGCTTTCACTTCAACCCAAAACCCCCAAACAACCATTTGCAGTGCCTTTTCACTTCAACACAAAACCCCCAAGCAACCATTTGCAGTGCCTTTTCACTTCAACCCAGAACCCCCAAACCACCCTTTGCAGTGCCCTTTTACTTCAACCCAAAACCCCCAAACAACCCTTTGCAGTGCCTTTTTACTTCAACCCAAAACCCCCAAACAACCCTTTGCAGTGCCTTTTTACTTCAACCCAAAACCCCCAAACAACCCTGTGCAGTGCCTTTTTCATCCTAAAACCCCCAAACGGCCATTTGCAGTGCCTTTTTACTTCATCCCAAAACCCCCAAGCAACCATTTGCAGTATCTTTTCACTTCAACCCAAAACCCCCAAACAACCATTTGCAATGCCTTTGTACTTCAACCCAAACAACCATTTGCATTCCATTTTTTCTTCAACCCAAACAACCATTTGCAGTGCCTTTTTACTTCAACCCAAACCCCCAAACAACCATTTGCTGTTCCTTTTTACTTCTACCCAAACCCTCCAAACAACCATTTGCAGTGCCTTTTTACTTCAACCCAAAACCCTCAAACAACCATTTCCAGTGCCTTTTTACTTCAAACCAACCATATTTTCATTTTCAAACCACATTAAGGGCACTCACAGTTGAGTAGACATGTGTTCAGTGTTATTCAGAGCTCAGAGAGATGTGACCCTCTCGCTTCCTCCATCTTGCAGAGACTGAGTAAGGCATTCCACTTCCGGGTTTTATAGTCCCTCCCCCCCCTCCCACCAGCAGGGGCAGCAGAGAGAATGACAAATTTTAAAAAACATTAATAACTCTCAGATTTTTCATCGATGGGAAAAATCCTCTGGTCCAGTCCGGCGGAGGGGGGCTCTGAGCGAGGTGGCCAAAAATTACGGCCCTAAGTGGCGGTGTTCTCTCGGAAATCACATCGCAGTGAGTCAAAAGCGGTCAAGTTTTAGTAATATAGATGTTTCTATGTTTCTAACTGCAGATACTGATTTACACAAAACATTGATCAGATAGCCAATAGTCAAAATGGACACTGTTGATCCAGCTTGAAAGTTCCTTTAATTCTAGATTTGGTATTGCCTTGCTATGGGTCTCATAGTTATCAGTAGTGTGTGCTACAAAATATTAATGAAAACTCAGCTCTTGCTACATATTGGTGGGTCTTGCAGCAGTAATTCTGGGAGTAAACATGCTCTTCTGCACAAAGACAAATCTTAAAGATGGAGCAAAAAGAAATAAAAGGCCCCAAACTATAGAGAACCATCTTTGGTCCTTTCTTAAATGCTCTACCTTGCCTTACGTCCCCTCACATAATATACTCTGGGCTTAATTAATTTCTCAACTTTAGTTTTAGAGTAATTATTTTGACAGCTGGGAATCTTTCAAGAACACAATAATGAGTAGGAATGAGGGCTGGTGGCATCTTCAATCTTTAAAGATCACTGGTGTTAATACAATCTTATATTTGGTATTGACTCCTCATTTTTGATCACATTTCCCCCCCTCATGCCCTCTTTCTTGGTCACTTTGCTCTCCACCATCCCCTGCCCTCACATTTTTTCCTTACCCTCATTTCTCCTCTGTCCCAGTTCCTTCTAATCATCCTCCCTCCCTCCTGGCATCCCCCCATCCCTCTTAAGATCTACACATCAGTCACTTTGTTGAAGGCTGCTTCCATACATCTTACTGGCAAAGCTAACGGGATGGGCGCCTAATCAACATTCACAATCATCAGGATTGATCATTGGAAATTCAGGACGGTCACGGTGGTGCAGCGGTGAAGTTGCTGCCTTACAGCGAGTGCAGCGCCAGAGACCCGGGTTCAATCCCGACCACGGGTGCTGTCCGTATGGAGTTTGTACGTTCTCCCCGTGACCTGCGTGGGTTTTCTCCGAGATCTCCGGTTTCCTCCCACACTCCAAAGTCGTACAGGTTTGTAGGTTAATTGGTTTGGTAAATGTAAAAGTTGTCCCTCGTGGGTGTAGGATAGTTGAATGTGTGGGGATCGCTGGTCGTCGTGGACCCAGTGGGCAGAAGGGCTTGTTTCCGCGATTTACGTTTTCAAAAAAAACCCCAAAAAACTAAATATGCTGAAGATAGACACAAAAAAGCTTGAGTAACTCAGCGGGACAGGCAGCATCTCTGGAGAGAAGTAATGGGTGACGTTTCAGGTTGAGATCCTTCTTCAGACAACTTCTAAGGTTTCTGGACTCAGGCTTCCACTTGCCCCTCTCAACAAGATGCTGAAACAAAATCACAACTTTTAGCTTGGATCTTTTAACGATGCAAATTTCTCTGCCACATAGCAACTGTTCTCCTACATCATTATTATTATGTAATCTTCAGCAGACTAGATGAAATATAACTTATTTCCATTTGATATGTTTAAATAATTACAAAACATTATAATGGTTGCAAAAATCACTGTCAGAACACTTTTTACTTAGTGTTATGTATTTACTAATTGTTTTCTGGAGTGGAAAGTGATGATGGTCATTTTTGGGTTGTTTTCTTCATAATCAGAAGTTAGCAAGAAGTTTGTGATCAGTTGTACATTCTGTAAAACTTTTGTGATGTACAACCAGCATAGTTAAAACATTCTATTTAGCTGAGTTTAGTTTATCGTCACGTGTAACGAGGTACAGTAAAAAGCTTTTGTTGCGTGCTGACAGCTTTTGTTGCATGCTCAACGGAAAGATTATACATGATTACAATCGAGCCATGCACATACTGTTGTGACAATTGCCAATGTGTCAAGATTGTCATTAAACATCTTGCTTAAAACTAGTTGCTATTGTTATCTATTATGTGACTGGAAATATATATCATGTGACAAGATGTTGCTTGATCATGTGTATTAAAGGAGATGTTGTGGTGTGCGAGTTGGGATTTTTAATTGAAGAGAAGCTATGAGCGGCACCGTGGCGCAGCAGTAGAGTTGCTGCCTTACAGCGCTTGCAGCGCCAGAGTCCCGACTACATGTGCTGTCTGTACGGAGTTTGTACAGGGGGGGGGGGAGCTGGTTCATGTGATGGTCTGTACCATGTTCACAACCCTCTGAAATTCCTTACATTGGTGGGCAGAACAGTTGCCAAACCAAGTGGTGATGCGTCCTGATTGGATTTTTTCCAAGATGCTCCTTCAGAAACTGGTAAGAGTCATTGGAGGCATTCGGGATTTTGTTAGCCTTCTGAGGAAGTAGAGGCATTGTTGTCATTTCTTGGTTGCAGCCAAAGATACTAGAGGATCCTCTAGTATTTTGGTTGCAGCTTCAATGTGTTTGGATCAGGGAAAATTGTTGCTGATATATACACCCAGTAGTCCAATGTTTTAGACCATTTCCAACACGGCACGATTGCTGCAGACTGGGCTTTGTTCTGGCCCCCGCTTTCTAAAGATGACGACCAGCTCATGAGTTTTGCTGACACTCATGGAGAGATTGTCATCTTGACTGCATGCTCCTTGTCTCCTTCCTGCACACTGTCTCATCATCGTTTGCGATCTGGCCCATTCCAGTCATGTAATTTGCCAACTTGTAAATGGACAGAGTAACATTTGGCCACAGGCCATGAATGCATAAATAGGGAATATAGTGAGTGACTGGGAACCCAGCCTTGCAGGGTACCAGTGTTGAAACTTAATGTGGAGGATGTTTTATCATCTATTCTCACCGATAGCGGACCATGGGTTAGGATGTAAATGATCAAGTTGCACAGAGGGTGCTGGGTCCCTGGTCCAGGAGTTTGGAGATGAGTTGTGGTGTTGATGGTGGAGTTGTAAGAGCCTATCAGAGGTGTTTTTGTTACCTAGATGTTCCTGTGCTGAGTGCAGGACCAGGGAGATGGCGTCTGCCATATACAGTGGCTTGCAAAAGTATTCATACCCCTTGAACTTGTCCACATTTTGTCACGTTACAACCACAAACGTAAATGTATTTTAGTGGGATTTTATGTGATAGACCAACACAAAGTGGTGCATAATTGTGAAGTGGAAGGAAAATGATACATGGTTTTCAAATTTTTTTACAAATAAAAAACTGAAAAGTGTGGCGTGCAAAAGTATTCGGCCCCCTTCGCACTCTGTTAACCCTAAATAAAATCCAGTGCAACCAATTGCCTTCAGAAGTCACCTAATTAGTAAATAGAGTCCACTTGTGTGTAATCTAATCTCAGTATAAATACAGCTGTTCTGTGAAAGCCTCAGAGGTTTGTTAGAGAACATTAGTGAACAAAGAGCATCATGGAGCCCAAGGAACACACCAGACAGGTCAGGGATAAAGTTGTGGAGAAGTTTAAAGCAGTGTTAGGTTATAAAAAAAATATCCCAAGCTTTGAACATCTCACGGAGCACTGTTCAATCCATCATCTGAAAATGGAAAGAGTATGGCACAACTGCAAACCTACCAAGACATGGCCGTCCACCTAAACTGACAGGCCGCGCAAGGAGAGCATTGATCAGAGAAGCAGCCAAGAGCCCCATGGTAACTCTGGAGGAGCTGCAGAGATCCACAGCTCAGGTGGGAGAATCTGTCCACAGGACAACTATTAGTCGTGCACTCCACCAATCAGGCCTTTATGGAAGAGTAGCAAGAAAAACGCCATTGTTGAAAAAAAGCCATAAGAAGTCCCATTTGCAGTTTGCCACAAGCATGCGGGGGACACAGCAAACATGTGGAGGAAGGTGCTCTGGTCAGATGAGACCAAAATTGAAGTTTATGGCCTAAATGCAAAACGCTATGTGTGGCGGAAAACTGACACTGCACATCACCCTGAACACACCATCCCCACTGTGAAACATGGTGGTGGCAGCATCATGCTGTGGGGATGCTTTTCTTCAGCAGGGACAGGGAAGCTGGTCAGAATTGATGGGAAGACGGATGGAGCCAAATACAGGGCAATTTTGGAAGAAACCTGTTAGAGTCTGCAAAAGACTTGAGACTGGGACGGAGGTTCACCTTCCAGCAGGACAACGACCCTAAACATACAGCCAGAGCTACAATGGAATGGTTTAGATCAAAGCATATTCATGTGTTAGAATGGCCCAGTCGAAGTCCAGACCTAAATCCAATTGAGAATCTCTGGCAAGACTTGTAAATTGCTGTTCACAGACGGTCTCCATCCAATCTGACTGAGCTTGAGCTATTTTGCAAAGCAGAATGGGCAAAAATTTCACTCTCTAGATGTGCAAAGCTGGTAGAGACATACCCCAAAAGACTTGCAGCTGTAATTGCAGCGATAGGTGGTTCTACAAAGTATTGACTCAGGGGGGCTGAATACTTTTGCACGCCACAATTTTCAGTTTTTTATTTGTAAAAAAATGTGAACACCATGTATAATTATCCTTCCACTTCACAATTATGCACCACTTTGTGTTGGTCTATCACATAAAATCCCAATAAAATACATTTACGTTTGTGGTTGTAACGTGACAAGATGTGGAAAAGTTCAAGGGGTGTGAAAACTTTTGCAAGCCAATGTACCTGTTGCAGTGGTAAGCGATTTGCAGTGGATCAAGGCTGCCTGGAAAGCTGGAATTGGCATGCTCCATGACAGCCTCTTGAAGCACTTCCCGATGGTGGATGTCAGAGCCACTGGATGGACGTCATTAAAGCATGCCACCTTACATTCCTTTGGATGATAATATTCTTAAAACAGGTGGGGATCTCTGATTTGGGATGGAAAAGGTTCAAAACATCCGCAATACTCCTGACTGTCAGTCTGCACCCATTCTGAGGATTACATAGAAACATAGAAAATAGGTGCAGGAGTAGGCCATTCGGCCCTTCGAGCCAGCACCGCCATTCACTGTGATCATGGCTGATCATCCACAATCAGTACACCGTTCCTGCTTTCAAAGGTATCAAAGGTATCAAAGGTATTTTATTAGTCACATTCACATACACCTAGGTGTAGTGAAGTGAAATGCTTTTTGCCATTTTGCAGCACACAAAAAAATAATACAGACATAACACCAATGAGAGTCTTAAACACATAGAACATCCCCCCACAATGGCTCCCACCATGAGGGAAGGCACAAAGTCCAGTCCCAAACCCCAGTTCACCCATAGTCGGGCCCATTGAGGCCTCCACAGTTGCCTCTATGGAGGCACAATATTCCTGGCCGTTCTCAACGGGTGATGTTGCTCCGGCGTCGGGAGAGTCCTCCCAGCGGCTTGGGAACCCTGTAACGGCCGCCTCCGTACTGGAGGCCGCGGCTTCCGAAGCCGACAAGGCCGCGCCGGTTGGAGCTCCACAACTGGCAATCTCGTCGCGAGATCCCAGGCTCCCGGTGTAAAGTTCAGCGCCGCCGCCCGCAGCTGGTCGCTCCACAGTCCCGCAGCTCTGCGATGTTGTTCCCGGCGGTCTCATCTCACCGGAGCTCCAGCACGGCGACCCATGCAAGGCATCGCCCACTCCGCGATAGTGCTCCAGCGCTGTGCCGCCACCGAAGCCGAGGTTCTGGGCAGTCCCCGACAGGAAACGCCGCTCCAGGCCCGTTGGTAGGCCGCGAGGACGGGTCGAAGCTGCAGCCCGGAGAAAAGCCGCCTCTCCGACCAGGTAGGGACCCTGAAAGGTAGTTTCCCCCTTCCCTTCTCCCCCTATCCTTTGATTCCGCTAGCCCTCAGAGCTCCATCTAACTCTCTTTTGAGTGCATCCAGTGAATCGGCCTCCACTACCTTCTGTGGTAGAGAATTCCACAAATTCACAACTCTCTGGGTGAAAAAACTTTTCTTCATCTCCGTTCTACATGGCCTACCCCGTATTCTTAAATTGTGGCCCCTGGTTCTGGATGCCCCCAATATCAGGAACATGTTTCCTGCATCTAGCCTGTCCACTCACTTAATATGGGCATGTTATTTTCTGCGGGTTCACACTGAGGTAGGTTATATCTGCACCAGTAACTGTGGTACAGGTGAACCCGAGGAACACCTGCCTTGGACCACAGTCACCATGTACCCATTTTCCCTCACCCCACTCCACTTCCGACCATCAATATCTTGTCACATCACAGCCTGACCCCGCTGAGTCTGAGGAAATGATTGACCCAACTCCTTGAGCCTCTGCCTCCCCTAACTATTCCCTCAACCATACTACAAACATGCTATTTCCCCAGGGCCCTCAATGGACATTCCTTTTAGAATTGATCTATGCAATGGGGAAGGGTTGATTGCTGATGAACAAAAGCCAAATATTGTTAATATTTTTAAATAAAAGCAGAGAAAACAAGTCAGACAATGTGTATGGGAGAGAAAGAGAGAGAAAGAGAGTAGCAATCTGAAGAAGGGTCTCGAACATCACCCATTCCTTCTCTCCAGAGATGCTGCCTGTCCCGCTGAGTTACTCAAGCATTTTGTGTCTATCTTCAATTTAAACCAGCATCTGCAGTTCCTTCCTGCACATTAATCTTTTAAGACTGCTGACCTTTCATCAGAAGCTTTCATCGGTTACCTGTGAAAGTCCATTAATCTGAAATATTACCACTTTTCCTTTCTCCAGATACCGCCTGACCTGCTGACCACTTCCAGCATTTCCCATCTTTATTGCAAGGTTATTAATAAAATATGCGATTCTAGGGGGAAAAGTGAACCTAAAAGGATAGAATGTTATTTTTTACTCGAGTGAGCTGTGGCTAAACATGAACCTGTGGTTGTACCTAAATCTTGTAATTTTAAAGGGTGTCCTATAATGAAAGGAAAAGCTTTTACATAGTCCATGGGATATAAAATAACTCGTAATATATATATATATTTTTTTAGTCAGATTTACTTTGAAACAATAAGTAGATATGATAGACAAAAATGACGATGACGAAGAACAAACGTTCCGGCTGAAATTTAGCCCACTAATATTTAATAAACTATTTTGTGTTGTATCCCATGCTCTGAAATAAAGTTCCAAAATTACAATCATTGCATCAAATCTGATTGTTAAGGGCCTGTCCCACTTTCACGACCTAATTCACGACCTCTGCTGAGTTTGCCCTTGACTCACACTTGCAACATGGTCATCACAAGGTCGTAGGAGGTCGTAGGAGGACATCTGTAGGTCTACTAGCAGGTCTTGATTTTAGTCGTAGGTACTCGTGGCATCAAGTAGGTCGGGGCGTTTTTTCAACATGATAAACAATGTCCACGAGTAGAAAAGGTCGTGAATTAGGTTGTGAAAGTGGGACAGGCCCTTTATATTGTCTGAGGATTTCTCATACACTCGATTTCTCGTGCACTTTTGACCAGAGTAAGGGAATCGACAATAAGAGGACATAGGTTTAAGGTGAGAGTGGAAAGATCTAATGGGAACCTGAGTGATAACTTTTTTACACCAAGGGTGGTGGGTGTATGGAACGAGCTGCTGGACGAGGAAGTTGAGGCAGGGACTATTGCAATGTTTGAGAAAGATTTAGGCAGGTAATTGGAAAGGGTAGGTTGACAGGTATAAGGGACAAAAGCTGGCAGGTGGGACTAGTTTAGATGGCGGCATGTTGGTTGGAGTGGGCAAGTTGACCAAAGGCCTGTTTCCATGCTACATGACTCCATTGCACTCTAATGGAGGCACTGATGAATGCTGGAGGTGGGCACCTGTGATCCCGAGCCCAAATGAAAGACCTGACACAGTTACACTAACCAGGCTAATGGCAGAGCTCATCTGGATTCAGGGCGTTGAGGAAGGTGGATTTCTTCAATATGACCTTTAGCGGAATCATATAATTGTACAATACAGAAATGGACCCTTTCGATCCACCTTCTCTAAACTGACCATGACGCCTATCTACGCTAATTCCACTAGCCTACATTAGGCCCATATCCCTCAATGCCATTCCTTTCCAAGTACCTGCCCAAACGCCTTTTAAATATTATAATGGTATCTGCCTCATATGCTAATTCATTCCAGATGAGCCTCACATCTCATAAATGTAGCCCTCACATCTCGTTTAAATGTCTCTCCTCTCGCTTAAAACTGTGCCCTCTAGTGCAAGATTCCCCTGGAATCAAAAGATTCTGAGTCTCTATCCTGTCTATGCCCATTATGATTTTATAAACCTTTATGTCAACCTTCAGCCTCCTATGGTCCAGTGAGAATAAATTCAGCCTGTCCAATCTCTTCCTTCTAAAGTCCTTCTAATTACAGCCGTCCATTCCAGTCAACATCCTGGCTCAGTCTCTGCAGAACGTTGTTGTTTGATATATATATATATATATATATATACTATAGACAATGTGGAACATCGCTTGTTATTACCCTACACTCAGAAAAATACCAAGCTACCATTCCCCTCTACTCCGTTTCATATTGTTCTGTTTCAGGACAGATGACAATAAAACTCTCTTGACTTGAGTCTGGAGCCTTAACAATCAAAAATCCAATTTCACTAATGCTCTATGGATCTTTGACAGGCAGGACCTTGTCAAAACCTTAATAAACTCGAAGTATACCTTTTCTACTGATCTGTCTTCATCAATGTTCTTCTCAAAAATTCAGGTGTGTGAGATAGAAACATAGACATAGAAACATAGAAAATAGGTGCAGGAGGAGGCCATTCGGCCCTTCGAGTGATTGTCTGCAATCAATAACCCTTGCCTGTCTTTTCCACATATCCCTTGAATCCACTAGCCCCTAGAGCTCTATCTAACTCTCGCTTAAATCCATCCAGTGATTTGGCCTCCACTGCCCTCTGTGGCAGGGAATTCCACAAATATACAACGCTCTGAGTGAAAAAGTTTTTTCTCACCTCAGTCTTAAATGGCCTCCTATTTATTCTAAAACTGTGGCCCCTGGTTCTTGACTCACCCAACATTGGGAACATTTTTCCTAGCTTGTCTCCCCTGCAGAAATCTCCCCTGCAGAAAACCATGCCTAACTCCTCTGAATCAGGCCTTGTCTTTCCACGTAAACACAAAGCCTGTCTCTCAGAATATTCTCCAAATTATCTTGACTGCCCTTTGTAAACTGGGGGCATTTGCTATTCTGCTGGTACCTCAAGTGTTCAGCTCAAACCTATTTATTTTATCTGTGTTATTAATTCATCAGTATTGTTGAGAATGTTATGTATAAAACAGGATTTACCAGTAGTTCCTTTATCTTTCACATTATTACTTTTCCCAATAACCTATTATCATTGTCCATGTCCCTGCTCTTTCCTTAACTACCCTGCCTGCCTTTAAATCTCTATTCCAAGATTTAAGAACAAGCCTTAGGCTTTCCTGGGAAGAAATTGGAAACTGAAACTCTAAAATAGTGAGATCAATTATTCATATCCTTTCTTCATCAAAAGTCATCTTTTGATTGTGGGATTTAAGATGTACCATAGAAAGTTAATGAAGACTGTTGAAGGAACTATATGTTTGAGGAACTATTTGTTAAATTTAATGAATAAATACATTTTATGTAACTGCTCCAAATATAAAGGATTTGTTGAAATGGAATGATTAGATTACCACCTCATTAAAAACCATAACATTTTCCGCAAAGATCCTTAGTTTTGGAATAACACATTAAATTTGATAATAGATTTTATATGAAGAATGAAGAATTATCTAATTGGCTCCACAAAGTTGTGTTAAATGCAACATGGGGATCTCATCTGGAATATTCCATACTCCGTTGAATCGAGGATTATAAAGATTAAGATCACAAAGTCTTACCCAAAGACTATGTATATCAGCTTTTCAATTCATCAGCATAGACTGGTGTGCATTTGTGACCTTTGCAAACTTTTTGTTCACAGAGTGGACTGGCAAAAGTTTCTTCACTGTAGTTTGTTCATCTTGTTGCAAGGCAGGGGTGGTCGTGAAGATGCCTTAACGTGTGTTGTATGGGCAGACATGCGCCGTTCAGCACAGCAATCGATATTAAGAACCCTGTAGTCAAGCCTCAGACTATCAATATCCAACCCAAGAATTTCATCATTAATGACATTCCATACAATGTGTTTAAGAAAGAACTGCAGATGCTGGAAAAAATCAAAGGTAGACAAAACGTCTACCCAAAACGTCACCTATTTCTTCGCTCCATAGATGCTGCCTCACCCGCTGAGTTTCTCCAGCATTTTTGTCCATCTTCCATACAATGTGGCATTGCTCAAAAACCGTCTGTCAGAAAAAAACATCAGTCCAAAGACAGGTCAAGCAAGCTGGCAAGAAATTCTACATTTCTGCTCACAATCGGAGTACTGTGGGCCCATCTGGATTATCCAGTTGAAGTTTTATGATGTCAAAACAGAGAGCAAACAGTTGGCCCTCGCTTGGCGTTTCAGGTAAGCCAGGAAGCAGAAAGCAATTCCAGTTTAATTCAGTCCTGGCAAGGAAGCACATAGTTATTATAAGAAGGTTTCCTGCTTGTGTAAAAAAAGCAGAACATGCTGGAAACATTTAGCAGGTTAGGCAGCATCTGCAGAAAAATAAACAGAATTAACATTTCAGGTCAAATAAATTCTTGACTTGAAACCATGTTTGGCCCTCCAGAAAAGCTGCCTGGTATTTTCTGTTTTTATTTCAGAATTTGTGGCAGCACGGTGGCACAGCGATAGAGCTACTGCCTTGCAGCACCAGAGACCCGGGTACGATCCTGATTACAGGTATACAAAACCCTTAACGGGCTTGCCCCCTCCAATATCAAAAAACTTCAAACCCACCATTCTACTTCCAGGCCCCTCAGGTCGACCGGCTTGGGGCCACTGACTATCCCGCGGTCTAGGTTTAAGCTCAGGGGTGACTGCACTTTTGCGGTTGCAGCACCTAGACTGTGGAACAGCATCCCTGTCCTCATCAGAACTGCCCTCTCCATTGACTCCTTTAAATCGAGGCTTAAAACCTATTTCTACTCCCTAGCGTTTTTGAGACCCTCTGAGGGGGTGCTGTAAACAGTTTATGTATGTATTGTTAGGTCTGTGTACCAATGTATAGAAAAATAGAAACATAGAAATTAGGTGCAGGAGTAGGCCATTCGGCCCTTCGAGCCTGCACCGCCATTCAATATGATCATGGCTGATCATCCAACTCAGTATCCCGCACCTGACTTCTCTCCATACCCCCTGATCCCCTTAGCCACAAGGGCCACATCTAACTCCCTCTTAAATATAACCAATGAACTGGCCTCAACTATCATCTGTGGCAGAGAGTTCCAGAGATTCACCACTCTCAGTGTGAAAACATTTCTTCTCATCTCGGTTTTAAAGGATTTCCCCCTTATCCTTAAGCGGTGACCCCTTGTCCTGGACTTCCCCAACATCGGGAACAATCTTCCTGCATCTAGCTTGTCCAACCCCTTAAGAATGTTGTTAGTTTCTATAAGATCCCCTCTCAATCTCCTAAATTCTAGAGAGTATAAACCAAGTCTATCCAGTCTTTCTTCATAAGACAGTCCTGACATCCCAGGAATCAGTCTGGTGAACCGTCTCTGCACTCCCTCTATGGCAATAATGTCCTTCCTCAGATTTGGAGACCAAAACTGTACGCAATACAGTCTCACCAAGACCCTGTACAACTGCAGTAGAACCTCCCTGCTCCTATACTCAAATCCTTTTGATGTGAAAGCTAACATACCATTCACTTTCTTCACTGCCTGCTGCACCTGCATGCCTACTTTCAATGACTGGTGTACCATGTCACCCAGGTCTCGCTGCATCTCCCCTTTTCCTAATCGGCCACCATTTAGATAATAGTCTGCTTTCCTGTTTTTGCCACCAAAATGGATAACCTCACATTTATCCACATTATACTGCATCTGCCAAACATTTGCCCACTCGCCCAGCCTATCCAAGTCACCTTGCAGTCTCCTAGCAACCTCCTCACAGCTAACACTGCCCCCCAGCTTAGTGTCATCCTCAAACTTGGAGATATTGCCTTCAATTCCCTCATCCAGATCATTAATATATATTGTAAATAGCTGGGGTCCCAGCACTGAGCCTTGTGGTACCCCACTAGTCACTGCCTGCCATTGTGAAAAGGACCCGTTTACTCCTACTCTTTGCTTCCTGTTTGCCAGACAGTTCTCTATCCACATCAATACTGAACCCCCAATGCCGTGTGCTTTAAGTTTGTATACTAATCTCTTGTGTGGGACCTTGTCAAAAGCCTTCTGGAAGTCCAGATACACCACATCCACTGGTTCTCCCCTATCCACGCTACTAGTTACATCCTCGAAAAATTCTATAAGATTCGTCAGACATGATTTACCTTTCGTAAATCCATGCTGACTTTGTCCAATGATTTCACAACTTTCCAAATGTGCTGCTATCCCATCTTTAATAACTGACTAGCAGTTTCCCCACTACCGATGTTAGACTAACTGGTCTGTAATTCCCCGCTTTTCTCTCTCTCTCCCTTCTTAAAAAGTGGGGTTACATTTGCTACCCGCCAATCCTCAGGAACTACTCCAGAATCTAAAGAGTTTTGAAAGATTATTATTAATGCATCCACTATTTCTGGAGCTACTTCCTTAAGTACTCTGGGATGCAGCCTATCTGGCCCTGGGGGGTTTATCGGCCTTTAATCCATTCAATTTACCAAACACCACTTCCCGACTAACCTGGATTTCACTCAATTCCTCCAACTCCTTTGAGCCGTGGTCCCCTGCTATTTCCAGCAGATTATTTATGTCTTCCTTAGTGAAGACGGAACCAAAGTAGTTATTCAATTGGTCCACCATATCCTTATTCCCCATGATCAACTCACATGTTTCTGACTGCAAGGGACCTACATTTGTTTTAACTAATCTCTTTTTTTTCACATATCTATAAAAACTTTTGCAGTCAGTTTTTATGTTCCCTGCCAATTTTCTTTCATAATCTATTTTTTCTTTCCTAATTAAGCCCTTTGTCCTCCTCTGCTGGTCTCTGAATTTCTCCCAGTCCTCCGGTAGGCTGCTTTTTCTGGCTAATTTGTACGCATCATCCTTCGCTTTGATACTATCCCTGATTTCCCTTGTTATCCACGGATGCACTACCTTCCCTGATTTTTGTTCTTTTGCCAAACTGGGATGAACAATTTTTGTAGTTCATCCATGCAGTCTTTAAATGTCTTCCATTGCATATTCACCGTCAACCCCTTTAGAATCAATTGCCAGTCAATCTTGGCCAATTCACGTCTCATACCGTCAAAGTTACCTTTCTTTAAGTTCAGAACCATTGTCTCTGAATTAACAATGTAAATCTCTCCCTGCACGGGAGAACCAACCATTTCTTATGGGTTTCTTGTCGTGCCCAAGGGGGCACGTACAACAGGACTGGGGACTAACTGCTACCTCACCGTCGCCGTTACGCAATACCCAGCCGAAAATCCGCCGGCTCTCTCGTTGGTTCGCTCTACATGTTGCTTTAGATAACCGATCCCGCATACATTCCAACGGCAGGTCTTCCTCAGCACCCCTGCCGCGGGTCCCTGATTCACCCTTCTAGGGCTATTGCAACGTCACCCATTATAACTGTTTTGCCTTTGTCGCACACATTTCTAATTTCCTGTTTGATACCATCTCCAACTTCACTACCCCTGTTAGGTGGCCTGTACACAACACCCACCAGCGTTTTCTGCCCCTTAGTGTTTTGCAGCTCTACCATAGCGATTTAACATCCGCCAAACTAAATCGCCATCGCCAGCCGTGGGCTTTGACTTTCCTCTCTAATCATGGGGGGGGGGGGGGGACCCCACCTCCTTTCGTTTCTTTCTATCCCTCCTCACAGCGATGTGATGGATGTCCCTGGATGTTCAGCTCCCAGCCTGGTCACCCTGGAGCCATGTCTCCGTGATCCCAACGGCATATCATTTGGACCTCAAGGGCTAAATGCACGTTTAAATCATCTTGTATCTTGTTACTTGTATACTCCTTGCATTGAGACACAAAGCCTTGAGGCTTGTTTTTACAACGCTCTTACCCCTTATACAATTATGTTGAAAAGTGGCCCTTTTTGATTTTTGCCCTGGTTTTTTCTGCCTGCCACTTTTACTTTTCACCTTGCTACCTATTGCTTCTACCCTCATTTTACACCCCCCTGCCTCTCTGCTCTTGTACCCATCCCCCTGCCACATTAGTTTAAATCCTCCCTGACAGCACTAGCAAACACTCCCCCAAGGACATTGATTCCATTCCAGCCCAGGTGCAGGCCATCCTGTTTGTACTGGTCCCACCTCCCCCAGAACTGGTTCCAATGCCATAAAAATTTGAATCCCTCCCCCTTGCACCATTTTTCAAGCCACGTATTCATCTGCAATATCCTCCTATTTCTACTCTGACTGGCCCATGGTACTGGTAGTAATCCAGAGATTATTACCTTTGAGATCCTACTTTTAAGTTTATCTCCTAGCTCCCTAAATTAATCTTGTAGGAACTCATCCCTTTTTTTACCTATATCATTGGTGCCAATATGCACCATGACAACTGGCTGTTCACCCTCCCCCTCCCCCTCCAGAATGTTCTGCAGCCGTTCAGTGACATCCCTGACCCTTGCACCAGGGAGGCAACATACCATCCTGGAGTCTCGTTTGCGGCCGCAGAAGCACCTATCTATTCCCCTGACAATTGAATCTCCTATTACTATTGCCCTTGCACTCTCCCCCCCCACTCGTGTTCCCCCCCTCATGTGCCGCAGACCCGCCCATGGTGCCATGAACTTGGCTTCTGCTGCATTCCCCTGATGAGCCATCTCCCTCAACAGTATCCAAAATGGTATACCTGTTTAGGAGGGAGATGACCGCAGGGGACTCCTGCACTATCTGCCTACTGCTTTCCTGGCTATTGGTCACCCATTCCCTTTCTGTCCTCTTACCTTTTACCTGCGGTGTGACCAACTTGCTGTACGTGCTATCCACGACATTCTCAGCATCGTGGATGCTCCAGCATGAATCCAGCCGCAGCTCCAATCATTCAATGCGGTCTGCCAGGAGCTGCAGCTGTAGACACTTCCTGCAAACGTAGTCACCAGTGACACCGACCATATCCCTGATCTCCCACATGTTGCAGGCTGAGCAAACCACGGGGCCAATCTCCACTGACATATCTTACTCCCAAATTAACTCTATATTAAATATTAAAAATTAAAAAACACAAAACTTTATCCTTTAAACTTTACTAATAAAAACTATACACTTAACTCCCAGAATCCTTGACCTGAAAGCAGAAATGTAAAAATGTAAACCCAGTCCTCTTCCACCAATCAGAGGCTTCCCCCAGACTCCTTCTCTGGAACGTTGCCGATTTTGGAACGTTGCCCCTCGCACCAACGGCTCCCTGGGCCTCTGTGAAAGCAAGCCCTGCGATGTATTTTATACTTACAGCCCAGGTACTCCTCCCCCGCACCAACGGCTCCCTGGGCCTCTCAATGTATGTAACACATTAGTATCTGCACTGATGTACAGTAATTTGGTCAATGTGAGGTTTTTAAATGTGCTATACAAATAAAATTGATTGATTGATTGATGGACAGGTGCGATCTGTACGGAGTTTGTACGTTCTCCCTGTGACCTGCGTGGGTTTGTTCCGAGACTTTCGGGTTCCACCTACACTCCAAAGACGTACAGGTTTGTAGGTTAATGGGCTTGGTATAAATGTAAATTGTCTCCAGTGTGTGTAGAATAGTGTCAATGTGCGGGGATCGCTGGTTGGTGCTGACTCAGTGGGCCGAAGGGTCTGTTTCTGCGCTGTATCTCTAAATTAAACTAACCTAAAAATTAAAGCTGTTTTTCTTTTCTTTTTCATTTGCTACTTGTGCCTTGGCCTCTTCTTCCACATTACTGTCAAATACTGTTGACTGACTGCCTTTGTGCTGTCTTGCTGGGGTTAGCGAGGCATGTGGTGGGCTAGTCATGGGAAGGATGAGAATGTTGAACAGGAAACTCTGCTGGATGAAAGATGATGAGGCATTGTGTCAGTCAATGACTACCCTGAAACAAATCCATGGAAACCTGGTTGCACTGTTCAGTAACACCACCTCCCTTTTATGCCCCTGTCCCACTTAGGCGATATTTAGGTGACTACAGGCAACTATGCTGTTGCCACACGGTCGCGGGATGATGTCTGTATGGTCGTGAGTATGCTCTTCAATTGCCCAAAGAGTCTTAGCTTTTTTCTGGTCACCTCTGGTTTTTGAAATGTTCAAAACATTTTGGCGACAGTTGGCGACAGTGGGCTTGACGCCAATGTTCATAGCTCGTCTTCCCCTGATGTAGGTGCTGTCATTAATTGTCGCCAGGATGATGTAGCTTGTCGCCAGGTGACATAGGTTGTTGCCGGTGCTGACTTTGGTGAATTCCATTGGCGACTACCTACATCTACCTACATCAACCAGTGACAGGTACCGGCAACTGAATTATTTTACCTTGTTGTAGCTTGTCGCGGGTGGATGTAGGTTGTCGTAGGTGTGGCCGTAGGTAGACGTCCTAATGGGTCGCCGGTTGGCGGTAGCTTGCCGTAGCTTGAGATAGGTGGTAGGTTGTTGTAGACATTGTCATAGACATTGTGGAAGGGGGGTCCAGTCGCAGGTTTTTCGGCGACTTGCAATGGTCACCGGCAGTCGCCAAAAACAATTGCCTAAGTGGGACAAGCCCATAACTCTCTCACTTACACTACTTTCTCTTTGTGTTTGTATTCCATGAATCTATCACACACTCAGGTCTAGAGTTCCTACCAGGTTCTCTAAAAATGATCTAAACTAGGAAAATATTGTGGAAATTCAAAAGTATCTTATCCCCAGCAAAAACTGAGTTTTGGTGATCTTTTGCAGTGATTGAAGCCAGCCTCATCACAATGGAGTAATCACCTTCAGATCTAATTCAACAAAGCTTTATAAATTAAATTTACTTTTAAACCAAAGCCAACAAAAATGTTAGAAAAGATGTTAGAGGTAACAATGGCTCATTTACTGAGTATGACCAATGTACTGAGTATCACCATTATCAGTAATAGTTGTGTATAATTGAAGACATATTTGGTTAGAATAGTACAAAATAGGAGATGTTGACAAATGTTAAAAATGCCAAACCAATTACTAGTTAATTCAAAGTGTTTTAATGGGATTCGTCATCTGGACATTTTCGCGCATTCTGGCGCACTGGGAGGGAAGGAATAAAAATAGCAAAAACGTCAGAGAGTTTTTCACACAGAGAGTGGTGAATCTCTGGAACTCTCTGCCACAGAGGGTACTTGAGGCCAGTTCATTGGCTATATTTAAGAGGGAGTTAGATGTGGCCCTTGTGGCTAAGGGGATCAGGGGGTATGGAGAGAAGGCAGGTATGGGATACTGAGTTGGATGATCAGCCATGATCATATTGAATGGCGGTGCAGGCTCGAAGGGCCGAATGCCCTACTCCTGCACCTAATTTCTATGTTTCTATGTTTCTATGTCAGAGTGTCTTTGCCATTCTCTGCCCATCTTTCACTGTTAGAATTTTATAAGCTTTTTCCATGGCCAAGAATAATGGGCTGGGTGGCTGAGGAGAGGAGGGGTGATATCTCTTAAAGGAAGAACATAGCAGGTCCTCAGCAGATTTGTTAAGTATTTACTAATGGTATCTAAGGTGGTATCATTGCTGATTTCCGTGGCGCTGGGGCCTACTTTTGGCCTTCATAATGAGAGGATTTGAGTATAGGAGTAAAGAGGTCCTTCTGCAGATGAACAGGGCCCTGGTGAGATTACATCTGGAGGATTGTGTGCAGATTTGGTCTCCTAATTTGAGGACGGACATCCTTGCTATTGAGGCAGTGCAGCGTAGGTTCACAAGTTTAATCCCTGGGATGGTGTGACTGTCACATGAGGAAAGATTGGAAAGACTGGGCTTGTATTCACTGGAATTTAGAAGGATGAGAGGAAATCGTATAGAAACTTATAAAAGAACTGGATACCAGATGTTCCCAATGTGGTAGAGTCCAGGACCATGGTCCATAGTCTAAGAATAATGGGGAGGCCATTTAAAACTGAGATGGGAAAAAAACATTTTCAGAGAGTTGTGAATTTGGGGAATGCTCTGCTACAGAAGGTAGTGGAAGCCAATTCACTGGATGAATTTAAAAGCGAGTTAGCTAGAGCTTGGGGCTATTGGAGAAGGCAGGAACGGGTTACTGATTGTGGATGATCAGCCATGATCACAATGAATGGTGGTGCAAGCTCGAAGGGCCAAATGGCCTCCTCCTGCACCTATTTTCTATGTTTCTATGGTTCTATTACTTAGGCATATCCCCTTTCAGTCACACTGCAGTAGTCTGAAGGCTTACTTTTGCAAGTGTCACACACAGATTGTGTTGGTCATGCATGGATAGACAGAAATCTCAAGAGAATTCAAGGCCTGTATTTAACATCACTGAGAATGTTTGAACTCCTTTGTGCATTGGCGTGTCAGACAGGAGCATCTGAAAGGAAAAGTGTGCTCTTTGGATATATTGCAGTCATTCCCCGACTGCCCATATTGCATTATTTTGAATGAATGGAATCATAAGGAGCACAAAAGTACATTTCTCCACAATCCATTTTCTTAACATTGCCAAGGCGTCAAGTGCAAGATCTACGCATTGTGGAGCCAACACACGACTTTTTGGTGTTAGATTCATTCTGTTTATATAAGAAAACTAGAATAAGTGGGACCCGTTGGGTCCCAGCATCACACGGGAGGGCTGGTCCCCCAATGCAATATTCCACCTCTCCACCAATTCCAATATTGATGGCCAGTGGGGGTGGTTTTCTGGAGCGCTAGTATGGGTGTTGTGCGCGGAAGGGACTGGTTTCCAGAGGACTAGTATGGACATTGTGGGCCAAATGGATTATTGGGCTGGCGGCTCAGTCACTCAAGCCTGTTGAGCTGGCAGCTCACTCACTCACGACCTGTGGGCTCACAGTTGACTCACAGCTATTCCTTGAAATTCCATTTCAAGCAGGGTGCAAGGGAACCAAATTCAAGTGCAGTTTCATACCATTTCAAGCAGGGTGCAAGGCCACTAAAGACAGCGAGTCATGACCGCTCCCTCCCCCATCTTGTAGAGACTGAGCCACGCCCACACTTCCGGGTTTTATAGTCCCCCCTCCCAGCAGCAGGGGCAGCAGAGAGAATCTCAATATTTTAAAAACATTAATAATTCTTTAATTTTTAATAGATGGGAAAAATCCTCTTGTCCTGTGCAGCGGAGGGGGACTCCGAGTAAGATGGTCAAAAATCACAGCCGTAGGCGGCAGCAGTTTTTCTAAAATCATGAACAGAAAAACAGGAAAAGATTTGACTTTTAGCAATGTAGATAGGTTTTAGTTCTTTCATGTCCAAAAATCTATCAAACTCATGGTTGAAAACAATAACAGAGCCTCCACATCTTCTGAGAGAACAAATTCCAAAGATTCATCATTTGCAGACTGTAGAAATCCCTCCTAATTTTAGTTCTAAATGCTTGCCATTTCACTTGAGATGGCAATGCCAGATCGCAGGTCCTAAGTCAGTGGAAACAACCTACCCAAATTTACCTTGCCGAGCCCATTAAATATTTTGTCCGCTTCAACAAGGTCATTTTCCAAACTGTAGAATTTTTGACATAGTCTACTCAGTCTTTCCTCATTTAATGGACCTACCATCCCAGGGATCCATAAATTATGAACTATAAACTGTCTTTCATTGCACAAGGTACTTCAAGCTTTTTAACTTGGGGTTATTAATTTGTTGAATTTTTTTGATTCATTTATGTTATCCATGAGTACTGGATGCTGCTGCAAGTAAGAATTTAATTGTTCTGCTGTCTGTACATGTACTAATTAAAACACTCTAACTCTTAACTTGATTTGGTTGAAACTTTGCTGCACTCCCGCCATCACCAATATTTCATTATTCAATTTTCTTATTCCTTAGGAGTCCTTTCAGGCTACAGCAGGTTCTGGAGTATTTCAATGTCCTTACAGTAATTATTTTCTCTGGACTGTTCTCTTTCATATACCTATCAATTCTTGCCTAATTCTTTGGGCTACCCACCTACCCGAGGGTCAGTTTACACTAGCTAATTAACGTATCAAAGCTTGTTTGATACAGTCTGTGTGGGTAAACTGGAGCACTCAAGAGAAACCCATGCGGTCAAAGGGAGCATGGTTAAATTCCACAGAGACAGCACCCAAAGTCAGGATCAAAGTGGAAATTGGTGACAGCAGCACTATCTTGTGCGTCACAAGGCGTCTTTTATGTAAGGAGACTAAAAATGTACTCGGTATTATGCATATGGTCTGCCAAAGTGTTGTATAATTGCAGTGAATAATCTTTACCTTCTTGTATTCAGATGGTTTAGCAATAAAACCAACATGCCACTTGTCTTGCTGTTTTTCTGTTGCACCTGCCTATTAGTTGTCAATGACTGCCATACAAGGACACCTAGGTCTCTTTGAATATTAACATTTCCCAATCACTCACGATTTAAAACATATTTAGAATGTCTGTTTTTTCTCTACAAGTGGATAGGGTAACATTCTCCACATTACACTCTCCTATCATGTCCACTCACTCGCCTTATATATATCCCCATTGCAGCTTTTTTCTTCCCCCTTACAATCCGTCTGAAGAAGGCCTCGACCCAAAACGTCACCTATCCATGTTTTCCAGAGATGCTGATTGACCTGTTGAGTTACTGCAGCAATTTGAATGCTTTTGAATAAAATACTGCAAGAGGCCAACAACTAGATCATGGGCTCATTGGTGTAATATTGGGCCTCAGATGTTTAACCCAAACCAATTAACCTACATACCCATACGTCTTTGGAGTGTGGGAGGAAACCTGAGCATCCAGAGAAAACCCACAGTCACGGGGAGAATGTACAAATCCCATACCGACAGCACATGTAGTCAGGATTAAACCCGGGTCTCTGACAATGCAAGGTAGCAACTCGACAGCTGTGCCGCCCAATGTTGATAAGTTTTCTTCTGCATATACAGTACTGCACAAAGAAATGTGTTTAGAAACATGGAACTACATGCATGCTTGTTTACAAAACAAGACACAGAGTGCCAGAGGAAGAGAGAATAAAATATGAGAGGACATGCATTTTGTGCAGCATTTTGATGATGAAACATAAGATTCTGCCAAGATCATATGCATAGGGTGCAGGTTATTCACACATCACCATTCCTTTGAAGATATTCAGGGGTTACTACCCGAATTTCCATTTCTTTTTTCACTTTGATATTTTGTTTAGTTTTAGTTTAGAGATGTAGCGCGGAAACAAGTTCTTCGGCCCACCAGGTCTGCACCGACCAGTGATCCCCGCACATTAACTCCACCCTACACCCACTCGGGCCAATTTTCCATTTACACCGCCAATTAACATGCAAACCTGTACGTCTTTGGAGTGTGGGAGGAAAACGAAGATCTCGTTGAAAACCTACACAGGTCACAGGGAAAACATACAAACTGCGTACAGACAAGCACCCGTAGTCATGATCGATTCCGGGTCTCTGCCGCTGAAAGGTAGTAGCTTCACTGCTGTGTTGAGGAATGTTGTGGAAAACCTGTACCTGTTTGGAGCATGGGAAGAAACTGGAGCGTCCAGGGAAAACCCACATGATCACAGGGAGAATGTACAAACTCCGTACAGACAGCACCCATAGTCAGGATCGAACCCGGGTCTCTGGCGCTCTAAAGCCCCTGTCCCACTTAGGAAACCTGAACGGAAACCTCTGGTGACCTTGCACCCCACACAAGGTTTCCATGAGTCGCCAGAGGTTTTGGTCATTTGCCTGGAAAGCCTCAACCGAAGCGTGAGCTGCATCTACCGATCAAAGATCCGACACATACGGCTGCACATACACACACACACACACACACAAACACATCGCGAAGGTGGGGGCCAGGGACAGTAGAGGAGCGCTGTCTGCGCGATGAAGAGAAAGGTAAACAGCTGCCACAGAGCACGGTAAGTCCTTTAGAGAGCGTGGGAGGGAGGGAGAGAAAGGGGAAAGAAGGGGAGAGAAGGACAAAGAGAAGAGGAGGGAGAAGGGGAGGGAGAAGGGGAGGGAGAAGGGGAGAGAAGGAGTGGAGACTGTTTTAAGAAGTTTAATAAAGTTAGCGGGCATTTTACATTCTGGCGGATCTTCTAGGTTCTGAAAACCAAAGATCCTACAGGATCTTTGCTGAAAACTCCAGTGAGCCAATCAAAATAGCCGGTCAGTGAAGGAGATTGCCTTCGACTGCCTGTAAGTAAATAGCAACCCCACTCCACTGGCTTCAACCAAACGGCAACCTATTTTTAGTCGAGGCCGTTTTTTTTTTTTTTTAAATAATCGCAGGAACATAGAAGAAGCCTTGACTACGCGGAAACCACTTTTCACCATTATGGAAAGTGACCAAAACCTCCGAGAACTTCACGGAAACCATGGGTGGGGCGCAAAGTTTCCAGAGGTTTCCGTTCAGGTTTCCTAAGTGGGACAGAGTCTTAAGGCAGCAAATCTACTGCTACGCCACTGTGCTATTCTTCAATCTGATTGGCTTTAGAGCTTGGCTGATGATGGCATTGTACATGGAAACAAGAGGGAACCATGCCATTAGATTCAGTGAGTCTTTATGTGCCACTGGCTTGGAGTATACAGGTAAGCACATATGCTTCTGTATGGAAATGCCAACCATTTGCAATAGTTGCAACCAGCCCAACACCTACTGTATGCATCCCAAAATCAGCATGGTTGAAACATCATGCAAGACTGACAGCAAGTGAGTAAAACCATTTTTTTAAATGTTGCGGGTAGTTTATATTATGAAAAGGGTGTACAGAGTATGAGTGATGAATTAATTACGAATTTAAACAAAGAGACGATATGCTGTGGTTGGAATTCTACTGCAATTTATGTGACTCGTTTATGAAAGGTTAGCAAAGCAAAAGGGATTATGCGTCATAGATTCAATGGGATAATGCCTGGAATTCCATTCTTCTTTCATGAGGAGGGATGTGCAATAGCAGGATTATTAACAATGGAATAAAAAGTCAAAGATTGAAAAGAGGCATTTTAAATTATCATGGGTTTTGACAGAATGATTAGGAATAGCCATTGCTTTTAGATGAAGGGGTCACTGTGTCAATTTAAAATTAATCATAGTGATGGAAGAGTATTTAAATTGACTTGAGGCAGTAGCTTCACACTGGTACTCAAGATGAACACATGAACCATGGAACCAAACATATTAAATTGTATTTATATTAATATGTACACAATAGAATTAAATAAACTACCAAAAACATTGTTGTTAAAGATCATTAATAACAGTTTATTTTTCTGAATACCTTTGTTTTATTTAATCTTCCTTTAATTTATGAGCATGATCTTTTACACCCTTTCCAAGCCAATGTACACATATGTATTTTGAAATGTTTCCACATACTGTACCAGCTCATGCAGGTCCTTAACAAACTCTTCCTAACTCTCGGACCACTGAGAACTCAAAACTTGCTTTCTGACATCTGCAGTGTTCATATTTTAATGACAACAAAGTTTGTCCAGAAGACCAGCCATACATATAGGCCATAGACAATAGGTGCAGGAGAAGGCCATTCGGTCCTTCGAGCCAGCACCGCCATTCAATGTGATCATGGCTGATCATTCCCAATCAGTACCCTGTTCCTGCCTTGTCCCCATATCCCCTGACTCCGCTATTTTTAAGAGCCCTATCTAGCTCTCTCTTGAAAGCATCCAGAGAATCTGCCTTCATCGCCCTTTGAGGCAGAGAATTCCACAGACTCACCACTCCCTGTGAGAAAAAGTGTTTCCTCATCTCCATTCTAAATGGCTTACTCCTTATTCTTAAACTGTGGCCCCTGGTTCTGGACTCCCCCAACATCGGGAACATGTTTCCTGCCTCTAGCGTGTCCAAACCCTTAATAATCTTATATGTTTCAATGAGATCACCTCATCCATCTAAACTCCAGAGTCTACAAGCCCAGCCACGTCATTCTGTCAGCATCTGACAGTCCCGCCATCCTGGGAATTAACCTTGTAAACCTATGCTGCACTCCCTCAATAGCAAGAATGTCCTTCCTCAAATTCGGGGAATTACATATGATGTACTATTGTAACCACACTGCTGGATGGTTCTTTTCTGGTCGTGCATAAGTATGAAAATAAAATCTAAAACTGAATGTGATTGATGTTTAACTCAATGTGATGACTAAGCTGCAGGTATTTTCTGTGAAGATCATCATAGCGTTTATCTCCGTACAATTCCAACCAGAGTCTTAACATTAAATTGATTGCCCCCTCAGAAAATGGATTTTGCAGCCATTCTCAGTATCCTCAAAGAAATATTGCAGGTATAGAAACATAGAAAATAGGTACAGGAGTAGGCCATTCGGTCCTTTGAGCCAGCACCGCCATTCAACGATCATGGCTGATCATCCAAAATCACTACCCAGTTCCCTGCTTTTTCCCCATATCCCTTGATTCCCTTAGCCCTAAGAGCTAAAATCTAACTCTCTCTAGAAAACATCCAGCGAATCAAGAACATTTGTCCCGCATTCCTGTGCCTTCTGACTGGCAGAGATAAAATCCCCTCCACCTTCTAGATTCCAGCAGCCCTCTGGGTGAAAAAGTATATTGACACATCTCAGTCCTATACGGCCTCTGCCCCCGCGTTATTCTTTTTGTCTGTGTTTTTAACAGTGTTATTTTATCCCCTGTGTGGGGGGGGGGGGTGGGGTGGGAGGACTCCCCCAACATCAAGGGTCCTTTTCTTTTCTCGTCGGGGTCTTTCGTCCCGCATCCGGGGACTCAGTTTTGATCCTGGAGCGGGTGGAGGAGCCAATGCCTCTAAGCTGCTGTCACCGGAGATGCTTTGTCTGTCGACGGCAGGAGCCCACGTTGAAATGGAGGGAGACGCTTCTCAGTCCTACTATTGCCCGATTCAATTCCTGGATGCACAGCGCGGCTGGAAGCCGCGGATACACCGGGGGCTCTAACACCAAGATGTGCGATGTGGCATTAATGGGCGGGACAATCGTCATCGCCAGCCGGGGGCTATGACTTTGAGACATGCGGGGGTGCAAAATAAGTTTATTTGGCCTTCCATCACAGCTATGTGATGAACATGTTAAATTAATTATTGTTGTGTCTGGGGTCTATTTGTATGTAAGGCTGCAGAAACGGCATTTCGTTTGGACCTCCATCAAATGACATTTTGACCACTCTGACTCTTTACATAAAACCTTGTTACTATTGAATTCAAATGGAGGTTGAAGCATAATGTAAATGGCATGGGATGGAATGACTGTTGGTGCAAAAGGCCTTCCCTGGTGCCATGAACATTCAATTATTTATCTATATTTTGCAGAAGACCATCATTATTTGACCAGCCTTTACAAAACCTATACAACTGGAGGCATAATGTAAATGGAATACTGTTTGAACTCACCAATCAACACATTGACTTTATGTTGCAGAAGTGCTATGATTCATGATAATATTGCAGAGGTTATATTTTCCAGCTGGCAGCCACTGAGCTTTCTAAACTACAGGTTGGAATGCAGCGAGACTAAAGCTAAAACTAAAAAAAATAAAAAATAAAAAGACATTTGACCAAGGGTGCATGTGTTTTCATATCTCTGAACTGAAAATGACCTATCAGTTAATCATTAAGTTCTTTTGATTTGTGCATGCAATGCCACTGTTCCAACTCTGACCACTTTCCTGCTTTTCCTCTGACCAACTCTGCTGTCCCTCTGACCATTTCATCAACTGATTAATATTATTCTGTAACCAAGAAATGCCCTCCGCTATATCAACAGCAGCACCAATCTTGGTGTCATCCGTAAGTTTACTGGTCATGCTTCCGACAGTCACATTCAGATCATTAATGTAGATAATAAACAGCAAAAGTCCAACCACTCAGGTCCCAGGCTTATAATTTTACAAATAATTTTTGGCATCACTCTCTTCTGAACTTGGATACAGTTAATCACCTGAGATGTAACCTGTGATTTGTTACATGTTACCCTAAGGTCTATCTTTTCTCTTCTAGAGTGTAAGATGTAAAGCTAAGATCTTGTTTGCCTTTATGACAACCAGTCAAGTTTGATTCCTACTTTCAAAGAACAGTGTATATACACTGCCATGTTTCTCTGTTTCTGCAAATTCTTATAAAGCTCTATCATTTATATGGTGTCAGAATATCTTCCTGATAGTTGTGCATCTTCAGTCCTATCCAATGATGAATGAAGGCGGCACGGTGGTGCAGCAGTAGAGTTGCTGCCTTACAATGCCAGAGTAGCAGGTTCGTTCCTGACTACGGGTGTTGTCTGTACGGAGTTTGTACGTTCTCCACGTGAGCGCATGGGTTTTTGTCAGGTGAACCGGCCACACTCCAAAAATGTACAGGTATGTAAGTTAATTGGCTTCGGTAAAAATGTTAAATTGTTGCTACTTTGTCGTATAATGTTAGTGTGCGGTAATTAGAATGTTAGTGCGCATGGACTCGATGGGCCAAAGAGCCTGTTTCCACGCTGTATCTCTAAACTAAACTAAATTAAACTAAACCTAAATGGGTACTGCATAAATCAAAGCTGAATTATGTATACCTATCCTGAAGGTAAAATTAATATTGCTGTTTGCATTCCATCAGGAACTGGGCAGCATTGCACGTTGCAAAGAAAGGCTTTTAGGCCTGATGTGGAGTTTTTGTGTCGTGGAAATGAATGACAGTTGATAAGAAAGGCTACAATCAACTTCTCAGCCAAAGCACCATAGTTGATCCATAGGAAGATCAACAGCAAAGCAGTGTTTTCCCTCAGCATGTCTTGTGGAAAATAGCAGGTCATTGACCACTTCCAGGTAGCCATAGGAGGGCCCAAAAGGTGGCAAAGGTACACTTTATTATGTTCTGCCCGATTCACCCCCTATTGTCGAGCTGATAACTAACATGTGCAATGTTTTCAGCCACATCCATCTTGTCAATTCATACGCCTTCCAGGTAGTACCAGCGTTAGTAGCCCTCATTCTCCCATTTTGCCCATACCAACCCATCCCCAGCTTGTGGAAGTGGAGTTTGGAGATACAGCGCAGAAGCAGGCCCTTCGGCCCCTTGAGTCCGCACCGACCAGCGATCCCCACACATTAATGCTAAAGTATCTCAAAATGAAATTGTATAAGCAGGGTTGAAAGTGCAAGTTGGATAGATGGGGATATGAAATGTGTAGAGTTTGCAAGGTTAGTGGGACAGAGGAGTGATGTGATTACAAAAGCTTTTGAAAGCAGAGCAAACAGGTTATGTATAGGTTATCTATATAGACCATATAGGTTCTGTAGGTGAGTGTGCAAATGGAACCACCATCCTGAGTTGAACAGGACATGATCCTAAACTAGATCTGCAATGTGGTTCTTTGTTACTACTGACAATCACCTACACTATGTTCAGCCAATCTTTCATTGTGGCAGCAAGCAATCTTACCTTCCCCTGCCCCTGCTACAGAATGAACGGATACGTTTATAGGCCAAGTATTCACATACAAGGAATTTGCCGGTGCTCCACACACAAGTGACAGCATGACATAATGACAGTTAGGACTGACACATAAAACATTAAACATTAATAATAAAACCTTATCGATTAAACATGTGAATGAAATAAAATACCAGAACAAAGGGAGGCTACAGATTTTTGGTTATTGAGTAGAGCCACTCACTACTCATGGAAAAAAAAGCTGTATTTATGTTTGGCTGTGGCAGCTTTGACTGTCCGGAGTTGCCTTCCAAAGGGAAGTGATTCAAGGAGTTTGTGGCCAGGGTGAGAGGGGTCAGAGATGATCTTACCCGCTCGCTTCCTGGCCCTTGCATTGTACATTTCATCAATGGAGGGAAGGTTGCAGCCAAAGAACACCTTGCTGCAGCTTAACACAACCCCGGGCAAAGCAACAAGGAAGGGAACACTGAAACACACCACAACCCTTGGCAATTGTTTTATTCAATATTTGAGTTTTGTGATCTGAAGCTGTATCCTTGATTTTGATTGAAGAAATGAAACAGAGAGGGGTGTTGGAACATGGTGGCTCTCTGGGTGCTGTTCCAGAAGAGGATCTGTTGTACCCAGGCACAGTAGCATTTGACTGGATAGCATGCAAAACAAACATTACACTGTAGATAGACACAAAAAAAGCTGGAGTAACTCAGCAAGTCACAAAGCATCTCTGAAGAAAATGGAATAGGCTATGTTTCTGGTCAAGACCCTATGTCACCTATTTCTTCTCTCCATAGATACTGTCTGACCCATTGAGTTACTCCAGCTTTTTGTGTCTATCTTCGGCACCTGCAGTTCCTTCCTAAACATTTCACTGTACCTCTGTGCACATGCTAATAAACAAACCAAACCAAAGAAAGTGCAGGTAAAGCAATCACTGTGGAGTTAGCATTGCATCATATTGCGTTTTCATTTCAAATTTACAACATCAGGAGATTTTTGTCCATGGAATCTTCTCCGTGGATTGTCACCTTGTCGTGGTGGAGAAGCTTGTGTGGACCTGAGATCCTGAGAGCGATGCTGTCTGGAGCTATGCTCCTGGTAGGACCACACATGGTGGTAAGGTCAAGGGGGAGGTCTCTGACAAAAAGCAATCCAACCAAGACCTCAACGGTGGAACACGCGGAGGATGATGGCTGACTTTAGTGGAGCATCACAACGGCTAGAAAAGCGGATGAAGACCGCAGCAGGAAAGGGTCTCTGGTCGTCTTGGACTACATGCCACTGGATCCTGACCCAGATCTGTCAAGGCCATGGGGTGGCTGTCTGTGCACCAGTCTCCCCATGTTAAACAGTCACTGACAGGCATCCTCCATATAGGGAATAGCACCCTGGAGCCACCCATGGTCAGCCATGACCGAGGGGTGGTCTAAGAAGAGATTTTTGATTTTATTGTAATTTCAAACAGTGATTTGTCCAAATAGTGATTCCTCCAGCGCTTACAGCCATTTTATAACCTGCAGCACAATAGTTAGATGTAGATTTAACATTTTTGAAATAATTTATCAGTGATTAACTTTTGACTTTCTACTCCCACTTAATTAGAATTCTTCCATTTGTCTGACAAACGTGTGTCAAAATGTGACTTTGCTTATCTCATGAGAAGTTTTATTGCCCTCAGCCTCACAACATTCTATGTTCATCCTCATTCCAGCTGGCTATGCCTTAAAGCCCTGTCCCACGGTACAAATTCATTCCACAAGTTCTCCTGAGTTTGCCCTGATTTGAACTCTGAGATTTACGGTAATGGCCACGTCGGTACTCGGGGCTCTCGTGGACATTTTTCATCATGTTGAAAATTCTTCACCAGTCTTCCCTTGCTTACCTGCCATTAGCGAGTCTTCCCGAGTACCTGCTGTTAGCGCTAAGAGACGTCCCCGAGCTCCCACGTACCCACTACGTTCATTCTCCGTGCTTACCATGAGTTTGATTTTTTTTAAACTCGGGAGAGCTCTTGGAATGAACTCGCACCGTGGGACAGGGCTATTATGATTCAAAAACCCTCTAAATCTCCCCACACCACCCAATCCGCATCACCTATATTCCTTCCTTTGGCTTTACAATTCACACTTCTTCTAACCTTATCCCACACTATTTGTCTTTCCTTCTTGGACCTTTTCCACCCTTTTGCCCATCAAAAACTCCCCTCACCTGTATCCACTTATCACTAGCCAGGCTTTTTCCTACCACACCACACTTCCAGCTCTTCCCCAACCCCATTCACTAATCATTGTGAAGATGAGTCCCAACCCGAAATGTCATCTGTCCATTTGTCCAAACAAGCTGCCTGACTCATTGAGTTTAGTTTAAAGATGCAGCGCAGAATCAGGCCCTTCACCCCACCTAGTCCGCACGGACCAGCGATCCCCGCACATTAACACTATCCTACACACAGTAGGGACAATTTACATTCTTACCAAGCCAATTAACCTACAAATCTGTACATCTTTGGTGTGTGGGAGACTACCGGAGTTCTCAGAGAAAACCCACACGGACACAGGGAGAACGTACCATATAACATACAAACCATAGAACGTACAAACTCCACACAGACAGCATATGTAGCCAGGATCGAACCCGGGTCTCTGGCGTTCTAAGCCCTGTAAGGCAGCAACTCTACCATGCTGGTACAACCGTGCTGCCCTACTGTACTGCATTGTGTCTTTGTTTTTGTATTAAACCAGCATCTCCAATTCCTCGTATCTCCAATTCCTTAAATCTACTCACTGCCTCTCCTAATGAGATATTTAAGTTACCTTCATTATGTTGGGTAGACAAAAATGCTGGAGAAACTCAGCGGGAGAGGCAGCATAAATGGAATGGAGGAATAGGTGATGCTTCGTGTCGAGAACCCTTCTTCCGATGTTGGCCTGTTTTCCCATCTTGCTGCTCCAGAATGTAAACTCTTAGCTTAGCCGTATGTCAAGCTTGCCCGAGTTTCTTATCATTTACAGAAGTCGCCAGGAAAAAAAATCATGATATTACTGACATCAGTGAAGTTCACAAGAGAAGTGTGCTTCAACATCTGTGCAACTGCTGCACAACTCACCATGAAACAAACAACGATCCTGATTGAACAGCTGTCAACTGCAATTAGCAATCATTAAATAGCTGAAAAGGGGGCTGGGGAGACGGGTTTTTTTAATTGAATTCATGTTATTGAGGATCATAACAAATATTTTTTTTTAAATCCAGGTTCCACCAAAGCACTGTGAAGAACTTGCGAACCAGGTGCCTCTTGAAAAAGAACAGAATGGTCACACTGCATGAAAATGATCCATCTGGGAAGTGAATTAAATGGTGAGGGAGTGAATGCCTTTCCAATAATGCCATAAACTGAAATGACTTTAATAGACAATAGGCAATAGGTGCAGCAGGCCATTTGGCCCCTTGAGCCAGCACTGCCATTCATTGTGATCATGGCTGATCATCCACAATCAGTACTCCGTTTCTGCCCTCTCCTCATATCCCTTGATTCTGCTATCTTTAGAGCCCTATCTAACTCTCTTTTGAAAGCATTTAGATAATTGGCCTCCACTGCCTTCTGAGGCAGAGAATTCAACAGATTAACAACTCTCAGGGTGAAAAAGCTTTTCCTCATCTCCGTTCTAAATGACCTACCCCTTAAACTGTGGCCCCTGGTCCTGGACTCCCATAACATCGGGAACATGTTTCCTGCCTCTATCCATTAATAATCTTATATGTTTCAATAAAATCCCCTCTCATCCTTCTAAATTCCAGTGTATACAAGCCCAGTCGCTCCATTCTTTCAACATGTGACAGTCCCATCATCCCGGGAATTAACCTCGTGAACCTATGCTGCACTTCCACAATAGCAAATTAGGAGAGCAAAACTGCACACAATACTACAGGTGTGGTCTCACTAGGGTCCTGTACAACTGCAGAAGGACCTCTTTGCTCCTTTACTCAACTCCTCTTGTTATGAAGGCCAACATGTCATTAACTTTCTTCATTGCCTGCTGTACCTGCATGCTTACCTTCAGTGACTGATGAACAAGGACACCCAGATCTCATTATACTTCCCCTTTTCCTAACTTGACACCATTCAAAAAATAACCTGCCTTCCTGTTTTTTTGCCACCAAAGTGGATAACCTCACATTTCTCCACTGCATCTGCCATGCATCTGCCCACTCACCCAACCTGTCCAAGTCACCCTGCATCCTCGTAGCATTCGTCTCACAGTTCACACTGCCACCCAGCTTTGTGTCACCTGCAAATGTGTTATTGTTACCCCCAAACCCCTCATCTAAATCATCAGTGTATGAAATAATGAAATACATTTCCTTAAGGTAAGTCAATGCATTTGCTAAATGAGCTGAATATCTTACAGGAACGATGAAAAATGTTTAATAATATTTATGGTAGTAGTTGACTCCATGTACCCTCAGAGAGTAGAACCGTTTTATATGGCAAGCATGCTGAACTTACATTCATTCTCTGATGCTGGAAAATGACTGAGCAGTAGAGTTACACAAGTACAGTCCTGCTGTGTTAGATGCATGCCAATACAATGCTTTGCAGTTGGGATGTCTGATGTACTTCTGATTAGAAAGTGGGCATGTGTAAATAGCAGTCATTCTTAAAGGGAATTGAGAAATAAACACTGAAAACACTGGATGTAGTCAGCAGGTCAAGCTGCATTTGTGGTGATTGAAAGGCAAAAATAGTAGAAAAAGCAGATTCTGCATGCCAATATTGATCATTATTGAAAAGCCATAGTGAGATCACACCTGGAGTATTGTTTGCAGTTTTGGTCCCCTAATTTGAGGTAGGACATTCTTGCTATTGAGGGAATGCAGCGTAAGTTTACAAGGTTAATTCCTGGGATGGCGGTACTGTCATATGATGAGAGAATGGAGCAGCTGGGCTTGTACACTCTGGAGTTTAGAAGGATGAGAGGGATCTCATTAACACAGAAAAGATTGTTAAGGGTTTGGACACGCTAGAGGCAGGAAATATGTTCCCGATGTTGGGGGAGTCCAGAACCAGGGACCACAATTTAAGAATAAGGAGACATTTAGAACAGAGGCAAGGAAAAACTTTTTCTAACAGAGCATGAGTCTGTGGAATTCTCTGCCTCAGAGGGTGGTGGAGGCAGGTTCTCTGGATGCTCTCAAGAGAGAGCTAGATAGGGCTCTTAAAAATAGCTGTCAGGGGATATGGGGAGAAGGCAGGAATGGGGTACTGATTGGCGATGATCAGCCATGATAACATTGAATGGCAGTGCTGGCTCGAAGTGCTGAATGGCCTACTCCTGCACCTATTGTCTATTGGCTACTGTCTATTTTATTGTCCCGTGAAAAAAACAGTAACGTTTTAATGAAATAAAACAGGAAATGCTGAAATGCTTAGTTGGTTGGTTAGTATCTGTGGACAGAGAACCAGCTTCAACGAAAAATCCTGGGAAAGTGAGAGGTGAAAATAGATTTTAGGTGCAAAGATTGGGGACAGTGGAACTGAGATCTGAAGGGAAATTCTATGTGTGGATAGAGGGCAGAAAAGATTAAGAATGCTAAGGTGTGAAGGAGAAAATTGGCAGAGAGTGCCAAAGTTGTAAATGAATAATATGAAGTGGGTCTGGACAAGGTGTAAATAGAGAAAATGTGTGAAAATACAAACTAAATATAAGCAAAAAAGGAGGTGCAAGTCACTGCAAATAATTTGCTTGATTGAATGATAAAACATGGAAACACTCTCTTGGGCCCACCAAGTCCATGCCACCCATTCATACTAGTTATATATTCATATTACACATAATATTATAATTATTCATACTAGTTATATATTCTCCCACTTTCTCATCCACTCCATACATATTAAGGGCTATTTATAGAGGCCAATTAACCCTACAAAACCACATGTTTTGGGGATGTGGGAGGAAACTGAAGTACCCGGAGAAAATCTACATGGTCACAGGGAGAATGAGCAAACTCTGCACAGATAGTACTCAATGTGAGGATTGAATGCACCTCTCCGGTGCTGTGAGACACCCGCTCAGCCAGCTGGCTGTGCTGTGTGCAATGAACAGTAAATGACGGATCTAGATAAAGTGTAAATAGGTGAAAATGTGTGAAAATATAAACAAAAAATGAAGACGCAAGGCACTGCAAATGTTGGAAACTGTAGATGTCTCTATGCTTAGTTCTTTGGCCTCTTTCCCCTCTTCTCTCCCCCCCCCCCCCCCCCCCCCCCCCCCCCCACCTTCACAGAGAGATGGTCCTTTCTCACATTGCCAACACTCCTCTAGCTCTTGGACACCACCTCCTGGACCATCACCCTCCCTTGGCCCCATTATTTGTAATTACCGACGCAGCATCAACCACATTGACATCCCCGTCCCTTCACCCACTCCAAAATTAAGCCCCTCCAAATGCACAGCTTTCCACTCACTTCACTCACAACCTCCTCATCAAATCCACGGAGGAGGATGGTGTCAAAGTTTGCCAGACTTATTTCTACCTTGTTGGCAGTTGGCAGCTTATAAACCTCCTCATACCTCCCCTGGGATCATGGCCCAACAATTAACATGCCACTGTTTCCCAGACTTGACAAATAAACAGACCTCCTCTCCTCAGCCTCCAACAGGCATTTGCCCCAACTGTGCACTGTCCTTCCCTTGCAGAGTTATTATTTCCTCATCCATCAGGTTTATCTTGTCTCCTAGCATCCAGTCCCTGCGCACCTACATCTGGGACACCGTACATCGCATCTACGATTTTGCCAACTTCCAATTCCTTGGTCACTACCACCTCATCTTCACCATGTACGTCCAGTCTTTATACAGGTGCACAACCTTTTATCCGAAGATCCAAATAACGAAAACCTCCGAATAGCGACATTTTTTCAGTCCTTGAAAAAAGGTCCTTGAAAACGTTCACGGAGGGCGGCCCGCAGAGGTGACAGAGGAACCTCCGGTCGGTCCTCGAAGAAAGGGAAACTAAATCCCCATCCATAAAAGAGAAGGTGAGGGTATATTGCGCGGGAGGGTTAATAATTGACAATCTGCTGCTGCCTGCCCGCTCAGTTAAAAAATTCCCACGGTAGACTCACGATACACAGTGGATCGTGAGTCTTGCATGAGAACTTTTTAACTCAGCGTGCAGGCAGCAGCAAATTGTCGCTCCCTTACGTTTCACCCCACCTACACCCCTCTGCTTCCCGGCCATGTGTGTGACCCCTTCCCTCCCCTCTCCAGCTCCCCGCCCATTGCACCGGCGCGGGGGCTTTGCACTGCCTTCACGTCGGAGCTAGTGCCAGTCACTGGAGACGTCAGGACCAACGGGACACCGACCCCCAGGCCCACTGCAAGCACGGAGATCCCAGAGACCCACAGCCAGCAGCAGCCCAGCCACGTTCCAATTCCAGAGGAACACGCTCCCCGTAGGGACAGAAGGTGATGGTGTGCAAAGTACGTCTTGGTCTTGAGGTTGCGGATGAGGGGGCGCAGCTCGGGCTGTGACGTCTCCGGCCACCCCCTGTACAGGAGCTGAGACTGGGAACTGTGGGGTTGTTTGCAGTTGCAGAGGGAGGGGGCAAGGGCGGTACAGTTCCCAGTCTCAGCTCCATTCCAGGGGGGTGACCGGAGACTTCAGGACCAACGGGACACCGACTGCAAGCACGGAGATCCCATAGACTCACAGCCAGCAGCAACTCTAGCCCAGCCCCGCTCCAACTCCAGAGGAACCCGGGTTGCAGATGAGGGGGCGCAGCTCGGGCTGTGGGCGAACTGCCACTTGTCGCTGTAGCGGCACATCGGGGAGCGGGTTCCTGTTGGTCCTGACGTCTCCGGCCATCCCCCTGGACAGGAGCTGAGAGACGTCAGGACCACCAGAAGCCGCTCCCCGATGGGCCGCTACAGCGACAAGTGGCAGTTCGCCCACAGCCCGAGCTGCGCCCCCTCATCTGCCACCCAGGTTCCTCTGGAGTTGGAGCGGGGCTGGGCTGGACACCGACCCCCAGGCCCACTGCAAGCACGGAGATCCCAGAGACTCACAGCCAGCAACAACTCTAGCCCAGCCCCGCTCCAACTCCAGAGGAAAAACTGCGAACTAGCGGGAGACATCGGGACCACCAGGAGCCGCTCCCCGATGGGCCGCTACGGCGACAAGTGGCAGTTCGCCCACAGCCCGAGCTGTGCCCCCTCATCAGGACACCGACCCCCAGGCCCACTGCAAGCACGGAGATCCCAGATCAGCAACTCCAGCCCAGCCCCGCTCCAACTCCAGAGGGGCAGAAACTGATGGTGCGTAAGGTGCGTCTTGTTCTTGAGGTCGCGCAGCTCGGGCTGTGGGCGAACTGCCACTTGTCGCCGTAGCGGCCCATCGGGGAGCGGATTCCTCTGGAGTTGGGGGTGGGGGGTATTGTGCTGTTTGATCGCCCCCTGCTATCCCAGGGACAGGGAAACAGGACGTTCACCGAGGGCGGCCCGCAGAGGTGACAGCGGAACCTCAGGTCGGTCCTGGAAGAAAGGGGAACTAAAAAGAGAAGTGGAGGGTATATTGCGCGGGAGGGTATATCGCCTACCTGGAAGAAACCAGACATTTTTTCCAGGATGTCTGCACACCAAAGCTCACGTTTGGCGCCTCTGCTGCACACGGATATAAGAGTGTGAAAATGTCGCCTTAGGCCGCCTTAGGGCATGTACCCCCGCTAGGGTGACATGAGTGCGGGAGGTGATTCAATGCTGCGGTCACATTTACAAATTCAGGAACTCATTCAACACACTGCATTTCATACAGACATTTATTCTGCAAGAAAAAAACTACACTGAAGACTCAAACTCGCGACCGAGGAACTGCCGGGATCAAGGCGCAAACTCGCGACCTTGCGGATATGAGCCGGGCACTCTACCACTGAGCCAGCCATTAAAATCTACGTTAAAAAATTTCCATTCCGAAGACCGACAAATTCCAAATTACGAAAAGTGTCTGGTCCCAAGGCTGTCGGATAAAAGGTTGTGCACCTGTACATCTTTATCCATCTCTCTATCCATTCAGGAAGGTCTGTGGGACTTCTGCTTCTTTTTGCAACAATGACTTTGTCTGTTCCCCTTCACTAACACTCTCTTCTCCCTGGCTGAGATTGTTCTTGCCCTCATGAACATCTTTTTATGAATCTTCCTCCTTTCCATCACTTAACGGCGTAACTGAGAGCAGTTTGGCCCCCAGCTGTGCCTGTTTCTTCGTTCATGAGTCAAGTAAAGAGTGTTTTATTGTCATACATCCCAGATAGAACAATGAAATTCTGACTTGCAGCATCACAGCAGAATATGTAAACATTGTCCACTGTAAACAATATAATAAACAAGAAAAAAAAGATCAGTGTGAGAAAAAAAGCTCACCGAGTCCGTACTGACCAGCGATCCCCGCACATTAACACTACGCCACGCACTAGGGACAATTTTTCATTTATACATTTTTACCAAGCCAATTAACCTACATACCTGTATGTTTAGTTTAGAGAAACAGCGTGGAAACAGGCCCTCCAGCCCACCGAGTGCATCAAGCAGTGATCCCCGCACATTAACAGTATAATGCACAAACTGGGGCCAATTTAAATTTATATCAAGCCAACTAACCTACAAACCTATATATGTGTGGAGTGTGGGAGGAAACTGAAGATCTTGGAGAAAACCCACGCAGGTCACAGGGAGAACGCACAAACTCCGTGCAGACAAGCACCCGTAGTCAGGATCGAACTGTAAGGCAGTAACTCTACCGCCATGCCACTGTGCCACCCTGAGCTGAAATATTGACTCTGTTTCACCATCTGATGCTGCCTGGCCTTCTGAGAATCCCCCGCAATTTCCCGATGCATCTTCAGCTTGGCCTGTTGGCTGATTTCTCTTTGTTCTCCATGTTAGTGCAGCATCGGATCCACATACATTACAAAACGTGCACATTTTTAGCTGGAGCATGTGGCAGCTTGCCTTTCAGTTAACTGTGAAATAAGCAGACTCCAGCAATACACTTCTGACTCAGAGATGGATCATAAAATCATTTATTTGATTCACCTCCCATTAACTATCCATTATGCCAGAAATAACAAGCATTTTTGTTCTGAATGCCCACAATTCTGTCATGCACAGGACAAATTACCCCTCATCAGCCATTTGGCATCCTGGGAGAAATGTGTACGCAGCCAATGTGCTAAATGAAACTGTGACAATTGCTCTTTAGTTCCCCACAAGTAGCACATACCTGTCGTGCAGCTAAATCCCACTAACAATTTCCAGGCTATTAACTCCAACTCTGGTTAGTGCCACTGAAGACTACATTGCTGTAAAAAAAAAGTAAAAAGTTGTATTAATAAGCATTGACTTATTGATATGCTACTAACTGGCACTCTAATATTGAATTAATCAATAATTAAAAATATAATTGCTGTTATCTGTTTGGCTCCTTTGAAAAAGTAAAAATTAAAAAAGAGCTCAAATGCTGCTGCCCAACGACTTGTCTCCTTTATTTTGTGCTGTTCCGTACTGTCTACCTGCTTTGAGGGTCAGCTTGGTGGATGTTGCTAGATGTAAAAGGAATGCAAGATTAGGGAAATTTTCCGAATGGCTGTCCCATTTGGTAAGGGTTTTATTTGGAGCTCTTGGTCCTCTCCTACAAACCTATACATGGGCACCATCCACCTGTACTAAGAAGACTCGCTGCTTCGGCAGTGTGTTGCTGTGCCATGAGCAAGGGAGAAATCCCTGTCCCCTGCTCTTGAAGTAACAAACTGCCTTCAATTCAGTGCAGAGAGGTTGCCTGTGTAGTTTGTTATCAGGGCAAGCAGCGCCTGATATGTGAGACCCAGGGCTGTGCGCTGCTTGATGGTTCATTTCCGTGGATTGAGTGACTGCAGAAGTGCAAATTCAATTTCACATTTGTTGTCACATGCACCAATTAGGGTACAGTGATATGTGAGTTACCATACAGACATACAAGTAAAAAGAACGCAATACACAATACATTTAAAATAAACATCCACCACATTGGAATCAACATTCCCCACTGTGATGGAAGGCAATAAAGTTCAGTCATCTTACACTTTGTTCACCCGTGGTCGGTGCCGTTGCTGATGGTCCATTGTCAAGCCCTCTTGTTGGAATGATCTAAACTCCGGCGTCGGGACGGATTGGAACACTCCACGGCATGCAGATCCCGAGTTGGCCGCTTCTTACCGGATACCGTTGCTCCACGGTGTTAAAGTCCACAGGCCCTGCGGTCTGAGCTCGACAATGGATTGCCCGCTTGCGGCTTGAAGCTCCGGGCTGGTCACCAGGAAAGGATGCCAATCCAGTTGTTATGCCGCAGGGGGGGGGGGGGGGTGAAGGAGACGCGACATGAAAAAAAATCACATCTCCGTCGAGGTAAGTGACTGAAAACGGTTCACCCGTATTCCTCTACCCCCCCCCCCCACATACACACACACACCACATAAAACATACCGAGAAACATTGAAACATACAGTTTACACACACTCAAACTAATAAAAATTACAAATAAAGTCTAAATAACACACAGGCTGCTGGCGAGGCAACCATCTCTATGCCGCCTGATGGTATCCCCATTGAGGACTCAAAGGACCCCCATTGAGCTGGTTTTTCAAAGATAAATCTCTGAGCTGTGTTGAACTGTACAGCCCGTGACAAAGAGGAGAAGGTGACAGCTTCCGTCACATCCAACAGGAGATGGTGAAAGTGACTGCAGGATCTGGGTGGTCTTTCATCGCGTGGAGCAGGTATTTCTATTTCCCCAGCAATGAGTACATGCATCTGGCCAGCCAAGATGCAGCCCTCACAGGTATGTCCTTTGCACCAAACCTTGGATTATTATAACTGCATCCCAGATTCCCATCACAGTAGTTCTGTCACAAATGCATCTCTCTCTCTCTTTCTCTCTATAAGATTCCACATGAACTCTTTTAGCACTGACTCCATTCATATTTTTATTCATCGGAGCCTATATTAAGCATCTAGTACTCAATAATGTACCAGTACATTACGATTATGAAAGCATGCAGATTAAAACACAAGCATTCTGCACAACAGGCTTGACAAGGCATTCTATGTATAGTCAGAAATCATTTTAGTTACAAGCCACAACTGGAGCATTCCTTGAAGTATTTCAAATTACACTAATCTCATAGGCAGAGCTTTAAATAATAATTGGTTTATGGTGGAGGAGTTTTTACATGTGGAGAAGGCGCCCAGGTCATTCACACATGAATATTTCTTTATTATTAAGAGGCCCAGTAGCTTCTTGGTTTTGCTGATTGGAACAACTGCAAAAGTTAGAATATCATTAATCATGGATTTTTAAAACATAAATTAATTTCCAGAGGCAATGAGCTACAAATAGCAAAGCATTATTTTTGTTTTGTTTATGTGGGTATTGTGTTCATCAAGATGACAGATGACAATGTTGGAAAATTGAGTACTTTTTCATTGCACACTCGTTCATTGAATCAGCTTTGCATAACCAATCCAGTGAGCAGCTCAAAGACAAGCTCCACAAAGATTTTTCTGAAACCCACAATACCTGTAGGTGGCACATTACATAGGGCAGCACGGTGGCATGGCGGTAGAGTTGATGCCGGACAGTGCTTGCAATGTCGGATACCCGGGTTCGATCCCGACTGCGGGTGCTGTCTGTACGGAGTTTGTACATTATCCCCATGACTTGTGTTGGTTTTCTCCGATATCTTCAGTTTCCTCCCACACTACAAAGATGTAGGTTTACTGGCTTGGTGTAAATTGTAAAATTGTCCCTAGTGTGTGTAGGCTAGTGTTAATGTGCGGGGATCGCAGGTCGGTGCGGACTCAGTGGGCTGAAGGGCCAGTTTCCGTGCATATTTTTTCATGTCATCTGTCGGTTTCTTCTCAATTAGTCCTGTTGGGCACATTTTTTTTTGCGATAGGTGTGTACTCACTGGGAATTGTTCAATCATAGCCCACGAGAGACTGAGAAGGCTGTTGAGCCAATAAATGAACATGGGATATAAATCCAAGTCTATTGAGGTGAAATGTCAATGACTGGTGGGGGGGGGGGGTTACATTTATGCCAGCTCCCAGCATGTCAAGTTTTGTGCCAGGAATGAGGATTTGAAACATTCCCCAATAAATCAAACTTTTTCATATCTTTAGATTATAATTGCATGCTTGCAACCACAAGTATAACTGGGAACTCGATCAAATGTGAAAGAAAAAGGCAATGACAGATATGTATGGAATTGAGCAGTAGTGGGTGTTATGTACTAGAGTGCATTGTTTTTTGAATAACCCTATGAGAAAACCTTGGTAGACTCACCAGAGCATGATATACGTTACAGTCGTTTCATATACACACCATCTGAGACCAAGCAACTAAAGAGGCACCAGAGTTTGCACTGCTTCCACAAACTGGCAAGCAGATGCTGACAGACTTTCCTGCTTCGTCATTCATCAGATCATGATTTTCAGTTCTTCTCTTCATTGGATGGCTAGACCAGTAAACATGAAGTTGGCAGATCTCAACTGCGAGCTTTGGAGAAATATATATACATTACTCTTCCACCACTTCCAATAAATTCCAACTGCTGAAACTACTTGCAAGCTTTACTTTGGTTGTACAGTATCTGTGTTCCATTGAAAGTTGTGGGGTATAAACTAACAAAACACAGTGCCGAATCTGTAATTTGTAATACGTCCAGCCTGAACTTCCTTTTCCTTCAAAGTTAAATGGATAACAGCAATCCAGGCAGGACATCACCCAGAAACCAATTAGAGTCATAGTCACACAGCGTAGAAAAGGCCTTTCTGCCCAACTTGCCCATGCCAACCAACATGCCCCATCTACACTAGTCCCACCTGCCTGCATTTGGCCCATATCCCTCTAAACATATCCTATTCATGTCCAGGCTAAATGTTTCTTAAAAGTTGTGATAGTTCACACCTCCACTTGCTCCTCTGGCAGCTCATCCATACACCCATCACACCTTATGTTAAAAAAAAGTGACCGTTCAGGTTCCTACTAAATCTATCTCCCTCCCCCCTCACCTTAAGCCTATGTCCACTGGTTCTCAATCTCTCGCCTTTGAATAACAGACTGTGCATTTACTAGATCTATTCCTCTCATGATTTTTCATCCTCCTGTGCTGCAAGAAATAATGTCATAGTCTGTTCAGGCACTCAAGTCCTGGCAACATCCTCATGAACCTTCTCTGCACCCTTTCCAGCATGACAACATCTTTCACATGGTGACCAAAACTGAACACAATACTCTAAATGTGGCCTCTCCAATGCCTTATATAATTGTAACATAACCTCCAAACTTCTATTCTCAATACTCTGACTGATAAGAGGCCAATGTTCCAGAAGCTTTTTGGACCACCTTATCTACCTGTGATGCCACCATCAACAAACTATGTACCTGCAATCCGAGATCCCTCTAATCTACGGCACTCCTCAGAACCCCGCCATTCCTTGTGGTGGTCCTGCCCATGTTAGACTTTCCACAATTCAACACTTCACATTTCTCAGTACAAAATTCCATCAAACATCCCTCAGATCACCTGCCCAACCGATCAAGATTTTGCTGCAATTTTTGACAACCATCTTCACTATCTACAATACCACCCACTTTAGTGTCATCTGCAAACTTGCTAATCTTGCCTTGTACGTTCTCATCCAAATGCTTGAAATAAAGGACAAACAGCAATGGGCTCAGCACTGAACTCTGAAACACACCACTATCAACAACCTTCCACCATCCTCTGCTTCCTTCCATGCAGCCAATTTTCTATCCATTCAGCTATCTCTCCATGGATCCCATGTGATCTAAACTTCCAGAGCAGACTTCCATGTGGAGTCTTCTCAATGCCTTGTGGAAATCCATATATAACTCTATAACTCTGCCCTCAACAACCTTTTTAGTTACATCTTCAAGACACGACCTCCCACTTACAAAACAGTGTTGACTATCCCTAATCACCTCTTGTTCATCTGAATGCATGATCCCTCAGAATACTCTCTGGTAACTTTCTGACCACAGATATTGTGCTCACTGGCCTGTAGTTACCATGCTTTTCCCTGCAGCCAAGACTCCACGACGTCCTGTTAATGGGGCCACCAGAACATAGAAACATAGAAACATAGAAAATAGGTGCAGGAGTAGGCCATTCTCCCCTTCGAGCCTGCACCGCCATTCAATATGATCATGGCTGATCATCCAACTCAGTATCCTGTTCCTGCCTTCTCTCCATACCCCCTGATACCTTTAGCCACAAGGGCCACATTTAACTCCCTCTTAAATATAGCCAATGAACTGGCCTCAACTACCTTCTGCGGCAGAGAATTCCAGAGATTCACCACTCTCTGTGTGAAAAAAGTTTTCCTCATCTCGGTCCTAAAAGATTTCCCCCTTATCCTTAAACTATGACCCCTTGTTCTGGACTTCCCCATAATCGGGAACAATCTTCCTGCATCTAGCCTGTCCAACTCCTTAAGAATTTTGTAAGTTTCTATAAGATCCCCCTCAATCTTCTAAATTCTAGCGAGTATAAACCAAGTCTATCCAGGTTTTCTTCATATGAAAGTCCTGACATCCCAGGAATCAGTCTGGTGAACCTTCTCTGTACTCCCTCTATGGCAAGAATGTCTTTCCTCACATTAGGAGACCAATATCAACCAGCTAACCAATTGTCCAGCACTTATTTTGTGCTCCTTGTGAATTCTGTATTTGGAAAGTGTAATAATCTGCAAACTATAAATGTGTGATAATAAATAAAGCAAATTTCACTTCAGTGCTCACACTGTTTTTCTTAACATAAATCAATATCTTTCCTCCAATCTTCCACTTAATAAATTAGGTATGAAGATAGATGTGGAATCAATGTAAAATGAGCTGCCAATTCATCCTCACCTGCTACTGAAGCTTAGTTTAATTCTATGCTTTCTTCGTCCTGAAAAGATTGTTTTTAATAGAAATCGGTGTTTGAATCAAGCCAGCAGTATGGGAAAGAAATGACTAAGGGTAAGGAGACTCCTATAGCTTCACTCCTTCCTTTGAGAATTACCACGAGTGATCGCGGGCAGATAAAGTGTGGTGTGGAGGGTCCAAACAGTGCTTCAGAATCCATACAACATGAATTTATCACTTAATCTCTGGATCTCCTGCGCTCCTCCCATCTGCCTTCAGTTCTTCAGGTAAACAGTTTCTTTTCTTGTTAGATCTCAACCTTCAGCTTACTGTAGAGATGTGCTGTTTCTCAGGATGAGGTGGGAGTAGCCAAATCAGAATGCCTTTCATTTTACAGTTAAATAGCTCATGGATCTGGTTGTTCTCATCAAACATGTCCTGATGTTTCCTGGGGTAGAAACCAAGAACCTCTTCACAAGTTCTTATTATGATGGATGTTAGTGCAGACCATTCTCTTTTGATAATTTGATTCTATTGGAAGTGGGAAGTCATCCACTTACCTGTGAAGTGCGGTCAGAGAATAGCTTTCTATGCGAATGCTTGAGATCTTTAACATTGATTAACTCAGGGCAATGTTTCCATAGATGAAATTGATCTGGAACCAGGCTGATGAAGATAACAGAATAAACTACACTATAGTCAGCCAGGCGATCAATATTACCTATGAACATTCTTGTAATCTCATTCAAATAATACCATATTCCAAAAGGTACCTGCACTTGGATTGAGGACATTGCCATGAATATGTGGACTTGTTTCTCTGATGAAACTGTGATTATTCCAAGCCATGACTAGTGGAGGACTCTATTGGAGTTGGATTACACTTTCCTTCTTTTTATAGTCTCACAGGTGGTAAAAATTGGTAACCATGTCTCACTGGCTAGGTTCCTGAACATTGGCGCCCCCAGGGTTGCGTTTTATCACCTCTTCTGTACTCTGTATACACACATTTTTGCTGTTCACACTCTGACTCTGTCTTGTTATTTAAGTTTGCAGATGACACATCTGTGGCAGGTCTTATTATTAATAACATCGAAACCGTTTACCGTAGTGAAGCAGAGGAGCTAGTAAGGTGGTGTGAGAACAACAACCTCATACTTAACATCTCAAAAACTAAGCAGCTGGTTGTTGATTTCAGAAAGAGGGCCACCCCCCTCCTCCCTCTCTTCATCAATGGAGAGGTGGTTGAGAGGGTCACCTCCTTTAAGTTCCTCGGGCCCACCATAGATCAATCCCTATCATGGGAGCTCAACACCAGTCTCATAATCAGTAAGTGCCACCAGCGACTCTACTTCCTGCGGCAGCTTAAAAAATTCAGGGTCGGTCGACCAGCCATGACCCACTTCTATAGTTCTACCATAGAAAGCATACTCACATTCTCCATGCTTGTCTGGTATGGTCACACAACCTCGCAGGATAAGATTCGGCTGGAGAGAATAGTGCGCCGAGCTTCTAAGATCATCGGTTGCAGCAGACTTCCCTCAGTGACATCACTTTACTCAACAAGACTCACAAGAAAGGTAAAAAAAATCATAGCAGATCACTTTCACCCGGCACATTACCTCTTTAATCTCCTCCCATCAGGAAGGAGATATAGAAGCATTAAAAGTAAAACATCTCGCTTCAGAGACAGCACCTACCTCCAAGCCATCAGATTTTTGAATTTGCACTAATCACTTTGCACTTTCTTTTGCACTTGCACTTACGCTTAATATGACGCTGCTGGGTACTGTCCTTCCTGTATATATTGTCCTTCATACGGTATTGTCATAATTATTTATTGTGGTGTATGTGGTGGTTATATTGTATTGTATTGTATTGTATCTGTCTGAGAGCGAACCAAGACACATTCCTATCAACTTGTTGACATGGCAATAAATTTCTTGAATCTTGAATCACTTCTGGATTGTTTTTGGGCCAAAAAGCCTGGTTCCAAGCTGAGTCTTGCAAGAGGTGACTCCTGAGATGTGGAAATTAGGTATAAGGCCCAATATATTTTATCTTCAGTGAATGAGCCTTCAGTAATTTGAAACTAATCCTTCAAGTGTGTATAATCGCAATGTCATCTGCTTACTGAATGACAATTATAGAGGTTCAGGTGTCCTTGATTTTGGATTGTGATTGTCATAGGTTGAATGGCTTTCCACGAGTTCTGAAGACTAGCTGCTACTCCCCTCCACTAGGGGTGCCGCACTGTTGGCAGCCTCTGCCAACAGTCTGTTTTTCTGTCTTTTTTTAATTTTTAGTCAGTTATGAAAGTTTGTTTTGGAGATTTCTTTAGCTTTTCTATGTGGGGGAGTGGGTAGGACAAGGCGGAAACTGTTTCCCAGTGACTTCCTGGCGAGGACGCAACTATTCTCCGAGTCGCATCCTCGCCCCCCTCCTCACAGCCTACCACCTGGATTAGAGCAGCCTTTCCTGCCGGGGACCTGGACCAGAGGTTCAGCAGCAGCGGCGCAGCGCTGGATACCTAGCGGGGCGGGCGATGCCTTACCTGGATCGCCATTGAAGATCTGGAGTGTTGGGCCTGCTGCTTCAACATCAGGGTTGTGGGTCATAGAGCTCCCAGTGCGGGCGGCGCTGACTTCAACATCGCGGAGTCCTGGGGCCCTTTGCCGAGGGCCGCCTGCATTGAATCTCCACCCAGTGCAGCCAGTGGACTTCGGGAGTCGCGGACTCCAGTAGGAGGTGGCCGATTTGGATGTCCAAGCCGCTGAGGATGTCCCTCAGTCCCGATGTCGGACTTCCGTCCCCCCGGCAAGCAGGCCTGAACATCGGGCCACCCATAGTGGTGACAGCGGGTTGTTCGGGAGCCCCCCGACCATGGGAGGACAACAGAGGAGGATGACTGAATTTTGGAGCCTTCCCTCACAGTGAGAAACTCTGATCCCGCTGTATGGGGATGTCTGTGTTAAAGACTATCATGTTCTGTGCTCTTTATTATTTATATGGCTGTATGGCGACCACACATTTCACTGTACCAATTGGTACATGTGACAAATAAATCTATCTTGTATCTTGTATCTTCCCTACATGGAGTGTGTTGGTGATGAGATGCAATGTTTGAGAAAAGAGTTGGGAGTTACTAGACTAGGTGGACCCGTTGGTCCTATGTTCACACTAGAAGGCTGGTCCCCCAATGCAATATTCCACCTCTCCACCAATTCCAATATTGGCAATGGTGGAGAGGTGGGGGAGGGGGTTTCAGGAGCGCTAGTATGGGTATTGTGGGCTGAAGGGACTGGTTTCCAGAGGGCTAGTGTGGACATTGTTGGCCAAATGGATTCTTGGTGTGACAGCTCAGTCACTCAAACCTGATGTGCTGGCAGCTCACTCATGGCTGGTGGGCTAGCAGTTGACTCACGGCTATTCCTTGAAATTCCATTTCAAGCAGGGTGCAAGCCCAACAAATTCAAATGCAGTTTCCTACCATTTCCAGCAGGGTGTAAGGCCACCAAATTCAAGTGCAGTTTCTTACCACTTGAAGCAGGGTGCAAGGCCACCAAATTCAAGTGCGGTTTCCTACCACTTCAAGCAGGGTGCAAGGCCACCTAATTCAAGTGCAGTTTCCGACCACTTCAAGCAGGGTGCAAGGCCACCAAATTCAAGTGCAGTTTCATACCACTTCAAGCAGGGTGCAGGGCCACCAAGCTCAAGTGCAGTTTCATGCCACTTCAAGCAGGGTGCAAGGCCACCAAATGCTAGTGCTGTTTCATGCCATTTCAAGCAGGGTGCAAGGCCACCAAATTCAAATGCAGTTTCATACCATTTCATGCAGGGTACAAGGCCATCAAATTCAAATACAGATTCATACCACTTGAAGCAGGGTGAAACCACCATAAAACCACCCAAAATAGTAAGATTAAACGAGAACTTACCAGTTTGAAGTTTGATCGTTATTTTATGAGGAGTAACGTTGAGGGATTACTTGAAGAACCCCGCCAGGACGCATGCGTGTAATTCTTCAAAGCAGCGGTGTGAAATCACAGATAACTGTAACGACTAAACATAGTAAGATTAGAGAAGAGATACCAGTTGAGTATATGATCAAGCGTGGGAGCGGAGGGCACGTAATCCCTCAACGTTACTCCTCATAAAATAATGATCAAACTTCAAACTGGTAAGTTCTCGTTTAATCGTACTATTTTACTTCGGAGTCACGTGAGTGACTACGTGAAGATTTTAAAGCTCTGTGATTTCATGCCGTGGAACCGAGTCCATGCATCACATTTGCCTTGATGACTGTAGGAGGAATTGTGTCAACATAATTTAGACATGAATTCGACATTGAAATTCATAAAATTTATTAACACAAAATTATAACCCTTATTTATGGGGTATATTAAATTACAGAACTTAAAATTGTTTCTGCAAACATTCCAGGTTTCATGACTGGTTTATGATAAAATAGTTGGAATGTTTTTCCCCCTGACCATCCTGCTGCCTTGAGGATTTGGTCCATTGGTACATCCAACTGCATAGCTGCCGATGTAGCTGCAGCCCTGGTGAAATGAGATTTTAAAATATTAGTATCCACCCCAGCCTTTGTTAGCACCTGTTTCAGCCTTCTTGACATGGTCTGGACCATCACACTTTTGTGTGGTTGCTTATGGCTGACCAAGAGTGCCTTTTCATTGCCTCTGATGATTTTCGTTTTCTCCATGTATAGCGACAAATGTCTTACTATACAGAGACGATCATCTGTTGGGTATGACCTAAATTCTATATTGAGGCCTGCTGATCCCTGTCTGTTCTGCTTTACAAATTCATATATATGAAACGTAATATTTTCAGATGTTGAAGTCATGTTGTCCAGTCTTAATTTATGTAGTGACTGTACCCTTTGTGCCATGACCAATGCCATTAGCATGACTGTTTTTAATGTCAGTCTGTGTAGGGACAGAGCTGGAGACCAATTCCTGAACATCTTCAGGACAATACTTACATCCCATATTTGGGAGTACCTGGTTCTTGGGGGATTGGTATTAAAAATTCCCTTCATAAGTTTTGTTACCAGTGGGTGAGTTCCAACAGGGTGACGCTCTGTTACTTGCCATAGATAAGTCGACAAGGCACTTCTGGCGCAGTTGATGGCACTATAACTGAGCCCCTCATCATAATGGAGGCCTGCCAGGTATTCCAGAACAGACGGGATGTTCATATCTCTGCAGGTGATGCTGTTTTTGTTACAATACATCTCCCACTCCCTGATATAGACCAGATACTGTTTTTTGGTGGACTGTCTTTGGGTCGTCGAAATCATATTCACTGTTCGGTCCGTCAGTCCGAGCTGTAGTAGAGGTATTTTTAAACTCTACAAATTAATAAATTCAAATAGTTATGGCATGGGTTGCTATCCCTTGTTACGGGATGAACCAACAAGTCTGGTCTATTCGGGATGGTGATACATGGTTCTAATACCATGTTCATTGTCACTGGGAACCATGGTTGAGTAGGCCAATCGGGTACTACCAAAATACCAGACGCAGAGTCCTGCTGTATTTTCCTTACTATCCGACTGATATTAAACCCGAAGCAGAAAGGAAGGAATGCATAAATAAACAATTTTCTCCCCAATGCAGCGAAAATGCATCTGTCGCCGCTGTCCTAGGGTCTGGTTCCCATGAAACATAATTTGATAACTGGTGATTAAGCCTGGATGCGAATAGATCGATATCTGGTGTTCCTTATCGTGCTGTAATATCAACAAATACTTTTTATTCAACATCCATTCAGTGTTTTCATTAAATTTGCGTGACCTGGTGTCTGCCACAAAATTTAGTTTACCTGGTAGGTAAGTAGCTGATATCCAAATATCTCTCTGGATACACCACTGCCAAATTGTATTAGCCAGATTGTCACATGATGTCGATTTGTTTCCACCCATGTGGTTGATATATGCTACCACGGTGGTATTGTCAATCTGTAGTCTAACATGCTGGTGATATGACCCAGTACAATATGACATTAGGCCCTAGAATGCACCCAACATTTCCAGGTAGTTTATGTCCAGTGTTGGTAATAATGATGCCTCCCGAGCAGTCCATCTACCTCCACAGCTGGAGATGGAATTGATGGCACCCCAACCAAGTGCACTGGCATCAGTTTGTAGCACCATAGAAGGTTTGCTGATAATGATTGGACTGAAACAAAGCCAAATGTTATCTATCCACCATTTTAGTTCCATTATAGCTTTGATTGGTAGTTTCATTGGTCTGTCAAAATGACCATCATTGATTTTGAGTGCTTGTATTTTTGCTCTCTGTAAATTTTGGTAATGTAAAGGTCCAAATTGTGTGGCTGGAAAAGCAGCCACACAATTTGCCAATTACTTTTGCTACCAATCTGATGGATGGTTTACTGATGTCAATGAGATTATTGCATGCCTCTATTAAGTCTATAGCCTTTCCCTTTGGCAAAGTCACCGACATGTGAACTGAGTCAATGGTGAACCCCAAATAGTCCATAGTAGTGGAAGGCGTTAATTTAGATTTAACTGGATGGATAATAAACCCCAGTTTTTCAAATAACTGTTTTGTGGCTGTTACAGTTTGTTTGGCCAATTCCAAAGTTTTGCCCACAATAAGTATGTCATCTAGATATGCCATGACCATGTGTTTTCGTTTCCGTAGAAATGCTAGAGCTGGTTTCAAAATTTTAGTGAACAGCCTGGGGCTGATGTTAACCCATTTGGCAGCGCTCTATATTGTCAGAGCTGTCCCTTCCAGTTGAATTTTAAGTAACATCTGTGGTCACCTCGTATAGGCACTGAATAGTAAGCATTTTTTAATCGATGCTAGCCATGAAGTAACCTTTGGAAATCAATTGTTTAGCAGTAACAAAAGTTTCCATTTTTAAATGAATATATTGTACAAATGTACTCAATTTGGTCAGATCTATGATGATGCGACAATCACCACCTTTTTTGATTTTGGTAAAGATATAGTTTATCCCTGGATACTGCTTAAATATAAGTATCGGTAGTTAACATACTTCATGCATCCAGAAAGGAGAGTAATCTCCCCCCCCCCACCTCTCCAACCTCCATGCTCCCTGCAATTTGTAGGGAACCAGACCCACCTACCTCCATAGTTACCAGTGGCAGGTTTACTTCTTTCTGTAAATCCTTCGTGATGTTGAAGCGTCGGTGTCTGGGTTTGTGGTTTGGTTGATGTTGGAGGTTTGCGTATCTTCCAAGAAGGCCGATCTGGGCCATGGCCTAAGAAAGACTCATGTTTGGTGTACCGGACCTTCGAGCTTTCACCTGTCGGTCATGTTCTACTGGTGGGTGCGTAAGGGTGCTTGTCTATGGCCGTGTGTTGCAAAGCAGTGCCAGTGCATCCTGTTGGTCCTGCGACATGTCCTTCTCATCCACTGTGCGGGTGAAAGCTGTTATCCCCGCTGTTTAGGAGTTTCCATATACAATTATTTATGACAGGAAACATTCCGGGACATACAGTTACCCGGTGTCAGGTGTCCTCCAGGTTTTGGCCAGTCTGGTCTGGCTGTATGAAGTTGGACACCATGTCCAGTAGATTTTCATGTTCCTGCACCCCCTGCACACTTGATTTCTGTTCTGCAAACCCCTCTTCAGGATCAGCCCAGAATTGACCCCCAGTACTCCCCTCTGACGAGGGAGAAGCATTGTGCAGCCCTACAAGAGGTGCTGCTGTGGGTTTTACATAGGGCCCACAGTGACTCGACTCCATCTCCCGGAGCCTGTCACGTTGGAGCAAATGCTCCACACACCGCTCCATCCGGCTCCAACGCTCACGGTTGCTGGCCGCCCGCGGCTGCTCAAAGTCGGACTCCGTCTGAGTCCACGACTTTGATGGTTTTTTGTCTTGCCTTACCGCCTGGCCGTGGAGTGGATCTGGCCGGTGCGGAGGCAACATCGGGCACAGCTGATCCCATTATAGGTGATTCAAGTGCCGCTGGCCGCTGCTAGCCCACCAGCTTTGTCGCAGCCCGTTGGTTTCTCCACCTGTAATCAGCATGGGAAAACACAAAAAGACTGCAGCTCTTACCTGCAGGTCCAGGTTTAAATTGTCGCTACGGGGAAACGTTGTTCCAGCCCGCCTCCTGCCATTTTGAATTGTCAAAAGTCGATGCCCCATCTGAATAGTCTCCCGCCCGGCCATGGTGTTCTGGCCGGCGCGGGACCAAAAGTCAGCACAGCTGATCCCTTACAGGGCTTGTGCCTTCAGCTGCTGCTGGCTCCCGCAACTTTGCGGTCCTCCCCAGCCAACTTCACTCGCAGCACTTGTAGACACTATTTGTCCAGCATCCCCTCCCCCCTGTGTAAAAACAGCGCGGGGACAAATCTACCGCAGAGTAAATCACTTACCTGCAGGTCGCGGTTTCAAACTTAGCGCTGCGGGGGAATGTTCCACCCCGCCTGTCGTTTTGCAAGCGTGAAATCGATATGAAAAGCATGCGTCCTGCCGGTGTTCTTAAGGTAGTCACTCACGTGACTCCAAAGTAAAACACCACGTAAACACCACACTCACAGTTCAATAGACATTCAGTGTGTTCAGTTGATTCACAGCTCAGACAGAGTCGTGACTTTTCCCTCCTCCATCTTGAAGAGACTGAGCCACACCCACACTTCCAGGTTTTATAATCCTTCCACCGGAAAGGGCGTGGCCTTCATAGTGTGGCCTTCATGGCTTGATTGACAGGAGAGAGATTCGCAACATTTTTTTAAACATTAATAACACTAATTTTTCATTGATTGGAAGAATCCTCTGCACCTAATGAGTGGAGGGGGACTGAGCAAGATGGCCAAAAATCACTGCCGTAAGTGGTAGCATTTTATCTAAAGTTAATAGACAGTGCAAACAGTAAGTTGTCAAGTTACCACCACCAACAACCATTTGCAGTGCAGCATTTCAAAGCAGTTACCACCACCAACAACCATTTGCAGTGCAGCTTTTCAAAGCAGTTACCACCACCAACAACCATTTGCAGTGCGGCATTTCAAAGCAGTTACCACCACCAACATCCATTTGCAGTGTGGCGTTTCAAAGCAGTTACTACCACCAACAACCATTTGCAGTGCAGCATTTCAAAGCAATCACCATCACCAACAACCATTTGCAGTGCGGCATTTCAAAGAAGTTACCAACACCACCAACCATTTGCAGTGTTGCTTTTCAAAGCATTTACCACCACCAACAACCATTTGCAGTGCAGCATTTCAAAGCACTTACCGCCACCAACAATCATTTGCAGTGCAACATTTCAATGCAGTTACCACATTTTCATTTTCAAACCACAGTAAGGGCACTCACAGTTTAGTAAACATGTGTTCAGTGATATTTACAGCTCAGAGAGACGTGACCCTCTTGCTTCCTCCATCTTGCAGAAACTGAGTGAGGCACAACACTTCCGGGTTTTATAGTCCCTACCCCTCCCACCAGCAGGGGCAGCAGAGAAAATCTCAACATTTTTTAAACATTAATACTCTTTTATTTTTCATCGATGGGAAAAAAATCGTCTTGTCCTGCGCAGCGGAGGAGGACTCTGAGTAAGATGGCCGTACGTGGCAGTGTTTTTTCAAAAATCATGAAACAGAAAAACAGGAAGTGGTCAAGATCTTACTTTTAGTAGATGATGTGTCCTTCTTTGACAGCAGTATTCACGGAGGTTGTCATCCTACTGGTTAGTGTTGTATCATGGATCAATTGCGGGATCAAGGAATGAGCTTTCAAGTCGCAGCCCTGTTTTCACCAAGCTATCCATCACTACACACAAAAAATGCAAGATAAACACCATTGTATGCAGATGCCGAGAAGCGTGGTCAGTTCTGGCTGAACAACTTCTAATCTTGTGTGTGGAGCCGATAAGAAGAAGGTGGATCAATTTTACCAGGTTACCCGGGAGTACAGAGCAAATTATTCATTGCATTCTCAAGGTTACCTTGAAAATGTGAAACATCCCTGTTGACCCTTGGGAACCTGTGGCGTCTGACTACTCAAAGTGGATAATGAACATTGGCTGCACTGAGCGTATTGAATCTCTTTGACAGGAGCACACAGTAATGCAGCAAAACAATGCATCAGGCATACTGTCCACTATGAAGCACCCCTTTCCCCAACTGTCTGCAGATCCCACGATGGCTTAATCTGCCATCTCAGATCCCAATTGAGTGGGTAGAAGTAATGCTTGATCCAAATGCACTGTCAAAGACGAGGAAGGAAATTGAAGCAGAATAGCAGTTATACCCGAGAACAGAAAACAAAACAAAGATAAAGTACGGTAAAAAATGGAACCACAGCTAGACTAAACCTCCACATAGATGGAATGAGCAGAAATGTCAAGGGTTCAGTTTAATGCTCAAATATGCAATGCAACAAAGGGGATGAAAACTTGACAGCATTATATGCAGAAGTGGGGAATATGGGAAGCTAATTGGAAAGAGAAAACTGAAATGCAAAGAAACATAAAGAAATATAGGAGGCAAATTGCGAGAGGAAAGTGACAAAGTTTCGGTAAACAAGACCAATTCATCAGTACTTTATGCAATTGCCATGAATAGAAGCAGCAGAAGGATTTTAATATCAGGCATAACTATTTCCATTACAGTATTTTTAGATGATGCATATCCAATACTTCCATGAAGTGAATTACAATTACTGGAACATGCAAATTACATAAATATCCAGCTTTTATTGTAAATTCAAATAAATTATTAATGACAAAATCATTATTCATGTAAGCATCACATCTGTGTATTAATGCATTAAATGTCCATAAGCAAGTTTTAGGCAACAAGAGAGTTTTAGGCACCTCAGGAAGAATTTACAGAAGATTGGTTAATTGCAACAATTATCATAACACTAACTGTGTGAGCAATAAATGGAAGTTGAGACTCAAGTCAACCATACTACAATACTACACCATCATCATGACTAAGGTTTACATTCTGCTCCAGGCAGATATTTGGCTAACACCAGAAGATTTGCTCACCATGGTCAACAAACACCAGTCTGTGTACCCTGAGGGTAAGGAACTGTAGCCATGACAAATCACCTACCGCCACAATAGATCAACAGGAAATGTGAAGTCGCTGGTTCCCAATTTTGCATTGGAGCCTTGCACAATAAAAACACATGTCAGGCTATTGTTCATCGACTATTGCTCATCAACATTGTCATCCCCTCTAATTGTCGTCAAACTTGGAGAACTAGTTCTTTGCTCATCCCTATGCAATTGGATCCTCATAAGCAGACCACAATTACCATGCATTGGTAACAGCATTTTCTCCTCAATGACTAACAATAAAGCCTGTGTTTTCAGTTGTATTATCTGCTCTCTATACCCATGAATGTGTAGACAGAAAAAGTTTCAATGCCATCTTTATATTTGCTGAAGATACCACTGCTGTTGGAAAATGGTAAGAATAAACGAGAACTTACCAGTTTGAAGTTTGATCGTTATTTTATGAGGAGTAACGTTGAGGGATTATGTGAAGAACCCTGCCAGGATGCATGCGTGTCATTCTTCAAAGCAGCGGTGTGAAATCACAGATAAAAAACCCATCGCGGGGCTTGTTTCAACAGAGGCTCAGGAGCCGTTACAGAGGGAGGAGCGACCTTCGTGTGGTGAGTAAAAACCCATCGCGGGGCTTGTTTCAACAGAGGCCCAGGAGCCGTTACAGAGGGAGGACTACCAAAATCTGCAAGGTTCCATTCGCAGATCACTCCTCAAATTAAGGGAAGTCTCTGATTGATAGAACGGACCAGAGGAAGCAGCTGATTGGCTTGTATCCCGGGTAAGGCTTTATTGTATTAGGATAAGGGGGAGAATGAGGGCCAGGGCAGTTTACTGTTCTGGATGTCAGATGTGGGAGGTCATGGAGTCGGAGTGCCCTCCAGACGTCCACATCTGCGCAAGGTGCGTCGAGATGGGGCTCCTAAGGGACCGTGTCAGGAACCTGGAACAGCAACTCGATGACCTCTGTCTGCTCAGGGAGAGCGAGGAGGTCATAGAAAGGAGTTACAGGGAGGTGGTCACTCCAAGACCACGGGAGACAGAAAACTGGGTCACAGTTAGGAAGGGCAACGGGAAGAGGCAGGGACTGGTGAGTACCCTGGTGGCTGTACACCTTGAAAATAAGTACACATGTTTGAGTAAGGGTGGGGGAGACAGCCTACCTAGGGGCAGCGACAGCGGCCGGGCCTCTGGCACAAAGACCGGTCCGGTTGCTCAGAAAGGTAAGGAAATGAAGGGGAGGGCAATTGTAATAGGGGACTCTATACTCAGGGGGTCGGATAGGCGATTCTGTGGACGCAGACAGGAGACCCGGATGGTAGTTTGCCTCCCTGGTGCCAGGGTCAGGGATGTGTCTGAACGGGTCCAAGAAATCCTGAAATGGGAGGGAGAGGAGCCTGAGGTTGTGGTACATATAGGTACCAACGACATAGGTAAAAAAAGAGAAGAGGTCCTGAAAGAAGAATTTAGGGAGTTAGGTAGAGAGTTAAGGAGAAGGACTGGAAAGGTAACAATCTCAGGATTACTGCCTGTGCCACGCGACAGTGAGAGTAGGAATGGAGCGAGGTGGAGGATAAATGAGTGGATGAGGGACTGGTGCAGTGGGTATGGATTCAAGTTTCTGGATCATTGGGACCTCTTTTGGGGAAGGTGCGACCTGTACAGAAAGGACGGGTTGCACTTGAACTCAAGGGGGACCAATATCCTGGCGGGGAGATTTGCAAAGGCTACTGGGGAGACTTTAAACTAGTATGGTTGGGGGGAGGGACTCAAATTGGGAAAGCTAGCAGTCAGTGTGCGAGGCAGGGGGCAGAGAATGGTAGCACTCTGACCCAAAATGTAGGGGAGAGAGAAGAAAAAGACTATAAACAGAGAATAAGAGATGGTGAGTTTCTTAAATGGGTATAATTTAATGCTAGGAGCATTGTAAGAAAGGTGGATGAGCTTAGAGTCTGGATTGACACCTGGAAGTATGATGTTGTGGCGATCAGTGAAACATGGTTGCAGGAGGGCTGTGATTGGAAACTAAATATTCCAGGATTTCGTTGCTTCAGGTGTGATAGAATTGGGGGGGCAAGAGGTGGAGGTGTTGCATTGCTTATCAGGGAAGATATTACAGCAGTGCTTTGGCAGGATAGATTAGAGGGCTCGTCTAGGGAGGCTATTTCGGTGGAACTGAGAAATGGGAAAGGGGTAGCAACACTTATAGGGGTGTATTATAGACCGCCAAATGCGGATCGAGAATTGGAAGAGCAAATATGTAAGGAGATTGCAGATATTAGTAGTAAGCACAAGGTAGTGATTGTGGGTGATTTCAATTTTCCACACATAGACTGGGAAACACATTCTGTAAATGGGCTGGATGGGTTGGAGTTTGTAAAATGTGTGCAGGATAGTTTTTTGCAGCAATACATAGAAGTACCTACTAGAGAAGGGGCGGTGCTGGACCTCCTGTTAGGAAATGAGATGGGTCAGGTGGCAGAGGTATGCGTTGGGGAACAGTTCGGGTCCAGTGATCACAATACCATTAGTTTCAATATAATTATGGAGAGGGACAGAACTGGACCTAGGCTTGAGATTTTTGATTGGAGAAAGGCTAACTTTGAGGAGATGCGAAAGGATTTAAAAGGAGTAAATTGGGACAGTTTGTTTTATGGGAAAGATGTGGAAGAGAAATTGAGTACATTTAAAGGTGACATTTTAAGAGTACAGAATCTTTATGTCCCTGTTCGGTTGAAAGGAAATAGTAAAAATTGTAAAGAGCCATGGTTTTCAAGGGAAATTGGACACTTGGTTCGGAAAAAGGGAGATCTACAATAATTATAGGCAGAATGGAGTAAATGAGGTGCTTGAGGAGTATAAAGAATGTAAAAAGAATCGTAAGAAAGAAATTAGAAAAGCTAAAAGAAGATATGAGGTTGCTTTGGCAAGTAAGGTAAAAGTAAATCCGAAGGGTTTCTACCGCTATATTAATAGCAAAAGGATAACGAGGGATAAAATTGGTCCATTAGAGAGTCAGAGTGGACAACTATCTGCAGAACCAAAAGAGATGGGGGAGATATTGAACAGTTTCTTTTCTTCGGTATTCACCAAGGAGAAGGATATTGAATTATTTGAGGTAAGGGAAACAAGTAGAGTAGCTATGGAAACTATGAGATTCAAAGAAGAGGAAGTACTGACACTTTTGAGAAATATAAAAGTGGATAAGTCTCCAGGTCCGGACAGGATATTCCCTAAGACATTGAGGGAAGTTAGTGTAGAAATAGCAGGGGCTATGGCAGAAATATTTCAAGTGTGATTAGAAACGGGAATAGTGCCGGGGGATTGGTGTACTGCGCATGTTGTTCCATTGTTTAAAAAGGGGTCTAAGAGTAAACCTAGCAATTATAGACCTGTTAGTTTGACGTTAGTGGTGGGCAAATTAATGGAAAGAATACTTAGAGATAATATATATAAGCATCTGGATAAACAGGGTCTGATTAGGAACAGTCAACATGGATTTGTGCCTGGAAGGTCATGTTTGACTAATCTTCTTGAATTTTTTGAAGATGTTACTCGGGAAATTGAATATAGAATAGAATAGAATAGTTTCTTTATTGTCATTGTAACATGAACCATGTACAACGAAATTTAAAAATGTCAGCCATTCAGTGCACCATTCAAACATTTCTAAAAGCTAACGATACATACAAGATAAAATATTAAAAGATAAACAACTAAAATAAATATCACAAAAATAGCATGCATAAACACCCAACCCTCCATCCTTCTGTCAATTTCACAGTGTACCACATTCCCTTAGTATGTCTCGCCCCTGCATTCCTTGGCAGCTACATTTAGTGCTTTTATAGCAGTGGGGTAAAAACTGTTTTTTAGTCTGTTCGTCCTTGTCCTTGTAGATCTGTACCATCTGCCTGACAGCGACAGTTCAAACAGGGAGTGTCCGGGGTGGGAAATGTCCTTTATGATACTCTGGGATTTTTTGGTGCAGCGGGAACTGTGTAAGTCCTCCAAGGTAAGGAGAGGGCAGCTGGCAATCCTCTGGGCGTTGTCAATGGCCCTCTGGAGCGCTTTCCTCTGAGCCGCTGTGCAGCTGGTGTACCACACGCATACACAGTATGTTAGTATGCTCTCAATGGAGCACCGATAAAAGGACAGCAGCAGTCTCTGAGTGATGTTATTCTTCCTGAGCACCCTCAGGAAGTGCAGTCTCTGCTGGACCTTTTTCAGCAGCGCAGTGGTGTTCACGCTCCACGTCAGGTCCTCCTCAATATGGATTCCCAGGAAGCGGAAATCCGCCACCCTCTCCACACAGTCCCCTCTGATGAGGGTGAAGCAGTGGATGTTGTGTATATGGACTTCAGTAAGGCCTTTGACAAGGTTCCTCATGGAAGGTTGGTTAAGAAGGTTCAATGGTTGGGTTTAAATGTGGAGTAGCAAGATGGATTCAACAGTGGCTGAATGGGAGATGCCAGAGAGTAATGGTGGATGGTTGTTTATCAGGTTGGAGGCCAGTGACTAGTGGGGTGCCACAGGGATCTGTGTTGGGTCCACTGTTATTTGTCATGTACATCAATGATCTGGATGATGGTGTGGTAAATTGGATTAGTAAGTATGCAGATGATACTAAGATAGGTGGGGTTGTGGGTAATGAAGTAGAGTTTCAAAGTCTACAGAGAGATTTATGCCAGTTGGAAGAGTGGGCTGAAAGATGGCAGATGGAGTTTAATACTGGTAAGTGTGAGGTGCTACATCTTGGCAGGACAAATCAAAATAGGACGTACATGGTAAATGGTAGGGAATTGAAGAATGTAGGTGAACAGAGGGATCTGGGAATAACTGTGCACAGTTCGCTGAAAGTGGAATCTCATGTAGATAGGGTGCTAAAAGAAAGCTTTTGGTGTGCTGGCCTTTATAAATCAGAGCATTGAGTATAGAAGTTGGGATGTAATGTTAAAATTGTACAAGGCATTGGTGAGGCCAATTCTGGAGTATGGTGTACAATTTTGGTCGCCTAATTATAGGAAGGATGTCAACAAAATAGAGAGAGTACAGAGGAGATTTACTAGAATGTTGCCTGGGTTTCAGCAACTAAGTTACAGAGAAAGGTTGAACAAGTTAGGGCTTTATTCTTTGGAGCGCAGAAGGTTAAGGGGGGACTTGATAGAGGTTTTTAAAATGATGAGAGGGATAGACAGAGTTGATGTGGAAAAGCTTTTCCCACTGAGAGTAGGGAAGATTCAAACAAGGGGACATGACTTGTGAATTAAGGGACTGAAGTTTAGGGGTAACATGAGGGGGAACTTCTTTACTCAGAGAGTGGTGGCTGTGTGGAATGAGCTTCAAGTGAAGGTGGCGGAGGCAGGTTCGTTTTTATCATTTAAAAATAAATTGGATAGTTTTATGGACGGGAAGGGAATGGAAGGTTATGGTCTGAGCGCAGGTGTATGGGACTAGGGGAGAATACGTGTTCGGCACGGACTAGAAGGGTCGAGATGGCCTGTTTCCGTGCTGTAATTGTTATATGGTTATATTATATGGTTATAACTGTAATGACTAAACATAGTAAGATTAGAGAAGAGATACCAGTTGAGTATATGATCAAGGGTGGGAGCGGAGGGTACGTAATCCCTCAACGTTACTCCTCATAAAATAACGATCAAACTTCAAACTGGTAAGTTCTTGTTTAATCTTACTATTTTTCTTCGGTGTCACGTGAAGATTTTAAAGCTCTGTGATTTCATGCCGTGGAAACGACTCCATGCATCACATCTGCCTTGATTATGGGGAGAATAGTGTTAACATTATTAGACATCAATACGATATTGAAAAACCAACGATAAATATATTAACACCAAATTATATCCCCTATTTATGGGGTAAAATTATATTACAGAACTTAAAATTGTTTCTGCAAATGTTCCAGGTTCAATGACTGGTTTGTTATAAATTTGTTGGAAAGTTTTTTCCGTTGACCATCCTGCTGTCTTGAGGATTTGGTCCATAGGAACATCAAACTTCATAGCTGCCGATGTAGCTGCAGCCCTGGTGGAGTGAGATTTAAAAATGCTAGTGTCTACAGGCCTTTATTAGGACCTGTAGACACTAAAACAGGCCTTTAAAACAGGCCTTTATTAGGACCTGTTTTAGCCATCTAGAGATGGTCTGGACTGTCACTTTTTTAAGTGGCTGTTTGTAGCTGATTAAAAGTGACATTTCTTTGCCTCTTATGATCTTAGTATACTCTATATATAATAGTAAGTGTGTTACTATACAGAGATGATCATCTGTTGGGTAGGCCCTGAATTCTGTTTTTAGGCCTGCTGACCCCTGTCTGTTCTGACTAATTCATTGATGTGAAAAGTTAAATTTCCAGATGAAATAATCATGTTGTCCAGCTTTAGTTTCTGTAGCGACTGGACCCTTTGTGCCGTGACCAAGGCCATCAGCATGACTCTTTTCATAGTCAGTTTCTGTAGGGACAGAGCTGTAGCGGGAGACCAGTTTCTTAACATGGTCAGTACAATGCTCTCATCCCATATTTGGGATTACCTGGTTCTTGGGGGATTAACATTAAAAATGCCCCTCATGAGTTTGGTTACCAGGGTGTGTCCCAACAGAATGCCGCTCTGTTCCTTGCCACAGGTATGTTGACAGAGCACTTCTGGCGCAGTTGATGACACTATGACTGAGCCTCTCATCGTAATGGAGGCTAGCCAGGAATTCCAGAACAGACGGGATGTTCATAGATCTATGGGTGATGTTGTTGTTGTGACAGTACTTTTCCCATTTCTTGATGACACCAAGTACTGTGTTTTGGTGGACTGTCTGTGGGCTGATGAAATAATATCCACTGTTCGGTCCGTCAGTCCCAGGTGTAGTAGAGGTGCTTTCAAACTCTACAAATTAATAGGTTTATATAATTATGACATGGGTAACTACCCCTTGTTGCGGGATAAACCAGTAAATTAGGTCTATGATGGATGGTGATGCATGGTTCTAATACCATGTTGAGTATCACTGGGACTCATGGTTGAGTAGGCCAATCGGGTACTATCAAAATACCAGACGCGGAGTCTTGCTGTATTTTCCTTAATACCCGACTGATGAGGCAGAAAGGAGGGAATGCATAAATAAACAATATCCCCCAATGCAGCGAAAATGTATCTGTTGCCGCTGCCCCAGGTTTTGGTTCCCATGAACATAATTTGATAACTGGTGTGAGCCTGGATGCGAATAGGTCGATATCTGGTATTCCACACTGTGCTGTAATTTCAACAAATACATTTTTATCCAACATCCATCCAGTGTTTTCATTGAATTTGCGTGACCTGGTGTCTGCCACTAAATTTAGTTTACCTGGTAAGTAGGTAGCTGATATCCAAAATCTCTCTGGATACACTATTGCCAAATTGCGTTGGCCAGATTGTCACATGATGTTGATTTGGTTCCACCCATATGGTTGATATATGCTACCACGGTGGTGTTGTCAATATGTAGTCTGACATGCTGGTGATATAACCCAGAACAATATGACTTAAGGCCATGGAATGCACTTAACATTCCCAGGTAGTTTATGCCCAGTGTTTGTAATAATGATGCCTCCTGTGCATTCCATCTCCCCCACAGCTGGAGATGGAATTGGTAGCACCCCAAACAAGTGCACTGGCATCAGTATGTAGTACCATAGATGGGTTGCTGATAATGTTAGGATTGGAACAATGCCTAATGTTATCTTTCCACCATTTTAGTTCCAGTATGGCCTCTGTTGGTAGCTTCATTGGTCGGTCAAAATGACCACCATAATTTTTGAGTGTTCGTATTTTGCCCTCTGTAATTTTTGATAATGTAATGTTCCGATTTGTGTGGCTGGAAACGCAGCCACTATTACCAATTATTCTTGCTACCAGTCTGATGAATGGTTTTGTGATGTCAATGATTTTGCTGCAAGCCTCCATTAAGGCTGTAACCTTTTCTTTCGGCAAAGTCACTGACATGTGAACTGAGTTAAGGGTGAACCCCAGATGATCCATTGTGTTAAATAACATCTGTGGTCACCTCTAATGGGTACTATATAGTAAGCATCTTTAAATCGATGCTTGCCATGTATTAACCTTAGGAAATCAATTGCATAGAAGTAACAAAGGTTTCCATCTAGTAATGAATATATAGTACGAAAGTATTCAAATTAGTCAAATCTATGATGATGCGGCAACCACCATCTTGTTTATGATAAATATTTTGGACACGAATTCCTGTGATTTGTGTTGGGTTTCCTCCATTACTCCGTTTTATAAGGCCACTGTAGTTCAGCATGTGCTTTTGATTTTTCTTTGCCTGTAAGCACGAACATTCGGTTTGGTACATGCTGAACTGGAGGGTTATGTTTTTGTATAAATTCTATGGTATAACCCTATACTTCTGAAAATATAAGTATTGGTAGTTAATTTATTCCATGCATCCAGATAGAATTGTAATCTCCCACCAACCTCGTAAGGAACCAGACCCACCTACCTCCATGGTTACTATTGGTAGGTTTGTTACTTTTTCGGCATCCTCTGTGGACGTTGAGGCGTCGGTGTCTGGATCTGTAGTTGGGTTGGTGTTGAGGGTTTGCGCATTTCCCAGGAAGGCCGGTCTGGGCCATGGCCTAAAAAAGACCGATGTTGAGTGTTCCTGGCCTTCGAGCTTTCACCAGTTTGTCTTGGCCGACTGGTGGTGTGTAGGGGTGCTGTTTCTGGCCGAAGTAGTTTTTAGACGTTGCTTTAATGAGCCCCAGGGTTTTACCCTCTTCGTCAAGTTCTTTTGCATGTTTTGATAACTTGCCTCCAAATAGTAATATTGGTGGTTTGGAGGTTCCAGGTTTGCATAGGCCTGCAAATTAGGGTCTAAAGCCGGTTGAATGGCACTCTTCCTAATGCTGTTTACTCATATTGGTAGTTGCAAAATAAAGCCAGTGCATCCTGGCGATCTTGTGTCATGTCTTTTTCATTTATTGTGCGGGCGAAAACCATAATTCCTGCGTTAGGACTTTCAGAAGTTTCTGTAGTTTCAAGTCCCTGGCTCTGATTGAGGCTCTGACATGTTTTCAAATACACTGGTTGACACTGGGAACATTCAGTGATTTGCAGTTCCCTGGTGGTAAGTGTCTTGCTATGGTGTCCAATAATGCCTGTCCTTATAGCTGGTTGAATGACAAGTAGTCGATACTTGCAGCTATTTTAGGTTCCAGGTTTTGGCCAGTTTGGTCGGGTTGAATAAACTGGGACACCATACCCAATAGGTTTTCTTGCACCCCATGCGCACTAGGGGTATGTTCTGCACACCCCTCTTCAGGGTCAGCCCAGAATTGACCCCCTGTACTCCCCTCTGATGAGGGAGAAACACTGTTCAGCCCTACAAGAGGTACTGCTGTAGGACTTACTAGCTGCCCACTGTGACTAGTCTCCATCTCCCGGAGCCTGTCACTTTGGAGTATTTGCTCTAACAGCCGCTCAAACTGGCTCCAATGCTCTCGGGCACAGGCCATTCGTGGCTGCTCCTGTCCTCAAGCCGCTCCAACCGGCTCCAATGCTCTCGGGCACTGGCCGCTCGTGGCTGCTCCTGAAGCTGCTCCAACCGGCCCCAATGCTCATGGGCACAGGCCGCTCGTTGCTGCTCCAGTTCCTGCAGCCGCTCCAACCGGCTCCAATGCTCATGGGCACTGGCCGCTCGTGGCTGCTCTAGTTCCCCGCTCCCAGCCGCTCCAACCGGCTCCAATGCTCACGGGCACTGGCCGCTCGCGGCTACTCCTGAAGCTGTTCCAACCGGCCCTAATGCTCACGGGCACTGGCCGCTCACGGCTATTCAGAGTTGGACTCATCGGAGTCAACGACTCTGTTAGTTTTTTGCTTCGCTTTACCGCCCGGCCGTGGCCGGTGCGGGAGCGAAGTCGGGCACAGCTGTTCCCATTACGGGAGATTGGCGTGCCGTTGGCTGCTGCTGCTCGCTGCCCGCAACTCCGCGGTTCTCCCCCGCCAGCCTTTTCGCAGCCTTCGTGGATCTGGTCCATGCCTCCACCTGTAAGGTAAGTGGAAGGAACGCCAAGTCTCCATACCTGCTGTTCCCTGCTTTCAAATTCTGCCGCTAAGGGGAACGTCGTTCCCCCTGCTGTGACTCGTTGCAATGCGTGTAGCGATATGACACGCATGCGTCCTGGCGGGGTTCTTCACGTAGTCACTCACGTGATTCCAAAGTAAAATAACTGGTAACTCTTACCTGTTCAATTTACCAGCTGGGAATGGTGGCCTGTATGATGGCACATTATAATTCTTAGATGGCAATAATGTCAACATACCTTCTGGTCAACCAATTACTTATCATTGTTGGAATTGAATGAAACAATAAATGAATTATTTCTGCATAAATGGTCTTCTAATAACCCATTCTCTGCCAAAAGATTCAGTTCCAATCAGGTTTCAGGGGACAACTATCATTAGGTTATCTAGACAGAAGTTGGATTTTCTTAACAATGTAAAATATTGTGTGATTTATAAAAAGCAATTTTGTCATCCTACAGTTGATCATTCTTTTTCATTGTGCAGTTTAATTAGCCTTCTAATCACAATTTGGTGTAAAAACCACAAATAAAATCCTGTTTCTGTTACCTAACATTCCTATGGCAATACCATAACATCACTCTGTTATTTGCAACAAATTATTATTTTCACAACATGTATTTAAACCCAACAGAAAATCTTGGTAAATGATAGTAATCAGTGCATCTGATGGCACAGGGCCTGTACTCACTGAAGTTTTAAAGAATGAGGGGGAACTTCATTGAAACAGACGGAATAGTAGAAGCCTTGGATGTACTGGACATGGAGAGGATGTTTCCACTTGCTGGAGAGTCTAGGACTAGAGGTCATAGCCTCAGAATTAAAGGATATTATTTTAAGAAGGAGATGAGGAGGAATTTCTTAAGTCAGAGGATGGTGAATCTGTGGGATTCTTTGCCACAGAAGGCTCTGGAGGCCAAGTCAGTGAATATATTTAAGGCAGAGATAGATAGTTTCTTGATTAGTACTCGTGTTAGAGGTTACGGGGAGAAGGCAGGAGAATGGAGTTAGGAGGGAGAAATCGATCAGCCCTGAGTAGACTTGATGGGCCTAATGGCCAGATTCTGCTCATATCAAATGTTCTTATGATCTGGAAATTGTCAGATTAGCTATCTTGTCGATTTTCCAATCCACTTGCACCAGATCTGCTCAAAGTTCGATGGAAAATGGTGGCTGGTGTCTGGCATTAAGTCATCAGTGTCTACAAATATTCATGTACATATAGAAACTAAATTAAAATGTTAGTTTAATCATACACTTACTAATTCTGGACAAAAGTTCTGACCTGAATCATTTTGAAACAGACTAGATGAAAATAAAAGAATATGACTTGGATCAATGGGCATTTTCAGAGGACATTTTAAAATGAATATACTTGCTTGAATAGAAAATATGCTGTGAAAAGAAAACAAAATGTCAATGGTCCTAAATAGATAGTTGGAGGTGAAACAGTAGAACTTGTGAAGGAATTGGATGCATCAGCTGAAAATATGAATGCCATATTATATGGAAAAGATCTTCATGAAATTGAGTGGTAATAAGGGGAAAATGGAGAAAAGATTTTAATTTCCCTTTATGGATGGTCAATTCATTTTGAGCTGGAGTGTGTCTGAAACTTGAGTTTGCAGATCTGCATATCAAAACAGGTGACATAGATTAAATTAAAAAAGATAATTGCTTCATTGTTAAATCTACACGATATTAGCCATGTTAATGTTTTAAGTACATCTGCTATAGGATTTATGAAGTCAATTAGGTGTACTGCTGAACACATTACATGATTAGAATGGAAATATATTCTGCGAGGTATTGCGTTTTTGATAGTTGGTGGGAACCACCTCAATCCTTCAGTTCTAACATGCATGCAAATACCAATATGCAAGGAGCAGTGGGGGGTTTTCATATCAATATTCAAGGAATGTTTTATTTTTAAACCAGTTTGATATTAGATTGATGCGGTAACCAAATGCTACTGGACATGTGTAAATGATCAAAGAAAGCATACGATGGGCAAAAGTTATTTGAATGCTGAGTGGAATAAATTGTAAAGACATTCTATCCAAAGGCTGGTGCTGGTGTGCAAAGAAAACCTCCCCCTCTACAGTGGCAAGAATCTCCACTCGGTTTTTTGGTATTTTTATTCATTTCAGTGAAACTGCATGGAAACAGGTCATTTGACTGAATCCATGCTGACACACCTGGTCACCCATTAAATTTAAATGAACACTGTAGTTCTGTTATCTTGATGGGCCAAATAACGTAATTCTACTCCTACCACTTATGACTTTAAACAAAATAACTGAAGCTTAAAATTAAAATCTACAGTAGTGAACTTGAAAGGGGAGAAGGCAGGAGAAATTCCCTACATACTTGGGAAAATTTTGACAGATGCCACTTCACCCACAAGTCTGCACATAGAAACATAGAAACATAGACACATCGAAAATAGGTGCAGGAGTAGGCCATTTCGGCCCTTCGAGCCTGCACCGCCATTCAATATGATCATGGCTGATCATCCAACTCAGTATCCTGTACCTGCCTTCTCTCCATACCCCCTGATCCCTTTAGCCACAAGGGCCACATCTAACTCCCTCTTAAATATAGCCAATGAACTGGCCTCAACTACCTTCTGTGGCAGAGAATTCCAGAGATTCTCCACTCTCTGTGTGAAAAATGTTTTCCTCATCTCGGTCCTAAAAGATTTCCCCCTTATCTTTAAATTGTGACCCCTTGTTCTGGACCTCCCCAACATCAGGTACAATCTTCCTGCATCTAGCCTGTCCAACCCCTTAAGAATATTGTAAGTTTCTATAAGATCCCCCCTCAATCTTCTAAATTCTAGCGAGTACAAGCCGTGTCTATCCAGTCTTTCTTCATATGAAAGTCCTGACATCCCAGGAATCAGTCTGGTGAACCTTCTCTGTACTCCCTCTATGGCAAGAATGTCTTTCCTCAGATTAGGAGACCAAAACTGTATGCAATACTCCAGATGTGGTCACACCAAGACGCTGTACAACTGCAGTAGAACCTCCCTGCTCCTATACTCAAATCCTTTTGTTATGAATGCTAACATACCATTCAAGTTCTTCATTGCCTGCTGCACCTGCATGCCTACTTTTAATGACTGGTGTACCATGACACCCAGGTCTCGTTGCATCTCCTTTTTTCCTAATCCGCCACCATTCAGATAATAGTCTACTTTCCTGTTTTTGCCACAAAAGTGGATAACCTCACATTTATCAGCATTATACTGCATCTGCCATGCATTTGCCCACTTTGAGAAAGTGGGAGGAAAATGGAACACCCAAACAAAATCCATGTAGTGATTCCGAGAACGTACAAACTTCACACAGACAGCGGCCAAGATCAAGATCAAACCTAGGTCTCTGACACTGTGAGGCAGCAACTTTACCAGATGCACCAATTTGTTGCAGTAGTTGAAGCCACATTTGCTTATGACAGGCTTCTTGTGCTAAAATGGTCTTGTATGTGACACTGCTACTAATTTTCTCACACATCTATTATCTCTACATTCACATCTGACACTGACTGGTGCAAGCTAGAGGAAACGCGTTCCCTGTTGTGATGCTGTGGATAATCAAATGAAAAGCAGATGCTGTAAATCTGAAATAAAAAGTGAAAATGATGGAAATGCAGTGAGTCAAGCAGCATGTGTTGAAAGATAAATGGAGTTAACATTTTAGGTCAAAGATCATATGTCAGGAACATAGGAACATAGAAAATTGATGCAGGAGAAGGCCATTCAGCCCTTTGAGTCAGCTGAGCCATTCAATATGATCATAGCTGATCATCCAAAATCAGTACCCCATTCCTGCTTTCTCCCCATATCCCTTGAGTCCATTAGCCCTAAGAGCTAAATCTAACTCTCTCTTGAATACATCCAATGAATTGGCCTACTGCCTTCTGTGGCAGAGAATTCCACAGATTCACAACTCTCTGGGTGAAAATATTTTTCCTCATCTCCGTTCCAAGTGACCTACTCCTGGTCCTGGACTTCCCTAAAAACGGGAACATTTTTCCTGCGTCTAGCCTGTCTAATTCCTTAAGAATTTTATATATTCCTATAAGATACCCACTCATCCTTCCAAATTCCAGTGATTAGAGAACCGGGATAATGGTGGCAATCCTTGCACGACCCACTGTTACAACTATCTGTTATTTGTATGATTGGGTCTGTTATTTGAACTATTGGCCAGACCAGTTTTGTGAATGAATTTGTGATTCTTCCCTGTATGAAGACAGAAAATAGAAGCTTATTTTATATCATGACACCACATATTAAAAAAATTAGAACCAACTTTTTTCCCGCGCAAGTTGGAAAAAATAATTTAATACAATTGACTGGTTACTAATACTGAAGAATGAAAGTGTTTTCTAAATAATTTCTTAATAAATTATGCACCATGCCTGAACTGCTTTAGTAACAAATTAAAATTATTTGTCCATATTGAAAGCTGAAAGTTCCACATTGCTTAAAACAAGGAAAATGTAGTCATTGTTTTTTTTAACTAAATTAAAACCAACAGCTATTTATATTACTAATCAATAAACAGGCCTTGTATGGGGTCTAGTGCACATTTATTTTACCTCAATTAATGAACAGGTTGCATGGGATGGGGTATGGTTGACATCCGCAATCAGATTTCACTTTTGAGTAATTTAGTTTAGAAATACAGTGTGGGAACAGGTACTTCAGCCCACTGAAGGACCCGTTCAGCAATCCCCACACATTAACACTATCCTACACACACTAGGGATAGTTTACGTTCATACCAAGCCAATTAATCCACAAAAACTGTTGGAGAGTGGGAGGAAACCGAAGATCATGGAGAAAACCCACGCAGGTCACGGGGAGAAGGTACAAACTCCGCGCAGAAAGCACCCATAGTCAGTTTCAAACCCAGGTCTCTGGCACTGTAAGGCAGCAACTCTATTGCTGCGCCACCATGATAAACTACCATGAACTCCCTCTGAATAATATCAAAATATAAGCACACTTTCTTCAAAATACATCATGGCAAAGGCACGTTTTGACTACAGCGAGAGGAGTAATGTGTTGAAATACCTGGGCCTATATTACCACGTAATTAGTTCAGGCGGAGCCACATCCTCTTCTATGTACCATCTTCATTTATGTGCCTTAATTCTTTCTTGATGCAGTGGAAATATTTCCAATTTTCTCTGCATAAAACATTACCTCCTAATATGATTTTTGTACTCCTAATTTCTAAAGGAACGAATGTGTCCCTTTTGCTCTTGTCTCACTGACTGCAGTTTCTCTCTCACGACACTGTACAATCTTTCACTCTTAAAACACCTCAATCAGAGCACCCTTAATGTTCAAGAGAGAGAAACACTTGAGGGAGTCACACTGATGTAGCTAGTGGAGCCGCGGCCTCAACGTCCAACTGCCCCAGGATCAATGCAAACGTTTAGTGCTGTCTGTGTGCAGTTTGTACATCCTCCGTATGACCATATAGATTTCCTCAATGTTCTCCAGTTTCCTGCCACATGCCAAAAACATGCAGATTTGTACGTTGGTTGGTCACTGCAATACCATATAGGTAAGTGACAGAAACTAAAGGGAACCGATGGGAATGTGGAGATAATAGATTAGAAGGGAAAATTAATAGGGGTATCACCTAGATGGAGATATACACACACACAAATCTATATATTATTTTTTTAATTTTGTGTGTGTGTATTTTTGTGAATATGCTGTATGCATGTTTTATGCTATATGTATTATATTTATATATTGTTGTACATAAATTTCTGTTCCTCTACCTTCCTAACTTACTACATTTTTAAAATCCCAAAATATTTGACTCCCATCTACCTGAATCTGCAGTCCCCACTTCAACTGTCCACAATCCTCGACAACATAGTCCTATTCTACACTATTCACTATGCCATGATTGCCGTAAGATAAAACAACATGGCTTGTGCATCTAGTTCATAAATATAATGGGCAGCTGAGGTTCTGCAATGTCTCTCCATGCACAGGTTTTCTCTGGAGAATTTGGCAGTTCTAGCAAATGGTCAAGTCCAGTGCCCTCAAGGGCTGGGCTTCATGAATAATTTAAATTAGACAGCAAATGTGGACAATGTCAAAGTAAACCCTCATTTTAATGGACCTCTTTATAACAGATTTTGGTAATCATGGACAGACCTACCGATGACTGCCAACTCCATCCCCGACTGGCACCACCTCCCCAGCTGCCACCACCATTAGCGACTCTTACCTGCACTCCAGCCACTCACAGGCCATGACCATTGACTCCGCTGATCCCTGCCTCTCCCCCGGCAGCCAGCAGGCTGGGGCCATCAACTCACCTGGATTCCAGGCCCAGTTCCAGACCAAGAGTCTGAAGAAGGATCTCAACCGGAAATGTTACCCATGTATGTTCTCCAGAGATGCTACCTGATCTGCTGAGTTACTCCAGCACTTTGTACCCTTTTGTGTATTAACCAGCAACTGCAGTTATTAATTTCTGCTACTTGTGTAATAATAATACTTTACATGGTTATAGCTCATCTACTCCCCCGTGGTCAGTTATAACAAAGGTTTACGGTGCTGTACAATTTAATCAAGTGAAGCCTGGTGCTTTGAAAAGACTTCATCTGTGATCTCTTGAAAAGCTTAATTCCTAGTTCAAAGATGAGAAAAAAAACAAACATCCCAAAATGGTTAATGGTCTACAGTCAGCACTAATAAACAGCCTAAATTATAACCTAAAAGGGTGTGAGAAGAAAACTCAATGTCACTAAATCTGTAAATAATTATCCCAATCTGAGAAGGACTGTTCCTTGACCAAACCCAGGCAAGACTGAGTTGGATGATCAGCCATGATCATATTGAATGGCGGTGCAGGCTTGAAGGGCCAAATGGCCTACTCCTGCACCTATTGTCTATGTTTCTATGTTTCTATGTGTCCTGCTATTCCTTGTAAATAGCTTTGTAAAGAGAGCAGAGACAATTAAAATAAACCTCCTGGACTAAAAATGATCAGCAAGAGGTGAATGCACTGTTTGAGGTAAACAAGCCAGAGGAGGAGGGGAAGCCATGTCATGAGAATCTAAAACTAGCAATGTGCAAAAGTGTATTCAAATATCATTCTGTTTTTTATTCCGGTTTTAAAAATCAATAATTATGTAAAATATATATTTTCAGATAGACCTGCACACCATGACATAAATAATTTATTTTACCATCGTTTTTAGTTAACTATTTACAGTTTTTAATGTTATTAAATACAGTCTTACAATCTTGCAGGCAGAGGGTGTAGAAGTGTGAAAACATGCACCTCCAGATTCAGGGACAGTTTCTTCCCAGCTGTTATCAGGTAACTGAATCATCCCACCACAAACAGAGAGCAGTGCTGAACCACTATCTACCTCATTGTTCACCCTCGGACTCTCCCTGACCAAACTTTGCTGGCTCTACCTTGCACTAAACGTTATTCCCTTATCATGTATCCATACACTGAAAAATGGCTCGATTGTAATCATGTTTTGTCTTTCCGCTAAATGGATAGCACGCAGCACAAGCTTTTCACTGTACCTTGTTACACGCGACAATAAACTAAACTGAAATACTGCATATCAATTAAGCTCAGAGGAATATTTTAGCAGTGAACCCGTAGCTTGGATGTGGATCGATGTGCATGAAAACCCTGGATCGATATTTCTGAGGTCCGATGTCCCTGACTGTGCTCTTATTACCAGCGCCAGAAGCAGAGGGAAAGATTGGAGCATCATCGGATTGAGTATAACGCACCGTCTGATCCAATATTGTGTAACATCTCTTGACAAGTATACAAACGTTCTCGGAAAGCGGTTACAGAATCTAAAGCTGTATCTGTGAGTGTTCATGATATCTGTCCCGCTGCTCCACAAAAGGTTGCCTTCAGTGTTTCAATAGCTTGCCTTTCCGTGCGCCATCTATTCACACAGTCGCACAGAACAGAATCAAATGCAACCAACTTAATATTGAAGATATTGAAGACACAAGAGGCTGGAGTAACTCAGCGGGACAGGCAGCATCTCTGGAGAGCAGGAATGGGTGACGTTTCGGATCGAGATCCTTCTTTCGCCTGTCTCACTGAATTACTCCAGCGTTCTGTGCCTATCTTCGGATTAAACCAGCATGTGCAGCTCCTTCCTATGCAACTAACCTACGAAATCATTTGTTCGCATCGACTACTGCGAAGCGTTTGCAGTCTCTCGCATACCGGGAGGAGCCACGTAAACTCTGGCCGCGGAGATCATTCAACGTCTCGACTCGAGTTGGTCCGACTTGACCAAATATACGAGGAGGCTCCTCTAGTATATTTGGACTTGACTCGCCGATTTGGTACAGACTGTGAGCGTGTCGAAGGGATCAGGTCAGAGGTTGCCAGATCTGAGTCCGCCGCAGTTTATCTGAAGCTTATCTGAAGCTTGGCATACGGCAGTGCGGTCGGATAGAATGTCACCCCATCGGCAGGGAGCGTTTTATGAGCCCTGCATGGTTGTGAAATACTATTGTCCGATGAACAGAACCATTCCGTAACCAACGTCTCGACTCGAGTTGGTCTGACCTGTAGACGCAAGGAACTGCAGGTGCTGGTTTCCAATAAAAAGCCACAAAGTGCTGGAGTAACTCAACGAGCCTGGCTGCTTGGCTGGAGAATGTTATAGCAGAGAACTGCAGACGCTAGTTTATACCAAAGACAGACTCAAAACGCGGGTCAGGCAGCATCTCCGGATAAAAAGGACGTGACGTTTTGGGTCAGGTCTCTTCTTCAGTCATTGTAGTGGGGGAGTGGGGGGGGGGGGGGGGGGGGGGGGGTCCTCTATACAAACATGGATAGACAACGTTTTGGGTCAGACTGGTTGTAGCAGGGGGCAGACAGCTGGAAGAGACGTGGAGATGGCACAAAATCTGGCAAGTGATAGGTGAAAAACGTGGGCAGATGGTTGGACAAACCCCAAAATGAACATAAACAGTAATATAATGGTAGAGGAAGCTTGAAATGTGAAGCGAGGGAGAGGGGTATAGTCGGATGTGGAGGCGGATGGAGGGGAGCGTGGCCAGGTGGAATATTGTGAAGAGCGGGATTAAGGTCATGTCATAAGGAAAAGGAGTAGAATTAGGCCATCGGCCCATCAAGTCTACTCCGCCATCCAATTACGGTTGATCAATCTCTCCTTCCTAGACCCATTCTCCTGCTTCTCCCCATAATCCCTGACACCTGTACTAATAAGAATATATCTCTCTCTGCCTTAACTTGGCCTCTACAGCCTTCTGTGGCAAATAATTCTACAGATTCACCACCCACTGATTAAATAAAATGTTCATCTCCTTCTTAGACGAACATCCTTGCATTATGAAGGGGGGGGGGAGTGGGGGGTGTATATTAATGACCTAAAATTGGAGAATCCAATGTTCATACCTTTGGGTGTAAGGTACCCGGGTGGATTGCGAAGTGCTATTCCTCCAGTTCTCGTGTGGTGTCGCTCTGGCAATGGTCCGGGCCAGTAAGGTCTACATGAGCCATTAGACTTTAGACTCAGAGATTCCGCCCGGAAACAGGCCTTCCAGTCCACCAAGTCCGCGCCGACCGGCACTAACACTATCCTACACTCTGGGGAGAAATTTACAACTTACCAAATCCAAGTAAGCTACAAACCTGTACATCTTTGGGGTGTGCGAGGAAACCGGAGCGCCCGGAGAAAACCCACGTGGTCACATGGAATGGGAAAGGGAGTTAAAATGTTCAGCGACTGGGAGATGCACTGGCCCTCAGTGGACCCAGTACAAGTGTTCGGCGAAATGGTCGCCAGCCTACGCTTGGTCTCGCCGATGTGCAGGAGGCCACAGATACAGTTGCATGTGAGGTGGCGTTCCTTCATAACTTAGGCGAACATTAGCTACTTCCCAGTGACATTTATGAAAGATAAACCAGAATATGATGCAGGGTTACCATAAAGGGAGAAAATAAACCACATAATCTATTTGGTGTAACTGCGCAATTCAGCAATTCCTCGGGGACCTGTTCACTGACTACAAGCAATACAATGAAGGGAGATAGATAGATCTGCAAATATGAATGAACTGAAGATTGTCTGAAGTACGTTCTCAACCCGAAATCTAACCTATTACTTTTCCCCAGAGATGCTGTCTGACCCGCTGAGTTACTCCAGCTTGTTGCGTCTATCTGCAGTTTAAACCAGCATCCTTCCTACATATTATCAATGAACCTTTGGGTTGGGACTTTTCCGTGAATGGTCACTTTCTCGTGGTTGAGAAGCTTGTGTGGACCTAAGATCCTGATAGCGATGCCGTCTGGAGCTGTGCTCCTGGTAGGGTCACCCATGGCGGTAAGGTCGAGGGGGAGGTCCCTGACAAAGAGCAATCCAACGAAGACCTCAACGGTGGAACAGGCGAGGACGATGGCTGACCTTAATGGTGCATCACAACGGCTGGGAAGGCGCATGAAGGCTGCAGCAGAAAAGCGTTCCCAGTCGTCTTGGATTCCATCCCACTGGATCCTGACCCAGATCAGTCAAGGACCGTGGGTTGGCTGTCTGTGCACCAGTCTCCCCACGTTAAACAGCCACGCACAGACGTCCCACATAGGGGGAATACCACTCTGGAGCCATCCATGGTCATCAAATTGGGTTGGGACACATGCAGAACTTGGATGAGTGGCAATGCGCGCCAAAGGATGGCGAGCAGGCACTTCACAGAACTGTCTGTACAATACTCACTCCCTTTAAGAAAATCAGCACACAAGGCAGTCGAATAATGAACGATGGTTGCTCTGAGTGCGCTGCATCATTTGAAATGACCATTTATCGAACCAATAAACGAGAAGATGAGGGGAAAGTAATAATTGTACCAAACCATCGACTCCTCCGGCAAATTCAAGCTTCAACCCAATACGTGTGTTTGTTCGCCACTCGCTAGTCCCGAGTATGAGATGTGTAATGACATTAAACTCAATGGCTTCCCTGAGCTAGCATTCCATCCATTCATATTAATATGTATGAGAGAGGCTAATGTTACGGTGCCGACCACTTTAGTTGAGCGCATTTAAACATCACTTGGCCCCACATCTTTCTGCGTGGTGCCTTATACACTACATCCAAAAGGAATCAAACAGACTTTTGCTTACACGCTGTTTTCGAGCCATAAGCCATCTGTTGAAAGCAGCGGGAATAGGAGGGCATTCTTCGTGCCATATCCAGAATAAGCACGTTGGTTCTTTCATGTTACCTCCGGCTGGCTGCCCAATGACCGACGTCTGCAGGACTCCTTAATGAAGATGGGCCATATTTGTGAGCACGTCTGCACACCAACGGCGATCAAGGATAACCATGTGGATTTTACTAAGAGCCGCATCAAGGTGCGCGTCAAACTTGAAACGGGGCTGTTCCCTTGATCTCCTGGATGTAATGCAAACTGTACAACATTGCTGGCGCTTCACAGCAGCGAAAGCCGACATTAAACACCAGCGGGCTTTCAGAAGTAAATCTAAGGCAGCAAATATTATTAACTTTTTTACCTCTGCTCCTTAATATAGGATACAGTAATTTGCATCCCACCCCGTTTCTTCCTCTAATATTCACCCAATACACTGATGTGGAGACGTGGATTAAATGCCCCGGCTTGTACCATCGTTTAGTTTAGTTTACAGATACAGCGCGGAAACGGGACTTCGGCCCAAGGATCCGCTATAAGATCTTTGCTTCGACCCACCGAGTCCGCACCGACCAGCGATCCCCGAACAGCGGCCCCCGCACAATAACACTATCCACACACACACACTGGACAATTTACTATTTCACCAAGCCAATCAGCCTACAACCCTTTGCGTCTTTGTAGTGTGGGAACATCCGGCGTAAATGGGGAGAACGTACAAACTCCGTACACCCGTAGTCAGAATGGAACCCGGGTCTCTGGCGCTGTGAGGCAGCAACTCTACCGCTGCGCTACCGTGCCACCCCCGTTTGCTCTGAGAAATCTGAATTGCGTATCTTCAAATACATTTAATGAAATAATAATGTAACTAACCCCAGTGGTTAAGCGACAAGTTGATGGATTCAGAGGCAGAGGTTAGTTATTCATTTAATCTGCCCCATCATTCGATTGCAGCAATAAACTTGGCAGATCAAATGAGGACCCCTGTAGATAACCACCGGCCTTATATAAAAAAAGAATCCCGGATTAAATAACAATTAAAAATATGGCAGCAATTTTAACCAAACCGATGTAACATTGGTTGCTGATATCCAAAAACTGACAAAGATGTCAGGGACAAGAGGTCGCCAAGGGAATGAGACGGGGTGTACTTTAGTTAGGTTCACAGATACAACATGGACAGTTCGGCCCACCGTCGGACCAACGACCACCCGTACACAGGTCCTGTCCTCCACACTCGGGACAATTTACAGAAACCAATTAACCTACAAACATGCACATCTTTGAAATATGGGAGGAAACCAGAGCACCTGCAGAAAACCCACGCGGTCACAGAGAGGAGGTATAAACACCGTACAGACAGCACCCTAGTCACATTTCGAACTCGGGTCTCTGGCGCTGTAAAAAGGCAGCAACTCTATCGCTGCGCCAACTGGGAACCTCTTGGTAGACATGACGCGTATTTGGCGAAACGGTAGGCCTGTCTACGATTGGTCTGGCCAATGCAAAGGAGACCATAGTTGGAGGACCGAAAGCAATAAGCAAGGTTGGAATAAGTGCAACTGGACTTACGTCCCAGATGGTCTGGTTGCTGACATCCCTAGATGGAGTGGGAGAGAAGGCAATGACATATTGCAGGGGAATGTGACGCGGTTGCAGGGGACAGTGACAAAAAATAGGGGATTAGAGGGAAGGGATGTGCGAACCAAGGAGTTGTGGAGAGAACGATCTCTTATAGACAGTTGAAAACGGTGGGAATTTAAGATGTGACTAGTGACGTGACTCGTGATAAAAGATGAGTACCATGGAAACGATTCTTGTTCTGTCGGGGAGAGCGAGCAAGAACAGAACTACGCGACACGCAGGGGGCATAAGTGAGGACTCCATCTACATCAGCAGGAAGTAAAATCGTATTTACTGAAAAAAATAGAAGGTCTCATATGTTTTAAGGTGACAAGCCTCATCTGATAGAAAATGACACAGACAGAGATTTGAGAGTAAGTGATGGTGTCCTTGCAGGAGATGGGATGATTTATAGTAGACCCAAAATGCTGGAGTAACTCGGCGGGACAGGTAGCATCTCTGGAGAGAAGGAATGGGTGGCGTTTCGGGTCGAGGCCCTTCTTCAGACCCATTCCTTCTCTCCAGAGATGCTGCCTGTTCCACTGAGTTACTCCAGCATTTTGGGTCTACCTCCGATTTAAACCAGCATCTGCAGTTCTTTCCTGCACAGATGGGGTGATTTAGTCAAGTTAGCTGTAGGAGCCCATGGGTTTATATCATATGTCACTCTGTCCCCAGTGTTGGAGAAAGAGAGGGAAGGAAAAGGAAAGAGTTGTCAGAAATAGTCCAAGTGAATTTGAGGGCAGGGTGGAAATTAGTAGTAAAGTTGACAAAATCAATCAATTGTGCATGGGTGCAGGAGGCAGACATGATGCAGTAATTGACTCGGTGGAGAAATATTTGTGGAATGGTGCTAGGGTATATTTGGAATAAAAGTTTTCAACGTAACCAATGGAAAGACAGGCATAGCTGGGGCCCATGTGAATGTCCATGCTTGCACCGTTGACTTGAAGAAAGTGAGGAGTCAAAATAGAAGAAAAATGAGAATGGAATTTATGGAAAGGGATCACCAAAATAAGTAAAAATCAATGACAGTTCAGAAGATGGTGCCTTGAGTTTCGTCCATGGGATTGTTGCCAAGGGGGTATGTATGAAGAGGTATCTAAAAGCTGATCTGTCTGAAGAAGGGTTTCGGCCCGAAACGTCACCTATTTCCTACGCTCCATAGATGCTGCTCCACCCGCTGAGTTTCTCCAGCATTTTTGTGTACCTTCTAAAAGCTGATGCCTGGCCTCAGCACGGTAAAAGCTGATGCCTGGCCTCAACACGGTAGATGTCAATCTTCATAACTACAAGGCCACCTCCTTTATAACCATATAACTGATGGCCTGGGCCTCAAGTCCACGCCGAACAAATAGATTAGTCCCACTCAATCTAACCCTCCATTCCCTTCTCATAACCTACAATTTATTTTTAAATGATACCAATGAACCATCTCCTTTCCATGGGAGCGGGTTTTTCCCCCTCATATTACCCCTAAACATCAGCTGGTTTTAATGACAATTTGGGAATGTTACCGAGTGACCGAGCATATGGTACTCTTGCAGAGTGGGTGAGATTGGAGTGGGGAAGTAGTGGAGAAATTGAGATGGTCGATGTTGTGGTAGCAAAATAAGATCTAAACATATTAGACTATTACGGGTTTGGACACGCTAGAGGCAGGAAACATGCTCCCTATGTTGGGGGGGTCCAGAACCAGGGGCCACAGTTTAAGAATAAGGGATACGCCATTTAGAATGGAGATGAGGAAACACTTTTTCACACAGAGAGTTGTGAGTCTGTGGAATTCTCTGCTAGAGAGGGCGGTGGAGGCCGGTTCTCTGGATGCTCTCAAGAGAGAGCTAGATAGAGCTCTTAAAGATAGCGGAGTCAGGGGATATGGGGAGAAGGCAGGAACGGGGTACTGATTGTGGATCTTCTTCTTCTTGCGTATGGCGTGCACAGCCTAAAGTTGTAGGTCAACTTGTTCTATTTGATCTATTTGTTTGTGCACGTTGGGTTGATTGCATTAGTCAAACAGGGTGGACCACATGAAGGTTGCAATCTTCCACCCCACTGATTGTGGACGATCAGTCATGATCACATTGAATGATGGTGCAGGCTCGAAAGGCCGAATGGTCTATTCCTGCACCTATTGTCTATTGTCTATAATTGGAGATGAAAAGGTCAAGAGAAGGTTAGTTGGCCAGCAGGGGGTCCGGGAAAAGAAAGAGTGTTGGAGATGGGAAGAAGTGTTGTCACAGGGGGTGCAAGACCTCCTTGCCTGAGAAATAGGCATGGAGATGGAAAAGAAGGAAGAAGCGGTTCAGAAACATCAACGATGGGCTGCTCCGCTGTTCATTTTTGACAAATCACTTTATGTCTCACTCTCACATATGATGGATTTTGACACCCATGCTGCAGGTGCATAGAAAGCAATTCAGAAATTTGACTTCATCATTTCAGTCTCAGTGCAGTTTCGCAAAGAGTCATAAAGCATCTTGAGGCTCGTTGTGTCCAATTCTGAGTAACAAACTTATAATGAGTGTTATAAGAACACACAAAATACTGGGAGTACCTCAAAAGATCAGTCAGCATTTCTGGAGAAAATGGACAATTGACGTTTCTGGTCGAGATCTTTCTTCTTAAATTGTGTTTTGATGGCTTGGATGCCAAACAGATTCATTCCAATTATCCCAAGGAAAAGAGATTTGTGGTGTGTGTGTGTGTTAGGGGGGGGGGGGGGGGGGGGGGGGGGGTTAACTGGAATATATATACTGTAAATTGATACCCTGAAACAGGCAAGCCCATGGGCAGTGGACAATTTCATCTGGTAAGGATGATACAGGAGAATCGTTAAGAGAATGGCCAGCACAGTCAACACAACATCGGTAATGTTAGCGATACTACCACATGTTAAGAAACTTAAATCAATTCATTCCTGCTAAGATGCCATTAGCAGAACATGGCGCCGAGTCTCTGTTTTGAGAGGAATATGTTTCAGGACATAATGTGCAGCCAAATTATATTAAGTTTATTTCCTGAAGAATCTGTTAAAGCTCCTTTTCGTATCAACAAATACAAAATCTACCACGAACAAGTACAATTTTGTCGCCTGCTAAAATTACTTATTTGAATAGTTCTGCTTGAAACTAATCCCCCTGGTAACTTTATGAAGATGACCTTTGTGTAATTTGATTAATACCTAAGAATGCGTTGAACACAAGAAACTAATTGTAATTAGTGCATCCATTCCATCACTTTAAACAGTTCAGATTTAACCGACTGAGAGAAGAATCATTTTGCAATTTCAGAGGGATATAATCGGCATTTTCTTACTTTTTATTTTTATTGACATTAAATGAATAGAACTTTGTGGTGACACAAGGAACTACAGGCACTGGAATCTTCCGTAGAACGCAAAATGCTGGAGTAACTCAGCGAGTCAGGCAGCATCTTTGGATAACATGGATTGGAGAGGCAATGTTTCAAGTTGGGACATTTCTTTAGATTGATTGTAGCAAGGTGCAGAAAACTGGAAAATAGGTATCGTCCTGGAGTTTCCAATTACTTATTGGTACCATCCTGAAGTTCGTTAGTGAAAATTCATGAACGTTCAACATGTCTTGGAGTAGGCGAGACACACCGGTTGACATAACATTATTTACAGCAGGGCCAACGATCATTGAATGTAATTTGCAAAATCGTCATCCATTGCATAGCGTTCAGCAATGTAGACAGCAGCACAAACAAGTGGGAGTACCAATCCCACATGTTTAAATGAATGCTAATGATGAGATGTAATTGAAAATGGAGAACAAGATAATCAGGATAATTGGCCAAATAAACTGAGGAGGTGATGTTTATCGGATATAGTACTAACATTCAAAATTTAATTTACTGTATGTAAAGCTCAGCAAATACAAATATTAAATTGAGAATTATTTGACATAGTGGACGGATGGTTTCCCATGCTGATCTATTGAACGCATGTTACTAACAGTCTGTGTGCACGTTGACTCTGCGTTTTCGCTGATATTATGAGGAATGTATTTTCAATGTCACCAGAAACACATGTTAACAGAAACCTCCGACATGCATGCTACGGTACGATACTGTCGTATCATAAAAACCTCTGACATAGATGTGAATTTCACGATACGATATGATAGTATCATAAATCACAGCATCTGCAATCTTCTGTGTCTCCAATTTCGAATGAGGATTGTACGTCACCAGGCAGCAAAGGCGTAGAAATTTGAGCAGAGCTAGGAGAGAAGTGCATTTTTCATTTTAGAGGAAGAAAGGATATTCGGATAAAACTGTTTTAAAAGTTTAAAGTTCAAAAATAAGCTACAATAGAGATAATATATTAATCAAAATGCCAACTTTATAAATTTCTAACAGGCAGCTCTTCACTTGAAAATCGATCAAAGGATGGAATGGATTCAAGTTCAAGTTCAAGTTCACATTTATTGTTACATGCACCAATTGATACAGTGATATTTGAGTTTCCATGCAGCCATTCAATTAAAAGAACACAATACATGATATAACTTAACGTAAACATCCACCACATTGAGCACTGTGATGGATGGCAATAACGTTCAGTCAGTCTTCCTCCTTTTCGTGGGTGATAAATGGGAAACTTGGGCAGTTTAAAAACACCTGGTTACGGGTAAAACGAAAAACATGTTTGTTCGTGGTGTGGGTGTGTTTAAGGTTGCCAAGATTTTAAGAAAGAACATAGAAGAGTACATAACTTCCGCTACATCCCTCCATCCCTTCACATCGATGTGCCTATCCAAGAGTCTCTTAAATACCACAATCATATCTGCCTCCACAACCATCGTATTCCGGCACCCCCTGCCCTCTGTGTAAAACAAAAACCGGCCTGCACATCGTTGCCTCTCGTGCCTAAAAGCTATGCCCTCATACTCACAATCTTCCTGTACTCCAAATACGGATTAACCAACTACCTAAAAAGCTTCCCCATGACTTCCTGCCTCTTATACTTCGGCTTCGACTAAATGAAGGCAAATATACCGTCTGGCTTATTGTGTTACCACTTTCAACGGGATTTGGATTTGGATCTCAAGATCCCTCCATTCATCAAGGCTGTTGAGGGTCAGAGCGTCATGGAGTCTTACAGTGTGGAATCAGGCCATTCAGCCCAAACTGCCCAAACTGCCCACATCGTCCAACATGTCCCAACTTCTTACCATTAGTTCTATATTTTCCCTATTATAATCATTAAACTGTAACGTCGCAAGTTTTTGAGATTGCTAGGACCAGGTGGAATTTTGACATTGCGGTTGATGAGGAACACAATCGATGCTCTCCTTTTCAATGGGAATATCAGCGTGAAACCCACGTTTTCCCGCACGCTATATTGTGCTCAGCAGCGGCGCCTCGGGCCAAAGAGTGAACAACGGCTCGCCAATTAAAGAGCAGACGTGCAGACAGCAATGCCAGCAGAATTCAAAATGGATTGTCATTTCATTTTCTAATATTCAGATTTTATGAAATACATTTGGGAGTCCATATAATTATAATTACACGTTATCTGATGTCACATGTTGTCGGCTTCAGACTTTCAAATCATTCGATTTAGTGTGAGGTAAAACAATAGGGTATAATCATTTCTTAAATCGTGCGTTTGGGCAGATTCGTCGCTAAAAATCGATGTTGTCACTTTTTCCCCCAGAGCTGCGACCATCCAACAATGGATATTTGTTATTTTCCTCCTGCATTTCCCTCTCATGGCTCTGAGTCCGAGCAATATTTGTACCACGAAGTGGGGAACATATATATATATATATATATATATATTGGCGTCAGTTGTGGAAGAATGTTTATTCTGTGTCTGCTTCTGGGGATAGAGAAGTGTGTGCTTACGAAAGAGTGACAAGAGAAAAGGAATAAGTGGTTCCTTTAGAGCAGAAATTAATAACTTCAGTCGATGGTCGAGGAAAACCCCGCCCCCTGTGATACAAATCAAAACAGTTGGCCCGAAAGACAGATACATGGATTTATGATAGAGAGCGAGGTGTGTGTATATCATGGACATGGTAGGGGCAGAGGAATTGGACACCTTGTATAGGAAGTCGAGAGTTGACGCGCTGCTGACGAACGAAACGCAATCGCAGCTCTGGGCGATGTAGCTGGCGTGTACATCACAGAATGCGGGTCACAACAGCCGTATTTCACCATCATCGATTACACAACTGATTTGTGCGGATATCAACATTATCAGTTAGTTCCGTGTAAACTTTTCACTGATGCAGCTCGTTAACAAGTTAATGGGGATGGGATCAAGTTGAAGAAACAAAACGATCATATCGCAGAATCGTTTCTCTAAATCACACGTGGACCAAAGTTCCCCGAAGCAATGCAGATTCCGGGATCTAAACGTGTCTCCGCAATCTTTATCAAGCTAAGCAAGGGATAGGGGGGGGGGGGGGGGGGGGTCCAATGTAACCTCTTTAGTAAATCAGCGTGAACAAGGTGTACCGGGAAATGTTCAAAATGCCAAATCATGTGCACATCACCCAGTGAAACTGTGGGTTAATACGCATGGACAGAAACGCCTGTTGAAAGTAAGATAATCGAAGGTAATGCAGAGATATTTTTGTTCCAATAATGACTACACATTAAGCAGAGGGTTAGGCAGACACTTGTAAAACTAGACGGCAGCCAGGAGTTATAATGAACAGCGAGGGGGGGCATTTAAAGATCCAACACACAGACCGCATGGGTCAAATGATCCATCGTTCCCAGATTAAACCATGCTCCACTACTGAATGACAGTCACACTCTTCCGTTTCTACAGTAAAACGTTGGGCAAACCCACTCCCATTCAATATTAGAAACAGGGAACTGCAGATGCTGGTTTACAAAAAAAAAGACACAAAGTGCTGGAGTAACTCAGCGGCCTGGCAGCATTCCTGGAGAACACGGATAGGTGACATTTCGGGTCGGAAATTTTGGGACTCTTCCTCAGATTCTGAAAAAATGTCGCGGCTCGAAACGTCACCTATCCATATTCTCCAGAGATGGTGCCTGACCCGTTCAGTTACTCCAGTACGTTGCCTTTTTTATTCCCCATGCTACCTTCTCAAAGAAAAGAGCATTAAAGCGCAAGATGGGAATACACATTGAATGTGAAAAGCCATCTCTTGGTTCCCAGACGCCCCTGCCCCGGACAGCGTGCGTGTGTGTGCATGCTTTAAGGATATTGGAACAGGGAATTGTGAATCGAGTCCGGGCGATTTCTCAGCATGAGGATTGCTATCAGGTCATCTCTTCCCAGCCTGTAGGTGGCACAAGTGTTCTTCCGCTGAGCTCCTTTAACCCATTCCCACAATTGAGTCGCAGCTCATCAGAGGGTTTTTTTTTTTAATTTCCGAGCGGCAAGTTCTACACTGGATAGACATCGCGATGGCGTATTTTTTTTTTTTGCCAACTGCAAGAAAGCGAGTAAGGCAGCAACTGAAACTAATCAACATGATCATTGCAAGACTACTCTCAGATGTATGTTGCTTCTTCCCCTGATAAATAAACTTGATAAAAGAGTTGTTGACCCTTGGCAGGCGCACAAACAAATTGATGGTGCGATTAACTGAAGGTGTTAATATTTCATACATAAACAGTGTGATGGACACAGCATTCACCCTTCTCCTCGTTATGGACAGAAGCAGAATTAAAGTGCACCGCCCCCACCCCCTTTAATCTGTAGCATCTCATTCCCCCGCAATGGTTAAACTGTAGCTGTGTGTTCTATGAAGCTGCTGGCACGATGCGAGGGCAAAATCGACCCGCAGAGTGTCTGAATTTTAAACATCTTTCTGCTTTTGACGTTGCCGCTTTGAAATTAAATGTTTAATTACAGCCCATTATTTTCCCCTGGTCCAGCCCTTTTGGATTCTCTTGGCTTGTCACCAACGGGATTTTTTCCCTCAATCTTTTTTCTCTCACTCTCACTCTCTCTCTCTCGTGCACTTTAGGATTTAGACAGACAAGCAACTGGGAAGGAGCCTGGAGTTTGTGCCCCCGTAGGTTGAGATGGTTGAGTCCTCGTTCAAGGTTGCTGTGGTATCCCAGAAACACATTCACTCGCAGTAGTGTTGGAGCGCCGCGGACCAACAAGCAACACTGATCGGCGACAAACACACCACCACCACCATCACACTACAGCACACACACGCACCACACACACACACGCAAAATTGAAATCGATATGAAATCGAACTGCAAAATACAGGAGATTTCGACTCAAGATTCGCTGACAACCATTTTTCGGACAGGATGCTCTAAATGCTGCAGACACGGGCTCTCTTTCCTCGGGAAGGCAATGGGAACGCAAAGTGGAGTTATATTTTCACATCTTGTCTTTTTATTGACCATCACATGTGTGGAAGGTAGGTTTTCGCTTTCACTTCTCTACCCCCATCCCTTCCCATCCTATATCCCAAATACCGTTATCCCTCAGAACCACCTGCGCTGAGTAAGAGGGGAAAATATTTAATCGGGAGATGTGTTGGATTTTTTTTCGAGATGCTAAGAAACTGGTAGAATGCATTCGACTTGCTTGGGCTGGCGTTCAATGCAGTAATCGGGCTTAGGCTCAATAAATATTCTTGCAGAATGCTCAGTCGGATACGTGAGTTGCCTCATATATCCCTTAACTATTTGAATTTCGTGCAGTCTCTTATCAGAACCCAGCTAACATAGATTTAAGGGGAGGGAGGGGAATTAGGGGACATCCTGGGTTAAAATGCTTAATGACGGTTTACTGTGGTGATGCTTCATTTACACCATTTAATCACTGACGCGTATAACATTCAATTTGGGAACTGATCGGAGGGGGGGGGGGGGGAGATATTTCGATCAAATTTTGCACAAGGCTCCACTTTCACGTTTGAAGATGCACCAACTGAGAAATGTGATGGTGTGAAATATATTTGTACACATAGTGAGTGAGGCTCAGTTACGCAGATATATCCATATCCAAGATTCATACAGATTGCCTGAGCCTTTTTAATGAGACGTGTTTAGATCTTCTTTCAGACAGTCGAGCGGTATTGACACAAACGTAAGATGTCATGTATTAATGGAACACGATTAGAAATCGCCGTAGACAGGCTTGCAAAGTCTAGTCCTTAAGCATAGACTGTGTGTTCAGGGGACTTTATAGCTCAATATCCATGTGCAGGTTCCAGGGATTGAAACGCATATCTGTCTATAACATCACATCACAGTAGGTTGTGTTCCCTTTATCTAAATTTGGATCTAGATGTAATCACGACAGCGGCAGAAACTGCGATTTAAAAAAAAAACTTTGGTTTCTTAAGATGAATCTTTGCAAGATGTATTTTTTTTTTCATTCCGCTTCAGTCTGAAAAAAAAGTCGAAGCAACAGGGACATAAATGACAAAAACATCGCTGGATTTTCACTGTATGTTTAGCTGCAGGAATGGGGATATTATGTTTTTTTTTTCAAATCTGCGAGTATTTTGCCATTTGCGGCACCCTTTTTCAGGTTTGTGATACCCAGGTTCTGCTCATGACTCGGTTTCAATTATCCGTGCTTGGGATTACTCTTTCTCGCTCTGTTGGCACAAGGAGCATCGTCTTGAACTAGATTCAAGTTGTTTCTGTATAAAGCGGGTTATTGTAATGCTTGCAGCTGGCTCTCGCTGTGAATAAAAGCAGCGTATTTGCCTTTCATCGCTGTCAACCCGGGTTCCACGCATACTTTGGGATTGGGGAAAGCAGTCCGATTGGGGAGGGGGTCTATCAAATTATGGCAACGCATCATCGCATATTTGAACTTTCAAATCCAGAATTTACAATGGGGAAATAAAGTGCAAGGTGCGAAGGAGAGAGCGAGGTCGTGATGCTGCTTTTGGCGAGCAGTGTTGTTTTACGTAATCAATGCCATTTAGCAAACAGCTTTATTGGGGGGGTTTGTGTCAATACAACAAACACACTCTAATGTGTGCTTTGTGTTGATATCGCCATCAGCGGGTGTTCATGTTACTTAGTCGTGTTGAAGAAGCAATACTTGCGACGATGCCTTCTCAAGTGACAAGTTGCATGTGTGTGCAGAACCGGTGGGCACGGTCGCGTGTGTGGCGTTGGTCAAGGAGGGCTTGGAAAGGGTTGGATACCATAGTTTGCCTTGGTACAATCCGAACTGCAGCAGACTGAATAGGACCTACGGGTCTGTGCCTGGTTGACTTTAAGTTTATTTTTCTTAGTAGTTTTAAACACGCTTCTTGTTCTCCCACTTGCTTTCTCCCACTCTGCATTTCTTGCACACGCCTCAAGTTTGATTTTGCCAAGGAGCGCCACGTTATAGGACGGTTGTGTACAAGATACGTTTGCTTGGAGGTGCAAATGTAACTCGGCCCGTCCATTATAATTATGTGAGAATGGAAGCCATTCCACCTCGTGTTCCGGTCTTCAGAACCAGCCAACCCAGCCACCCCCACCCAACACAACACTTATAGCCGTAGAATGGAAGCAAGATTCAACTTTTGCTGTACCATAAAGTTCCTCGGAATAGGAACAGTTTCGAATAGGAAAGGCTAGAATTAAAGGTGAACACAGTAATTATTTGTACAGACATTTAACGCTGGTGACGGATTAGTTTAAATCAATGCATTTGAGATGGCTATTCTCATCAATGTGTTGTTGCGCGGAAGCATTAATGTCATTTCACTAGAGAGTAATCAAATAGCTGTTTTATAACTAATGCAAGTTGCAACTAATTTCCTGAAAAATAATGATCATGAGTTTGACTATTAACTATTTCAGCAATTGTTCTTAGTTCCCAGCCGTCTCACATATCCCCACGTACTCAAATCCCCAGTGCAAATACACACACACCCTGACTGTTTATCGCACAGATTTTTCAGCATGTATAGATAAACACAAAGCGTGCACATGTACTCACGTTCACAGCCCACGCAGCCAGACAAAAAACCACACACACAAACACCCACCCAACCCCCCCCCACACACCCACACACACCCACCAACACCCCCACACACACTCAACATCCCCCACACACACACCCAACCCCCCCCAACACACACACACCCAACCCCCCCCAACACAAACCCAACACCCCCACACACACACAAAACACCCCCCCACACACCCACCCCCCCCCATCATACCCACACCCAACCCCCCCCCCCACATATACACCCACCCAACCCACCCACCCCCCATACACATTCACACCCAACCCCCCTCCCATAAACACACGCAAGCGCACATGCACACACACACACGCAAGCGCACATGCACACACACACAACCCCCTCACACACCCCCATCATGCAAACGAGAACATGGTTCCAGGCACCAGGCTGCCTAATTATGAGGACACACATACCTAGATGATCTCAAGTAGAATCACGAAACGGGGGAAGGACACAAGGGTTTAAACTTAAAACAACGTGTGAACAACGTGTGAAACAACGTTTATTATCTAAATGGTGGCCGATTGGGAAAGGGGAAGATGCAGCGAGACCTGGGTGTCATGGTACACCAGTCATTGAAGGTAGGCATGCAGGTGCAGCAGGCAGTAAAGAAAGCGAATGGTATGTTAGCTTTCATTGCAAAAGGATTTGAGTATAGGAGCAGGGCGGTTCTACTGCAGTTGTACAGGGTCTTGGTGAGACCACACCTGGAGTATTGCGTACAGTTTTGGTCTCCAAATCTGAGGAAGGACATTATTGCGATAGAGGGAGTGCAGAGACGGTTCACCAGACTGATTCCTGGGATGTCAGGACTGTCTTATGAAGAAAGACTGGATAGACTTGGTTTATACTCTCTAGAATTTAGAAGATTGAGAGGGGATCTTATAGAAACTTACAAAATTCTTACGGGGTTGGACAGGATAGATGCAGGAAGATTGTTCCCGATGTTGGGGAAGTCCAGGAAAAGGGGTCACAGCTTAAGGATAAGGGGGAAATCCTTTAAAACCGAGATGAGAAGAACTTTTTTCACACAGAGAGTGGTGAATCTCTGGAACTCTCTGCCACAGAGGGTAGTCGAGACCAGTTCATTGGCTATATTTAAGAGGGAGTTAGATGTGGCCCTTGTGGCTAAGGGGATCAAGGGGTATGGAGAGAAGGCAGGTACGGGATACTGAGTTGGATGATCAGCCATGATCATATTGAATGGCGGTGCAGGCTCGAAGGGCCGAATGGCCTACTCCTGCACCTAATTTCTATGTTTCTATGTTTCTATGAATATCTATAGGCTTGAACAGGTAGCACTGGAGAGAGGTCTACGGCACACTGATTGAACCGGTGATGCGCGCTGCCAGTGAAGGCAGCGACGGATGTTGCCGACACTGTTTATGCTGCCTTTGAGAGAACATCGATTCGGATTTCAGGTACAATCTGATTTAGCGACAAGTGCTTGTTTCAAACATTCGTGCCGCTTGAATTGGGGGATAAACGCACTCCACATTCTGAGTCGTGGTGTTATCGCCTTGACCGGTCCCAGGTGTACTAAATATGTACTGGCTCTGGCATACCCATGGCACAAACTCTTACGTTGGCCCCTACAGCGAAGCAACCAGCTCTTCTAACATTCAGTAACAGCCCACTGAAAATGGATTACAATTTTAAGGAAAGAGAACAAGAATACTAGGCGACGACCAACAAAGTTTTTGCATCAACCTTCGCCTGGCTTTCAATTAATTTCCTTCAATGAGAGATTTCAATGGTTTTGCCTGTCCAGGGAAAGACACACTGGAGGAATGTAAAACAGGATCGACCCTCACTTCACAGTGCACGGGGTCTGCCTGATTGTTTGACAATCTGGGTAGCGGCAAGGACGCCTCCCTCACATGCCCTGTCCCCGGCTGGAAGGGGAGAGGGAGCATCTTTTTCAAGACTGGTCCAAATGAGAGAGACCGGCAAAGCGAGCATATCCCGCGAGCGAAAAGCAAGTTCCACCGATCCACTCGGCACCTGGGAAGCTCACACCGCTCAACGTGACTGGGTTCTTATCACCTGGCAGTCCGCACTCGAAGCTACCGCAGTCATTAGCAATTTTCACTAATAGCACTGGGATGTGTCTTCTTCAATCAACACCAACGCCGTGGTTTCCAAAAACGGAAATATAATTTTGGCTGCAAGCTGCAATTTCTTTCACAAGCTCAGGTTTGCTTCGCATCTGCTGGGGTTTCCGCTCAGGGCAGCAGATCACTCGGTGAACGTGCGTGGAAAGAGGAGGGACTGATAAATCAAAGAATGGCAAACTGGCGGGAGCTTCGCTACTACCAAGCCAATGGGCTTTTGACGCATTTTATAACAGAGACGGCTGTAACCCCGGACAGCTTGCATCTCCTTCACCAGGAGGCGTCTGGATCGGGCATTTTACAATTTCTGCTCCAAATATCCGCGCTGTTCGTCGATCTCGCGGGTGATTTACACACAATCGACTTTTAATCATTTTACAAATGTACTGCAGCGAGAGGGGGCCTGAAGAATCGCCTTCAATTAATGGTGCGCTTGCAAGTCTCGGGAGTCGTTCTGCAACGCTGCTCAACGATATAGCCCACAGCCGTGAGAAATACCAATGGATAAACCTTCCTTATCCCTGCCTATCGCAGATAGCAGTCGCTGCATGCTTAGTTACATATGCCGCCAGATATTAACCAATAGTGCATTGCATCTCGAGAGTCGCTACTGCTTCCCGACAATAAAAAGTGCACAGCCAGATATCCAACTTTTCATTAAAAATTCTTTCCCAAAAGTATTGTTGCTATTTCGCCTCCATTAACTCTTCCCCTGCCGTCTTCGAGTAGTATTTCACTACATACCTTCGTGGCCAAATGCTTTGAGAATATAGAATGAACATTTCCTGAAGAGTATTACCAGTTTTTAAGCGAGAACTAACACAAAACATTTTATAAAATTAATTTTTGTAGCGTTAGGTTTCGAAATATATATATCTAGACATAGACATAGACATAGAAAATAGGTGCAGTAGGCCATTCGGCCCTTGGAGCCTGCACCGCCATTTAATATGATCATGGCTGATCATCCAACTCAGTATCCTGTACGTGCCTTCTCTCCATACCCCCTGATCCCTTTAGCCACAAGGGCCACATCTAACTCCCTCTTAAATATAGCCAATGAACTGGCCTCAACTACCTTCTGTGGCAGAGAATTCCACAGATTCACCACTCTCTGTGTGAAAAATGTTTTTCTCATCTCAACATGACTTTGGCTCATCTAAACATTGCTAGTTTTCCATTTAGGACAATTAATTGTATAGAAATGATAATTAAAGGTAATTTTCCAGTTATGAAATACATTACAAATTGCCCCAAGGCTCTTTGTAATAATCAATTAACCAATCGACCATTTAAATGCGTTGATGTGGTAAAAGTATGTTTCTGTCTTCTACAGCTGGGTGGACAGGTCAATTTGTCAATGAAACCAACTAAATTTGTCCAATTTATGAAAGGTTACCTTTTAAGAGTAAATTGAAGTATTGGTAGTATAGGAAGGAACTGCAGATGCTGATTTACACCGAAGATGGACACAAAATTAATCACAATATCTACCCTCAGAAACCCACCGAGAATCGAATATGTTTAAATAAGGTCACTCGTCATTCTTCTAAAATTCACCAGGATAATTCTTGGGATGAGAATGTTGCCTTATCAGGAGAGGCTAGACAGTTTGGCTTTATATTCCATAGAATATTAGAAGAATGACGTTATTTAAACAATTACAATTGTCAGTGGGCTTGTTAGGGTAGATATTGTGATGTTTCCACGGGGGAGAGTTTATAGGGGGGACACAACTACAAAGCAACTGATCGGTCATTTAATACTGAGGTGCATAGAAATGTATTCTCTCAGAGGATGTTGAATCTGCAGAATTCTCTGCCCAAAAGGGTGGTGGCCAAATTATTAAATATATTTAGGTGGATAAGTAAATATTTCAAAGATTGAGGAAGTGAGGGTTATGGGACACTGAGATAGAAGAGGAGATGAGGCCAGTGTAGATCAGCCATGGGCATATTAAATGACAGGGCAGGTTTGAGGCCCAGTTGCCTACACCTGCTCCTGTTTCTTTTTGTTCTTATCATCCTGCTAGGGATAGAAAGGAAATACTTGGTTATTTTTAATTTTACTTTCTCCGTCTCTTCAGTTTTTCTTCTGCTGCTATCTTTAGAGGTTAGAGATACCGCGTGGAAACAGGTAATTCGGCTCACTGAGTCCGCGCTGACCAGCAATCACTAGCACTATCTTATACACCAGGGACAATTTTACAATTCATACCAAAGCCAATGAACCTACAAACCTGTGCATCTTTGGAGTGTTGGAAAAAACCGGAGCACAAGGAGAAAGCCCACGTGGTCACGGGGAGAAAGCACAAACTATGTTCAGACAACATCCGTAGTCAGGATTGAACCCGGGTCCCTGGCGCTGTAAGGCAGCAACTCTACCACTGCACCAATGTGCCAGTTAGAGCATACTGACCAGTATGCGGAACTGAGTTACATTGGAAGCCAACATCATATATATGACCCAAAATACACGGCAGCATCTTGCATTTGTTGGTACCAGTCATGATTGTAACCTGCAAATCCAGTCCCCATCATTGCAGCTGACAACTCCCATTATTAATACAATCAAAATACATTATATTTGCAAAATGCATCTTAATTTTATAAACAATAGTACTAACTTGAAATGTGACAATGCCGATTTTCCACCTGAATTATCTATTTGGTTAAACAAAGTTTAGCAATGTTAATGAAGATTCCGGTTGATTTTTAGCTGCACGTCTAGCTTAGGTTTATTACTGTCATGTGTGCCAAGGTATAGTGTTTTGCATGTTGTCGATTTAAATCAGACAATAATATACATAAATACGATCAAGCCAAACTCAAGTACAATAGGTAGAGTAAAGAGAAACATGCAGTATGCAGAATATAGTTCCCACCATAGTAGCGCATCAGTTCCATAAAAAAAGTACACTTGAATGGATATATCTTGCAGTGATTCAGTGGGTATTTAAGCACTTATACAATAGACAATAGACAATTGGTGCAGGCATAGGCCATTTGGCCCCTTCGAGCGAGCAGCCAGTCAATGTGATCATGGCTGACACATGAATAATACTTACACTATTATTCTATGCATTCTACTAGTGGCTATATGTTCAGACCCTATTGACTTCAAAATATTTCCATGTCTTGATCCTCTATATACATTTCTATATAAATTTCTCTGCATATCCAATTCTATTGTATATTTCCAATCTCTCTTAACCTTTAACACCCACAGAAAACAGCAAGATTACATCCTCTGCAACTGCTTCCTCCAGGACCCGCCTCCCTCCCAGCCACCAATTCCTTGAACCTCTGGCACTGATAATAACCTTAGCCACACACTGTGGTAACTGTGTTCTAGTGGGGCTGGAAAGGAAAGCATTGGTTATTCACATGTTTGTTCGTGTAGGTCCTTTCCATCTTTAAACGCTTCTGCAAATACACATCTCACACAAGGCAATGGTTATTTATTTGCTTATTGAACTGTTTGAAAAATACAGCATGGAAACACGTCATTCAGCCCACCAAGTCCATGCTGACCACCATCACTGATTTATGGCAGTTGTTTGTTATCACACTTTTGCATCCACTCCCTACACACTGATGGCAATTGACAAAGGCCAATTGTCCTTCCAACTCTCATGTCCTTGAATATGGGAAGATACTGGAGCACCCAAAGGAAACCCATGTGGTCACAGGGAGAACGTGCAAGCACCATACAGACACCACTGTGCCACCTCACAACTTTTATTCTAAAATTACTTCTTAGCTCAGCACTTTATCAAGTTGTAGGAACAATACTAATTGGAAGAACATAATCATTGTCAAGTGATCCTTTTCGAACTGGTATCAATTCAAAGTGTCATTTTTTAAGGTTGTATGGTAGAGATATGAAAAGCCATGGAGGTAACAGAAGTGAAATATATATTATGTGTGCTGTTCTATGCTCATTATCGCAAGTGATAGATTACATTTATGCTGCCGTGGTGAAATCAGAAGTAAAATAGTATTTAAGTTGGATTTCTCTGCATACTGCTGATGGTACAAAGCTTTCAATATATATAGATTTGTATTGAAAGCTTTGTATCACCAACAGAACGCAGAGAAAATGTTAAAGACTATTTTAGTTCTGATTCCCCCCATGACTGCATAAAAAAGTTGTAGAATCATAATAAAGTCACTTCAAAGTAATCCAGTTGACCATTGAGCTAAAATATACACCATCTGATATATTTGCAAATCTAAACTAAGATATAATATTGATTTAAATGGAAAGATGATGAAGATTATTTTTGTTTAAGAAGGAACTGCAGATGCTGGAAAATCAAAGGTAGACATCCAGGGAGCGAAGGAAATAGGCGACGTTTCTGAAGAAGGGTTTCGGCCCTAAACTTTGCCAATTTCCTTCGCTCCATAGATGCTGCCGCGCCCGCTGAGTTTCTCCAGCACTTTTGTCTGCCGAAGATTATTTATGACACTTCAATTATAACATGAATTGTTTTTTCAAACTCTAACTGAAACTTCAGACTCAGTTGCAGATTCCCTGTAATATCTTTTATGAGTCTTATTTATATTTATGATCGTATTTGATACTTTGATTATGCTCTGAGTATGTGAAATAATTTTATATTAATACACATGGCTTTGATATTCCACAATAGTCAGCAAAATGAGAATTAATGTGGTAATTTGAAAAACAAAAATTAACATAAATGAAAACCAATTCCAATAGATAGTAGAAATTGACAATTAAATTGTTTTATTAAAACACTTCCTTTTGCTTTGTTTATTTGTAATTTACATCATTGCTGAAGAGGAACAGTTATTTCCATTCTCTTTCTAAACTTTAAGTGCTTCATTGTATTTTAATGTCTTACGGGTTTGCATATTAGACTCAAAAACTGGATGGGTAGAAATCTGACACAGGGTAAGACAAAAATTGATTTTAGATGTTAATTTAAGTTTGCATATTAATAATTTCAAGCTGAGTACACCTACACATTGTGTCTGAAATAAATAAGATTCTTCACTGGAAAACAAAAGCCAAATATGTTGTTCAGATCTCCCATCAAATTGAGGCAAAATCAGTGAATCAATAACATTTGTATAACAGTTACCAGAGATTCATAAGGACCTTCATGCACAGCTAAACATTTTCATACTAAATTTCTGTGTAATTATGTTTTCACATTCTTCATTCTATATTCCTCAAATGCCCATAAAATATTAAATATTTCAACAAATGCTTATTGATTGGAACTAAAATATTCGAATGTACGCATTCATCTATAAAAGGCAACTCCTTTTGCATTGTTGCGACTTGTAGTAGGCATGCAAAGCATTACAGTGGGGGGGTAATATTATAAAACTACAGGAGATCAGGCATGGAAATGATGGCTATACTGTGGTACGTCTAAGAGATGTCAAGTGTTATCCCATTTATTCAAAAGGAGGCTAATCCTATCAGCTTGGCTTCATAAAATGACACAGAGAGATATCCTCAGCATTATGTGTGCATCATGTCATTGTAAAATTCAATCTGTTTATCTTATGGCGTCAAACATCACTAATTATGGCATTTGCTCTCTGAAAAATTGAAGCAGCATTCTCTTTTTAGTTCCATTGTATATATTTTTTACTCATTGCTCATCAAGACTAAGGACAGCAATACTAGAAAATAGCTTTTTAAAAACTTTGATAACCTTGTGTCAATATGCAGAGGTAGAACAAAGTTGTGCTCTCACTAAGTGTCTGATCCCAAAAGTTGGAATTATATTGTGTACAATTCTAGTGTGAGTCTTTATATTTGACACTCTGCCAGCATGCTGTTTGGTAAATTATTGTCACGTTTACTGACATATATTGAAAAACTTTCATTTGCGCACTATCCAAACAAATCGTACTGTACATGAGTATAATCAAACAATCCACAAGTTCAACAGATAATGCAAAGAGAAACAAAATTCAGAGAGTAGAAAAAAGTGTAAGAGTGTTATAGTTTATAGAAAATACAGATTGAAGAAATGTGCAAGGGCCTCTGGTTTGTACATACATTCAAGCTTTAGTATCTCTGCCTGACAGGAGCGGTTAAGGGAAGAGATGAATGGGGTGTAACCTTTCCTTGAACACAGTCAGTTTTACCAAGGAAGCATGATGTGCAGATGGAGCTGATGTGGTGTGGAGAGGGTGCGAGGGAGGCTAGTTTATGTGATGGGCTGGGCTATATATGCACAACTCTCTGCAGTTTCTTGTGGTTTTGTGGAGAGCTGTAGCCAAAGCAAGTTGCTGTATATCCCAAAAGTATGCTTTTTATGTTGCATCTGTAGAAGTTGGTAAGAGTAAATCCCGTCTGTCTCATGAGGAAGCAGAGGCATTGGTGTGTAGGAAGGAACTGCAGATGCTGGTTTAAACTGAACATTAGTGTGTACTTTCATGGCTGCAGCTTCAACGCGGTCTGTGCAGGGTAGATTGTTAGTGATATTTACACTTAAGAATGTGAAGCTGTCGATCATCTCAACTTTGACACCATAAATTTTACACAATCTATTACAAATTAATGCAAGTCATTGATCGATTTACAGCTAAATGACAAAACAGAAACTTTTTACTATTCTGTTAGGGATTTGAGTACGTTTAGATTAGTTTAGTTTAGTTTAGAGATACAGCATGGAAACAGGCCCTTCAACCCACCGAGTTCACACCGACCAGTGATCCCAGCACATTAACACTCTCCTACGACTACATGAGGGACATTTTTTTAAACATTTACACCAATTAATGTACAAATCTGTATGTCTTTGGAGTATGGAAGGAAACCAAAATTCTCAGAGAAAACACACGCATGTCACGGGGAGAACGTAAAACTCCGTACAGACAATCATCAATAGCCGGGATCAAACCCAGGTCTCTGGCACTGTAAGTGCTGTGAGGCAGCAACTCCACTGCTGTGCCACCATGCCGCCCTTTGTCTCAAACATAATACAGTTTTTCATGACTACTATAAATAGAATGGAAAGAAGCCATTTGGCTCAACATCTGTGCTGCTACTTACACTTTACACAATGCCTTTCCATCATCCATATCTCAGTCTTTCAGCATACCTTTCTCTCATTCATCTGTTTAGTTGCCTTCTGAAAGAATTAATTCCTTAATTCTTCAATCATTTTCTCTGACAACGTTCAACATCATTTTGAATTTGGTGATAATTACCTCACATTTAGTTTGCATCTGCTCTATATAACCCTTCCGTGATTTAAAAGATGCCCAATGGAACATCACCTCTTTTTAAATTAAAAGGGCCTCATTCAGATTAATTTTACCCAAAATAACTGATTGATCTTTCAAGTCTATTGCCACACATTAACTTTACCACTGGTTCTATATTCCATTTCTTCAATATAAACTGCCACTCTCACATAACTCTTAATGTAGTCTGAACCTGGTTGAGCATGTTCATCATAAGTTCTATACTGTTATAAATAAATTACAGTATCAACCTGCTTGTAGACACACAATGCTGGAATAACTCAGCGGGATAGGCAGCATCCCTGGAGAGATGATACCTGGAGAGATGAAATGGGTGACATTTTGGGTTGAGCATTCTTAAACCAGCAACTGCAGTTTTTTCCTACCTGATTACTTTACTAATACATGAAGCTACATTGAATATTTTTAGTCCCTCTGCTTTCTAGTCTTTGTTCCTTTTTTTATTTTCTGACCATGTAAGTTGTTTCTGCTCTCCATGTCACATATTTATCTATGCTAAAATTCACTTGCTACTTCATTGTTCTGTATACAGGGTTCACAGAGGGGTAAATTATGTTGTCTATGGTCAAAGATTCCAAAGGAAACAATTGTTTGCAAAGTCACAGCAAGATAAAGTATTCACCCACCACTTAACTACACTTCAGAGGCAATTCCTGGGGGCAACAGACCTACCAAATAGAAGATCTTTGGGAAGTGGGTGGAAACCAGAGCACCTGGAGGAAACCCATGTGGTCTGTTGAAGAATGTGCGAACAGATAGTACCTGAGGTCTGGATTGAACCCGGGTCTCTAATGCTGTGACGCAGCAACTCTTGTAGTTTGCTGCCCCTAATCTTCAGCAATTTCATGCATGTTCTGCCATAACACCACTGATGAAAATTATTTAATATTTTACTTATTTTATTTAAATAATTTCTTAGCATTATGATATGTCTTTAATTTATTTAAAAACAGATTATTTGCAGTAATTTCAGTGGTGTTTAAATATTTGAGATTGTCAAAGATAAGCTGTAAACAAAATCCCCCTTGATTTTGGCCAGGCTTTACTTCAGCTTAGCCTCATGTCAAAGACTACCATGATGTTTCAGAGTCATTTGCACACTAGCCAAGACTTACATGCTGCTGAAGTCACATTATGTCTTGCTGTACACCTCCGAGATATGGAGGAGCAGCTTTTAACCAAGTGACCTGGGGCATGGATCACAAGCATTCAAACTGGGAAGTAGACTCAAGGGGCAGATGTTTTAATCATTATGTCATATAGCACAGAAAAAGGACCTTTGGCCCAACTCATCTACTTCTATCTACGCTAGTTCAATTTATCCTTGTTTGACCCATATCTCTCTAAACCCTAGGTAGAGAAAAATGCTGGAGAAACTCAGCGGGTGATGCAGCATCTATGGAGCGAAGGAAATAGGCAACGTTTTGGGTCGAAACCCATCTTCCCTCTAAATCCTTCTGATCATGTAGCTGTCTAAATGTCTTTTGGCTCAACATCTTGACTTCTATTTCATTCCACCACATTACATGCATGTTTGGAATAATTTTCATATGGAGTACAGGAAGGAGATCAAGAAACTCATGTCCTGGTTCGAGATAACAACTTTCCTCTCAATGTCAGCATAACAAAGGAGATAATGATGGACTTCAGGAAGTACACATACCCAGGTTTGCATTGATGGGGCTGAAGTAGAGATGGTTGAAAACTTCAGAGGAGTCAATATCACAAACAACTTCTCTTGGTCCACCCATATTGCAGCAATGACCAAGAAAGCACACCAACGGCTCATCCTCCTTAGAAGGTTTAGGAAGTTTGGCATTTCCCCTATAAATTTCACCAACTTCTATAGATGCACCATAGAAAGCATTTTATCAGGAAGCATCACAGCTTGGTTTGGGAACAGCTCCATCCAAGACAGCAAGAAATTGCAACGAATTGTGGACACAGCCCAGACCATCACACAAGCCAATCTCCCTTTTATTGACTCCATTTTTACCTCACACTGCTTCGGCAAGACCAACAGCATAAACAAGGACGAGTCACACCCTGGCCACTCCTTCTTCTCCCCTCTCCCATCGGGCAAAATGTATAGAAATGAGAAAACACACACCACCAGATTCAGGGACAGTTTCTTCCCAGCTGTGATCAGGCAACTAAATCATCCTGGCACAACCAGAGAGCAATGCTGAACTACTATCTACCTCATTGGTGATCCTCGGACTATCCTTGATTGGATTTTGCTGGCTTTACTTGAACTAAATGTTATTCCCTTTTCCTGTATCATTACACTGTAAATGGCTCATTTATAATCAAGTATTGTCTATCTGCTGCCTGGTTAGCACGCAACAAAAGCTTTTCACTGTACCTCGGTACACGTGACAATAAACAATAAACTAAACTGAAATTTTCATATTAGTTTACCTGTTGCTAAGTACAAGTTGCTAACATAAGTTTGAAAAACTGATCCCAGCACCAATCCTTGTGGAGCACTGGCTTCTATTTTCCTCAAGCCAAAAAAAAAATCCCCTTTGCCTGAACTCGACATCTTTCATTTTTTTCAGTGATTTTACTATCCTTTCCGATTTTTTAATCATCTTTGTCAATGCTCCACAAAACAGCATCTCATGGGTGAAAATGAGGAAGCAGGATGGGAAGAGGTTCGTGAAAGAAAGGGTATGTCATAATTACTTGTGGAACAGTCATCAAAATGACTGAAATCTTAAGTACGCAAATTTCCCAGGAAGGCAGATTAAGGTATAATCAGAGTAGAAACAAGGCAAGGCAGATGCTGTTTTAAGAAAAAAATTATAATGTAATTCCAGTATAATTATTGTTGAAACAGAATAATGTAACATTGAGTGTAATCATCAGGTTTCATGAGTAGCTTTACATTCAGGATTTCCTGAATTTGATTCTAACGTATTAGATTTTAAAATGAATATAAGAGATGCAAGGAACTGCAGATGCTGGTTTACAAAAATAACACTAAGTGCTGGAATAACTGAGCAGGTCAGGCAGCATCTCTGGAGAACATGGATAGGTGACGTTTTGGGTCGGAACCCTTCTTCAGAGTGATTGTGGGGATGGGGGGGGGGGGGGGAGGAGAAAGAGATGAGGGGTAGGACAAAGCCTGGCAAGTAATGTGGATACAGGTGGGGGGGGGGGGGGGGGGGGGGGGGGGGGTTGTAAACTGATGGGTGGACAAGGCCCAGGCATCAATAAACAGGAAGTGTGAGACAAAAGGATTGATGAGATGAGAATTATGAAGGTAGATGAGGGAAGGTAGGAGGAAGGTGTGAAATTGGTATGAGTCTAGGTGGGGCTCAGGGGAAAAAGGGAGGTGGGAGTGTAGAAGGAGCAGGGGGTTTGATATTTACATAAGAATCGGAGAATTAAATGTTCCTATCATTGGGTTGTAAGTTACCCAAGCGGAATATGAGGTGCTGTTCCTCCAGTTGGTGCATGTATTCATTTAGAACTGATAGGAACAAATATAAAATATATATTTTAATAATATATATTTATAATAATAAAAATAAGATAGAGACTGGGCAAACCTGAAGACCACTGGTCTAGATGTACTGCATCTTCACATTTTAAAATAATTTGAGAACCCGGAGATATGATACCAGGGGCATTGATAGCCAACTTTTTTAATTGATTTAAAGAATTGTTAATGCTAGAGGGCTGGATGATACCTAATTGTATAGTCTGACCTAAGATGTGAGATAAAATGGATCTAGTGAACCATAGACCTGTCAACTTGACAGTGGCCACTGGGGAGATATTGAAATTACTAACAGAGATTAGCATAAGAAAAAGCCTATAAACCAAAAAATGTAATAATGAATGAGTTGCATATATTTTTATAGGGAATGTCCTACTTGATTAACCTAATTGAATTGATTAAATGGATAACAGAGAGAGTAGAAGACATTAATGTAGTAGATGTAATATATCTAGATACTTAAAGGTTCTTCAAAGATATTCCAAGGTTCAAACTGCAAAGCCAGGCAATAAGAATCTTGCTGCAAAGCAGAATGTAGAGAATAGGAGTAAAGGATAACTGACGGACATTGCAGAAGCAGAAAGGTGTGATATACCCCATGAGACCGCCATGGTTCAAAGTTTCACCAATAACATAGAAGTTAGAATCAAAAGTGTTTATAAATGTTTTTTTTTAATTTTGTGCAGTCCTCTACAGTATTGATAATCCCATTTCCTCAAACATACCCCTGCAAAGTAATACATAGAAGGTAGTCTATACAAATGATAGGTCATAATAGTCACAGTGATCCATGTTCATAGATCATGAAAATAATAAAGATAAACAGAATATAAAATCACTAAGATGAATAGAGTATTGACCTCCATATATAAGATTCTTCCTGTATAATTTTGATTATCAGCTTGTTGAAGTTGCCATCTTTCCAAAAATGTGGACAGAGTCAAGTGAGCACTTATGCACACTGTATGTTGTGAATGATATTCTGGGCAGAGTAAGCACAACATAGATTTGCAAATGATGTATGGTCTCCAAGAGTTAGATTAAGAGGATAGATTATAATAGTGCAATACATTCGGTAATAATAAGGTTAAAATATGATTTATATTGAGATTTACAATTTCGATTTGTTAAGGTGAAATGGAAAGCGTAGGGATTAAGTCCATTGTTTGGGAGGCGGGAACTAAAAAAGTCATGTGAAAATAATCTAGAGGTTCTGCTGCAGAAATATTATTAGGCCAATTGTCAAAGTCAGATCATGCACTGATTGTTTTTTGTTAGTCAACCAAGTTTTTTGTTAGTCAACCAATAATAAGAAATATTGAATAAAGATATGGATATGGAATTCAGTTTCAATATGCCATTGAAACATATAAGATTGTTAAGGGTTTGGACACACTAGAGGCAGGAAACATGTTCCCGATGTTGGGAGAGTCCAGAACCAGGGGCCACAGTTTAAGAATAAAGAGTAAGCCATTTAGAATGGAGATGAGGAAATAGATTTTCTCACAGAGAGTGGTGAGTCTGTGGAATTCTCTGCCTCGGAGGGCAATGGAGGCAGGTTCTCTGGATGCTTTCAAGAGAGAACTAGATAGGGCTCTTAAAGATAGTGGAGTCAGGGGATATGGGGAGAAGGCAGGAACGGGATATTGATTGGGGATGATGAGCCATGATCACATTGAATGGTGGAGCTGGCTTGAAGGGCCAAATGGCCTAATGCTGCACCTATTGTCTATTGTCTATTGTCTTATTGAATGATGGAGTGGATTTAAAGCTTCACTAACTTATTGTTTTCAATAGTAAATTACTATTCAAAATACAAGGATGTGGAATCCATGACATAATAATTGTCCACCTTCCTGGTTATTTAAATATGAATAACATCTGAAAACTTGGCATGTCATCCTCTTTCAATGTTGCTAATTTGCTAATAGTTTTAAGCCTTTTCCAACCATGCCAATACCAATTTCCAGTTCACCTTCGCATAAAGTGACTTTTTCATTATTTTCTTTTAATTTTATATAATTCTGAATCTGTCTCAATGAAAATATTTCATTTTAATTGGTGGGGAATCTTGCTAATGTTTCCAAAACTTGTAGAAGATGCACGTTCCTTGCGTGGAGCTCCCTACTGGCAATGACTCTGGATTCAAGGAAATCTCTGCAGATGAGTCACTGAAAAGGTCTGACCAGCTGTCAGAAAAATGACCAGTATCATTCTTTTGATAGTGACAGTGAAATTCAGATGAATAAAAGTGGATTATTGTTGGAAACTTTAAATTATATTTTCACAAACATACCAATTAGCATCTTGTGTATGATTAATTGTTAATTACTTTTATCTGTTTTTATTTCATGATATTTGTGCTTTTGGCGGAAATGCTACAAACATCTTCCAGGACTTTCATGAAGATGTAATAGTTTCATTGTTTACTGGTTACATAATCGATCGCATGCATTTTAAATGTATTTTGTCATATAATTGTATTTTTTGAGACTGATTTCAGTTCATGAGACAGAAAGATAGATTTTATTCATCATAAACATTCCCATGAGAGCTTTATTCTTATTAGGGATTCAGTTACAAGTCCAAGATTCTGGTAAACTTTTGAATGTGCATTGAAGATGGAAATTGAGCCCCAGGTTATGCCGAGAGTAAATATTATTACTTTACCTTTTGTGATTCATTTCAGAGCATTTTCTATAATATTTGTCTCTAAGGATGCTGCTTGAGTTTGGTATATTCTAACCTAGCTGATAGTGTAGTTAAATATACAGGGCAAACATAGAAACATAGAAAATAGGTGCAGGAGTAGGCAATTCAACTCTTTGAGCCAGCATTGCCATTAAATACAATCATGGCTGATCATCCAAAATCAGTATCCCATTCCTGCTTTCTATCCATATCCCTTGATTCTGTCAGCCCTTAAAGCTGTATCTAAAGGGCCTGTCCCACAATGCGAGTTCACCCAAGAGCTCTCCCGAGTTAAAAAATAAAATCAAACTCATGGTAAGTACATAGAATGTAAGTAGCGGGTACATCGGAGTTTGTTGATGTCTCGTAGCGGCTCGTAATACTAACGGCAGGTACTCGGGAAATGCGGAAACTCGTGACGTTTTTTTAACAGTGTGAAAAATTTACAAAAGTACAAAAATACTTGTGATGAGGTATCACGAGTTTGTTTTTTTTTAAACTCGGGAGAGCTCTTGGGTGAACTAGCATCGTGGGACAGGCCCTTAATGGCCCTGTCCCACTGTATGAGTTCATTCAATTCTCCTGAGTTTGCCCTGATTTGAACTCGGAGATATACGGTAATGGCCGCTCGTCGGCACTTTGCTCTTCATGGCTGCTGTATGGTTACAACAATTAATTTGGCTATTATGCAGTTTTTATTTATTGAATAAAGAACAACGAAGAACCTGGAGATTTTTATTCATTCCGACAACTTGCAATAAATTGAGATATCAGCACATGGACGATAACACACACGGTGCTAGGTGCCAACAGCAAGCTGTGGTATTGTGAAGCACTCAAAGAGGCAACACATGAAAAAGGCTGGGCCAAAGAACATTGTATAAATCGTACCTCCATGGACATAGATGAAAAATTATTCAAACATTTAGATGCAACAATTGAGATATGTTTTATGTGGCAGATGGTATTGAAATGCATAATTGAAAGGTGTTTTCCTCTCTGACAGTTTACACAGGAAAGTTCATGCAAAGTATTATCTTAAGAGTCCTAGTATGTTGAATGTAATGAGCTGACTCCTGTTTATCTGCTGACACTGCTGCTAAAGCACTTTCCATTTCCAAAGAAGGCTTTTGCAGCTGGTGCATGTATATCTCCAGTCCTTGTTCTTCTCGGCAAAAGGAGTTTCAATAAAACTATGAATTTTGTAGACAATCCATTCTGCAACCACAGAGGGAGTGCATGTATGCAGACGTAGATGGAGATTCCGTCAAAAAGGTCATTTTACGTCCAGGATGGGGTTGGGTTTCTTGAGTGTTGTTGGAATTGAGCTCATCTAAGTAAGGGAATATTTTGTTATATCCTGTTGGATAGACAGACTTTACTTGTACTGTTCGATTTAAATAGACTGTAAAACTCATGTGGGATAGTTTCAGCATTATTGATGGATGGATGGATGGATGGATGGGCCTCCCTGACACATTCCAGATGTCTTTGAGAAATATCCAGATTTTAAATTATAAACTCCAGCACTAACTACTGTGTGCAGCAAATATTTATATCTGCAAAAAGATATAAGTACCTGTTTCATTTTTTAGAATGTTTTGCCTCTTAGCTTTGAGGACCATTATTGTAATTGAATAGCACAGAGTGATTGCTAGTTACACAAAATATTTCATAAATTACCAAATTAATTTGTTTAAATTCCATAAAAGAGCACTAGTGTGCTGGTCATGTATACTCCAATAATAAGATGGAGAAAGGAAGAGTAAACATATTTAATGAGGTTATGAACTTAATTGCCAAATTGGCATTAAAGATATATTTGCATCATTATTTTTTCCAAAATTATAGTTTTTTTTAGAAATGCTGGAGAAAGTTTCTCACATGGAATATTTTCCAACTTAACCTCTTAATTGATAAAGTACAGCTCAACTTTTCATGTATGTGCTCATTCATCACTGCTGGCTAAGTCTGCATGATACATCAATTATCCAACCTGGACTTCAACACTAAATGAAGATACACATGTTTGTAGACTAATTCCATTACTTACAGTATCTACTTCATCTACTTGAAAGTATTAGGAACTATTATGACAGTTTTTCTTGTAACTGTAATAATTTGATTGTGCACTGCAAAATCAAATTTGTCCCAATGTTATCTTGCTTTGCCAATTACATAAAATATAATTTGTTCAACCTATTAATAAAGATTGTCTCAAAAAAAAATCACAGCAGAGTTGCAGAAAAGAACAACATTTGGAAATGTCTTACTTGCTAAAATCTGCACACAATGCACTGACATTTCCTGTTCCTGCTTTACCAATAATTATCTCATGTCTGTAGAGTGTTTTCCTTTTGTAACCATCACTTAATTTTCCAATGCACATCTCACTGGGTGCTCCAGTTCTTTGGTTCAATCCGGGGATGGGATTGGTTTTGTCTTTAGAGTTTGCTGGAGTAACGGGTAAATCTGGAGTTTAAAATTAAATGGGCTGATTATAAGCCTTGGTAATAGCCTGGAAAATAGACCTGGAAATGGATCAGATGACCCAACTATTTAGGTGGGGTCAAAGTTGGTCTGGCAGACCACAATCTTTCAAATGAATGAAAAACAAAATTTGTGTAGTATTGTTTTAAATCTCTGAAATTATAATACTGGGAAAAAAAAACATTCAAAATGTAATCTTGAAGAAAAACTGTCTTCCTGTAGAATAAAATGAAAATGAGGGAATTGTCATTGAGTGTCAGATAAACCAGAGGAGAATTAATTTTATCAGGTGTATATCAATTTTAGTTGGTTGTCATATAACATGAAAGATATTCACTGACATGCAATTATTTAGTAATTAATTTCCTGTAACAATATAGAAAATATGTTAATAAATGTAACATGCCTTGAACACATTAACAAATTGAAGTCAATTAAATGTTAGAATCAGAGTTCTTTAGGCATATGCTGCTATACATTGTGAATTTAATTTGTAAAACATGAGGATGCATTTATATCTCTTGTGTATTAAGATAATATTGGTTAGAAACTCTTTTTCATTAATTGCAAACGCTAAATGCATAAGATCAATATATGCACCTATGCTCACCTTTCATTACTTGGCTTCATTAGTATCACGCGAGATTTTCTCCATCTAAATATATGATATATTTACCAGTTATCAAGGAAAATTCTATGACTCTTAATAAATGACCTGTATCCCAACTAAGTATGCAGGATGCTGTGACTAGCAACTGAGACAATAGATGGGATTAGGGTCTTCAACTGAGAACATCAGTGGATGAAGGCCCATCATAGGATTTTGCACTGGAGAGATAGACAATAGACAATAGACAATAGGTTCAGGAGTAGGCCATTCGGCCCTTGGAGCCAGCACCACCAATCAATGTGATCAAGGCTGATCATCCACAATCAGTACCTACTGACATGGGTATCCCTCCTTCTGAAGCCCTCCCTCCGGGCTCAGAAACACCATGGGTCCAGTGGAAGGCGCTCAACTGCCTGAGAACAGGAACAGGGCGATCAAAAGCTGCCATGGCCAGATGGGGCTATAAAACTGGCCAAACCACCTGTGAATGTGGAGAAGAGGACCATACAATGCAGCACTGCCTTGTCTGCCCCCTACTACCCAACCAGTGCAGCCCAAAGGATCTTGCAGTGTTCAATAAAAACGCAAAGGACTGTGTAAAGGAATGGGAAACTATCATATAACCAACCAGCTTCAAAGACACGAAAAGAAGAAGTACCCCGTTCCTGCCTCCTCTCCATATCCCTTGACTCCGGTTAATTTGATGTAAATTAGTGCAGACTTCACTGCCTTCCAGCCACGTAAACAAGTCTGAGACAATACAATTAAGTAAACTTTTGCTACTATTGATCATTCTTAATCTAATTTAGGTAAGAGTGTACAAGACCATAACAGATGAAAGTATTCCATCAGATCAGTTCCAGTAAACTGAATACAAATACATATCTGTCAACATGTTGAGCTGAGTTTTCAGGGCATGCAGAAATGGACTGGGGATGGGAAGATACCACATTGTAAACTCGGCCAAATTTTGGGTTGTGTAATCTTTTACTAACTTAAAGATTACTATTTTTATAAAGTGTTACATTTTCTTCTGCATTTGTAATATAGTGCATAGGTCCAGATCAATGCTGTTAAAACATTTCATTGCTAATCTGGTGGGAGATACAGTCAAGGCTTAATGTCAAGGTCCTCAACCCTACTATTGTACATCACAAAACCACAAATTAGTATACCAAACATATTAAATTTAATTGAGGACTTTGGATCCTTCTCAGGATATAGAATAAACTGGAACAAAAGTGAAATTATGTTGATAAAACCAAAAGACTCAACACACTTCCGGAAATTCCCCTTTAAAATAGCTACAGAAAAATTCAAATATTTGGGAATTGAAATTACTAGAAACTACCATGATATGTTTAAAGCCAATTATAATCCCTTACTTAAGAAACTAAATAATTTGATTAAATTCTGGAAAGCACTTCCGATGTCCCTAATAGGCAGAATAAACGCTATAAAAATGATCTTTTTACCACAAATCCTATACCTATTTCAATCAACACCTATATATCTCCCAAAAATATTTTTCAAAAAATTGGACTCAGACATTACAAATTTTATATGGGATTATAAATCCCATAGAATACAAAGAGCACACCTTTGGAGTAATGGAGTAACTCTGGAGGTCAAGCATCATCTCTTGGAGAACATAGACACTGTAGGTGACATTTTGGGTTGAGAATTGAATGTTCGTACTACAAGATACCCAGTTCAATATGAGGTGTTGTTCCTCCAATTTGCGTGTGGCCTTATTCTGGCAATGGAGGAGGTCCAGAACAGATAGGTCAGTGTGGTAATGGGAAAAGGAGTTAAAATAGTTAGTAACGAGAAGATCCTGTCATCTTGCTCCTTTCCTCTCCTTCCCGCACTCTCCTCCCATCCCCGAGTCCCACATTTCAGTTTTATCCCCACCCCCCCACTTTCCCTCCTCCCCACCCCCCACCCCATTCACCCTTATCCATCCCTCCGGCTTTACATTTCACTCCTCCTCTTTGCACCTCATCTGACATTATTTTGTCTGCTTTTCACCTCTAGCCTTTGTCCCATTGTCTGCCAAACAACCCTTCCACCACCTCACCTGTACCCACCTATCTTTGCCAGTTTTTGTCCCACCCCCACCTTTCTTTTCCCCTTTAGATCTCCTGCTGCTGGTGGGTGTACGTCAACTCGGTGTGAAAGAGGCTGAGCATTGCACCATCTGTTTGGGGTTATTTAGTTGGTGTCTGATATAGCAGTCACCATGTGAAAGCTGTAGAGATGAGAGTTAGGCTTGCAACATAGCTGTGAGTAAGGGTATATTGAGGCACATGGAATTCAAGCATGGATGCTTAATGGTAGGGGTTGTTGGTGATGAGGGTATTGAACATGGAACAGTAACTGAGATTATTAGTGCAGCTGAACAAATGTAGCATTTGGACATGAAATCACTGAAGCTACTCTTTGCCATAAACTGCTTGTATTGTAGCTAAATGTGTGGCCAATCCCCTGGAATTAACTGTGGTTTCAAAGGCCAAAACATCTGATCTTGGTGCTTGCTCTCTCCTGCGACAAACCATTGCTGTTCATTGCACAGCAACGTTCCAAGTGAGGCTTGTGGTCATCCTGTTCCTCCCCTTTGAAAACTCTCCTTTTGGGACATCAGCTGTCACTCAAAACAAGTATGACTGTCTTCTCCTCTCCATAGGGTTGTCTACTTGGTGGTCTGCAGATGTCTGTAGAGGCCGATCCGTGGTGCAACGTGGGCAGTGGAGACTGGCATTGGTTGGTAGTGGTCGAGCCCCCTCTCTCTCTCGTTACGGTGCTGACACTTTGTCTCTGCAACACGGCACAGTTCCATTTCGTGACGTGCAGCTTCTTCCTGCATGGATTTCCTCCAGGAGCTCCTGTCCAGTGCAATGTGCTCCCAGTTGATCGATGTGATGTGGAATTTCTTAAGACTGTTCTTGATGTTGTCCTTGAAGCTTTCTTTGGCTCGCCAGGGCTCACCAACCATCCTTCATTTGATAGTACAGGATCTGTTTAGGGCATTGTTTGACATGCAGATGACATGGCCAGTCCATCGAAGTTGGTGCATTATTGTGGTGGTGATGCTGATCATGTTGGCTTCCTCCAAAATGCTGATGTTGATCCGTTTGTCCTCACCGCTGATCCTCAGAATCTTTCGAAAAGATCTTTGATTGTATAGTTCCAGGGCTCTCAGATGCCTGCTGTAGATGGTAAATGACTCAGCTCCATACAACAGGATGGGGAAGACAATGGGGAGAAAAATGGCTCTGTGGACCAGCAGTTTAGCCTTTTGGTCTCGGTCTTCAAATACTTTTCCCCTGAATCTGGCGGAAGGCTCCACTGGCACAACTCAGGCGATGGTTGACCTCCGCGACGATGTCAGCTTTTGAGGAAAGAATACTGCCAAGGCAGGGGAAGTGGTCAACGTTTTCAAGTGGTGTCGTCCACTTTTATAGTGGGCTGAGTGAACGGCTGGTTGGGTGGAGTCCGATGCAGGACCTGGGTCTTCTTGATATTTAAGGCTAGGCCCATGGCTCTGTATGCCTTGGCAAAGACATCCAGGATGCCCTGGAGCCTGGAGATCTTCTGTAGTGTGCTGCAATGGCACAAGTCATCCGCGTACTGAAGCTCCATGATGGCGTTGTTACTGACTTTGCTCTTGGCCTTCAACCTATTACGGTTGAAGAGCCCACCGTCAGTTCTGTAGAGGTTAGAAGCATATTAAATCCTGTGGAATATTTAGAGTGAATGCCAAGGTAGGGGAATTAAAAACCAGGGGATATTGATTTAAGGTGAGGAGTGAAAGAGGGGCAACCTTTCTACTCAAGGGGTGGTGGGTATATAAAATGAGCAGCGAGAGGAGGTAGTTGAGGTAGGTGCTATAACAGGGTGTCAGGGGTTATGGGGAGAAGGCATGAGAATGGGGTTAGAAGTGAGAGATAGATCAGCCAGGATTGAATGGCAAAGCAAACTTGATGGGCCAAATGGCCTAATACTGCTCCTATCACTTATGACCTTATGACCGCACTTAAAAGAAACATGGACAGGTACATGGGCAGGAAAGGTTTAGCAGGATATGGGCCAAACTTAGATGAAGCATTTCATTGTCTCAGTGTACTCAGTGCAAATGGAATATATTATAGGCAATATAACAACATCAATATCACAAAGCAGTAACATTAATAGTTCACTGATGACACTGGCAATAACTCAGTGATTCATTTGCTGACATAAATTATTATAGCATCTTCACGGCAAATAAGATGGAAGTTCATGGCCTCTGCTAAGATGACCGCTTTAAAATATAAAAAATTCATTCAGGTTTGTAAATATAGTTTGTAAACAGGCTTTCTTTAGCTCAGGTCGAAGGTTGTCATAGGTGTGGTCGTAGGTGGACATCCCAAGTTGCGAGGAATTGTGTCGCCGGTTGATGTAGCTTGTCGTAGCTTGACGTCGACTAGGTTCCTTGTTTTGATTTTGAGCCAAAACTAAATCTGATTCCTTTTTGAATAGTTGAACATCTTTGATTATATTGCAGTGGTGGCTGTAGGTGGCAGACTTTCCATAAGTTGCTAGTAACAAGCATGGTGTTTATTGTTAAACTGAGTTTAACATGGAACATAAAAGAAAGTTGATCAAAATAATTTAATGTATTTTGTGTTTTTATGACTGTTGGCAGATCAATCTCCCTCCTGGGATAAATAAAGTTCTATCATATCATATCGTATCGACCAGTCTTTAATGAATCTACCTTGAAATTTAACAATCAGTAACATATTAAGGGCCTGTCCCACTGGCGATTTTTGGGGAACTGTGGCGACAGTCACTGTTGCGGTGTGATGCCGGAAATGCACCCACTCTACGACAATGTCCACAACAAGCTACCACCTAGCCGACGTCAAGCTAAGACAAGCTACATCAACCAGCGACACAATTTCTCGCGACTTGGGACATCCACCAACAACCACACCTACGACAACCTTCGACCACACAGGCAACAACCAACGACATCTAAAGTCAACCTACCTCCACCAGCGACAAGCTACAACCCTGTCGACAACAAATGAAGATAACTGAAGACTACTCTTGATGCCAGAACTGTCACCGGTTGACGGAGGATGACATAGGTAGTCGCCAATGGAATTCACCGACGTCAAGACACGGTGACAACCAAAGTCACCTGGCATCATCTTGGCGACAACCTCGACAACCTACGACAGGACCTACGACAGGAGAAGACAGGCAATGTCAGGCAACGTGAAGCTCACTGTCGCCGGGAGGTTTTGAACATTTCAAAATCCAGTGGCGAAAAGAAATAAGTAACGACACTTGAGGAGACCGCTCACGGCAATACGCCATCACCCCGTGACCATGTGGTAAAAGCCTATTTTTCAGCTGTCGCCGAAAAAAATCGCCTAAGTGGGGCAGGCTCTTTATGATGTACTGTACATTTAACCACAGTTACTGTATGTTTAAAGCTCACGGAAAATATTTTGCAGATCCAATGTCACTAAAGAACAAAAATTAGATATTAAGTATTTCTACTTGCTTTACATGGAGTTAAGCGCACTCCTTGTAAATAAAGCATATGAGCTCCTTGTGTGCTTCTATTAGTGACATGGGAAGCCAAAGATCTATTCATCTGTTGAACTAGTGTTGCTGCTGCATCCTTGGTTTCTGGCAGACTTGTTTTTTTTTCTACATCTGACCATTCCTTTCACCATTTCAGAAACCCAACCCAATTCCTTGGTCTTTTCTGACATTTCTGACAATGCATTTGTCATCCTCAGCATTCTTTCATGTCTGGCTCCTGTTAAAAACCCTTCCACTCAATTACAGAGAAGTCAGTTCACATGATTGCATTCCCAGTTTGGGAGTCCTGTATGTCAAAATATCTCAGAAATGCATTACTCACAAGAATTTTCATAAAACATGCACTAAATTAGCCAACAGCTAATGGTGAGGGGGATGGAGATACTTCTGAGTCCTCAACGCATGTTTTTTGGTTGGGCTGTCATTCCATGCAAGATGGGGAAATGTATTTAAACAATACTTATGTGTGGAAACTGCAGCTATGATATATGTCTCTGCATGAGATTCCTGATGTGCATAACCTTAAGGTCTATTCAATAAATTTGATGTCCCAGCAGGAAGCCATCCCATAAGACTGGACCTCAGCATGTGTTGGAAGGAACTGCAGCTGCTGGTTTAAACCAAAGATACACAAACAGCTGGAAATACTCAGCGGGTCAGACAACATCTCTGACTGAAGAAGGTCCGAAGAATGATCTCAACCTGAAACGTCACCTATTCCTTTTATCCAGAGATGCGATCTGACCCGCTGAGTTGTTCCAGCTTTTTGTGCCTCAGCATAATGGTTATAGGGTTACAGCCCATCTTCTCCACAATCTCTGCTAAGATGACACCAACACTAGGAAAGTTAGAAAGTGACCTCTTTGACATGTTCCAATCGATGTATTACTCCACATTCTAATATACTTATTATAGGCTGGAGAACATGGCGATAGAGGTGGATATGACAGATTGAAAAGCCATGGCATAGCTTTGATGCTCTGTGAATCGAGAGCCTGTTTTACATCTTTTATGGGTTTTGGTTTTATTGGACTATTCAAGTACAAATTGGCAGAACCATAAAACAGGCTAGCCAAGTTGTTATTGTCCGTTTTAAAGCATATGCATGCTGCCAATTTGACCTTGTGTGCTTAACACTGGATCTCGAGGAAGTGGTGCTATTAGGCATCTAACACATCAATCTAAGAATCCCATTGGAGTTTGTGACATGCAAATGGTAAACACTTGCTTCCTCTCAGTGAAATACATTAGTAATTCACAGTACTCTAAAATATAACTATTTACATTGAAAAGCCGGGAGTGCACACAGTATTTACCTACATTTATAAACTCGAGGTTTAGAGTATAAATAAGTTTACTGAATGGTTATTGGATTTTAATGATTATCTAACTAAAGTGTAAACATGTGGCCCTAAATAAATTATTTCGTAACAATTGCAACATAGGTTTAATATTGCTGTTCTTTCAATTTCCTTTCACCTCTATTAATTCATTACCATTCTGATAAGACGACTAAAAATGATTTTGATGATTTTAAGCGCAAACCCTAAGGGAGATGGTACATTGCTCAAAGGAGAATTATTCTTTAGGTATGCTGTGTCTGTGGCCCCTTTGTGTTGGGAAAGAAAGCTAATCGGTGAAATGTAATTAGGCCATTTGTTAAATTTCAAAATTAGCAAAAGCATCTAATTTTAGCTGTGGTCATAATGCGATTATCAAGATGCGATTTAAACCAACCAGATCACACTACTTTATACAGTATTACATTGCATCATACCATTTAATTAAAATTTTAATTCGTTATGGATGCAATTGTTTTAATTTTTCTTGTAAAGCAAAACAAAATGTCATGCAGACATCACAAAAGCATTGTTTAAGAAAGAACTGCATATGCAGGAAAATTCGAAAGGTCGACAAAAACTGTTGGAGAAACTTAGCGGGTGAGGCAGCATATATGGGGAGATGGAATGGGCGATGTTTCATATCGAGACTCCTCTTCAGAAAAGCATTGGATAAGTTTAAAATTTCTACTCTGGTTGTGGTGGTCGGCAGATATTATGGCTAGGGGCCTGTGACCAGTGGAGTTCTACAGGGATCTGTGCAGGGACCTATGTTGTTTGTGACGTATATAAAATACCTGGATGGAAATGTAGATGTATAGGAAGGAACTGCAGATGCTGGTTTAAACTAAAGATACACACAAAAAACTGGAGTCACTCAGGGGGACAGGCAGCATCTCCGGAGAGAAGGAATGTGTGACGTTTCGGGTCGAGACCCTTCTTTAGACTGGTTAGGGATAAGTGAAACAAGAGATATAGACAATGATGTAGAGGGATAACGAACAATTAATGAAAGATATGCAAAAAAGTAACGATGATGGAAACATTGTTAGCTGTTTGATGGGTGACTAGTGAGACTTGGGTGGGGAAGGGATAGAGAGAGAGCGAATGCTGCGGCTACCTGAGGTTAGAGAAATCAATATTCATAAATGTAGATGGATTGGCGAGTAGGTTTGCTGATGACACCAAAATTGGAGGAGTTGCAGACAGTGAGGAATGCTGCAGGATGTAGATCAGCAGCAGAAATGGGCAGATGGAGTTTAACCCGAGTAAGCACTTCTTTGCACTTTGGGAGGTTGAATGTAAGGAGACAGAGTCCAGTTAAAGGACATACCTTAAATAACATTCATGTGCAGAGGGTCCAAGTTCTTGTTCACTAAAGGTGGCAGCACAAATAGATAATGTGGCAAAGAATGCATATAGTATGCTTGCCTTCACTGCTAAGGGCATTGAATGGAAGTCAGGATATCATGATGCAGCTCTATAGGGCTTTGGTTAGGCTGCATTTAGAGAATTGCATGCCATTCTGGTCGCCCCATTACAGGAAAAAATGTGGTCTTTGGAGAGAGTGCAGAGGAGGTTTACCACAATGCTGTAGGAAGGAACGGCAGATGCTGTTTTAAACCGAAGATAGACACAAAATGCTGGAGCAGCTAGAGAAAATTTGACCTAATACTACTCATAATTAAACATTAAACTTTCTCCTGTCATTAATGAAAAACATTTTTATGATCTGAAAAAATTAATGAAAGAATTTGAGCAGTTGGAATTCAGAATGTCCGTTTATCCGTACCTGAGTCCTTGCATCATTTTTTGTGGGTCTTTCTTGGATTAATGTTTTTATAGCATAGCTTTGGTATAGACTGAGCTCATTTCCAAAAGATCAATATCCTGACACATCACCATTTTAATGAAGGTTAACACAACTGAAACATTAACCTTGTAGAAACACATGGAATACACACTGTTGTAATCTTGAGAAAAATACAAAATGCTGAAGGAACACAGCAGGTCAGGCAGCATCCGTGGAGGGAATGAACAGGTGATGTTTTGGGTTGGAACCTATCTTCATTAAATCTGAACTGATTTTCGTAAATGCAGCTTGATCTGATGACTGGTTTCAGTATTTTTTTAAAGTTTTTGCAGCTTTTTTTTGATTTTCAGATTCTCCAGAAATTTATTTGATATGCAATAAATTCAGAATTGCTGGAAATATCTTTCTTGTGAACAAACGGGAAGAAATGTGCCTTTCTGCAAATATAGGAATGTTACAATCAGGAAAACACAATAACACATGGAGCTAGTGCAGGAGTGGGGAATCTTTTTATGTTGGTAGGCCGCAGCCAGTTAGCTCTAATCTAATAAGGCAGTATCCAAGAAACTTCAATTAGATATACTTCAAAATGTACATTATTTTGTAAAAATCTAATTACTATGTACTAACTTCAAGAACATGAAAACGATTTGTTAATGTTAACTAACCTTTTAATGACTTTATTTTGAGTGCTTTTTGTGGGAAAGCTTTAAATATTTGGTTGCAACATGGAGGCACGCAGTTTCAGCTGATCTTCTAGATGGGTATCCGAGACCTTAAGGGCGTCTTGATTTGGGTTAGGTAGGAGAATGTAGATTTGCAGCAATAAGTGTTTGAAAAGCAAGAAAGCATTTTTCGTGCATGTTGCCGAAGACGTGGGTATTCTATTGCATTTTTCCATATTTCAATCAGATCTTTCTTAGCGTCAAATAAGGACTTTAAAATGTCATCTTCTGAGAGCTCAATCAATTCCATCTGTAGTTCTTTAGGGACCTTGGAGACATCAACTAGGTGAGGTTGAAATATCTGGGCACAGAGATTGACACCCGCCTGTCCTTCTCCCAGCACACAGACTGTGTACAAGAAGGCACAGCAACGCCTGTTCCTGCTGAGGAAACTCAGGAGCTTTGATGTCAGACAGGACATTTTAACAGCTGTCTATAAATCACTTATAGAATCTGCACTCACTTTTAACATCACATCCTGGTTCACCCTCACCTCTGTCAAAGACAAATCAAAGCTTTCCCGGATCATCAATCAGGCAAGCAAAATAACTGGCAAAACTCAAAATCAATTATCAGTACTCCACACCCAGGCAGTTGAAAGGAAAGCCAATCTCATTACACAGGATCCCACCCACCCCCTGCACAAGTCTTTCCAACTTCTGCCATCAGGCCGCCGATATAAAGTCCCCTATCCAAGAAAAACATCCACAAAAACTCATTCATACCCATTGCCATAAACAGCTTAAATAAAAAATGAACAATGGACAAATTAACCCTGACGCATTGTCACTTTACACGTATCCACAACTTTTATCTTGTCTATTTTTACAGTTTTTAATCTTTATATTTGCTTTTAAGATCGATACACACTGTGTGTGCTCGCAGAAATCTGTGTTGTATGACTGCTTATCAGTACATTGTCCTGTCTGTATGTTGAGCCACGTCAAAGAAGATTTTCTGTTACGACAGACAATAAAGTTTTCTGAATTTGAATCTGAATCTGAATCTAATTTGAGTGTGATGTCATGATTCTCAAAGTCAGTGAACCTTTCATTGTATTCTTTAATTAATAAGTCTATAACAGCTGCATATTCTTCAAAGGATGTGCATGAATCCTCCTGCTCATCAATGACCTTCGCTAACTGGGGAAAATGTCCATCTGAAATTTCATTTTGAAGAAGAGTTTTGAAAAAAGATAGTTTTTCAAAGTGCTTGTATTTTTTGCTACATACCATATATAGACTTAGTTTTACCTTGCAAAGAATCACTCAAGTCATTTTGCTTTGACATGATGTCACACAGAAATGTAGTATTTCTATAGAAATCTTCTTTCAATAATTCACATTGCTGATTCTGTTCTTCATGAAATTTAACTATCTGTCTGGCAAAGATAAAAAAAGTTGCTAACACCTGTCCCTGCAATAGCCAACGCACTTTAGAATGATATGGCAAATCCACACTGAATGGCTCTTCGTCCAACTTTAGCATATTACAAAACTGACGATGCTGTGTTGCATTTGCACGAATATAGTTCACAATACTTATAACCTGTTGCAAAGTGTCACTTAAAATAGCAGATTTAGGACAGAGATTTTGCTGATGTAAAATGAAAAGAAATGAGAGCATCTGGATCTGATAATACCTTATTTATCTGTGTAATAAACCCTTCACATTTTCCTGTCATGGAAGGCGCACCATCTGTACATACACTCACCAAATTAACCAAATCCAATCCAACTTCACGACATTTATCTTGAAAGTTGTTGAAGAAATCTATTCCTCGTGTTCTACCCGTAAGAGTGCCCAAAGCGAGTAACTCTTCGTAGCAAAGAAAATCTTCTGTTATGGCCCGAATGAAGTATAAAACCTGCACCTTGTCAGTAGTATCAGTTGAATCATCCAAAGCGATTGAATAAAATATATTTTCCTTTTGGAGTATTGCGTGAAGTTGTTCTGTTACGTTGAGGGCTAATTCGTGCTGCCGATCAGTTATAGTTATCCTTGAGGCAGTCGTTTGCACTTTGTCGGGGTCTAAGCATCCTACAACTTTGACAATGCATTCTTTTACGTTTTCTACGTCGCTAAATGACTTCCCTTTATAAATAATTATAAAAATTACAGTCAAACAAATACGCTGTTTAACTATGTTCAAATTCAACTTCATACACAAAGCCACGTGCAACGCTATCAAAAGTTGATAATACTGAAGACAGGACGGCCAGAGGACTCTCCCCGACATTTTCCCTCTCGTCAACCAGCCTCAGGCGGTGGTGGCGCCAGTCAGGCAGGGAGGATAACGTACATTCTAGAGTCGCATTAGAGCTTAATCATGAGCATAACAGGTGTTAAAATAGCCTTCATGACTTACTAATGTTTTAATTGTGGCCGTCAGTCGGGGAGGATTATTTTGTTGAATCTTCTTTTACTCTTTGGTATTTTAAATACGTTCATTTTAAGATTAAAATTAAAATAATAAAGGACGAACAAAAACATATTAATAAAAATAAAAGGGTTTGTTCTACAAAATTTGGATTCATTCTAAAGGCCGCACTTAATGGCTTTAAGGCCACAGGTTACCCACCCCTGAACTAGTATAATATGAGGGTTAAACAGACTATGTGAGCAAAAATGGAATTGTCAGCTAAATTAACAGCACCACATTCAAACCCTGCTGAGGAAAATAAGTAGATGTTTTCGAAGAATTCTTGGGCTAATTCAAAGGGACCAGTAGATCATGAGGCCACCAGTGAGGTCACTGAGATAAGCTCTGCTCTCCCAGAGACATCGGAAACTAGCTGGGTGTCTGATGGAACACATAATTCATGCCATTATGGTACCAAGGAGGATAGCTAGTTTGACACATAATCACCTGTTGTTCTCAGAGATAAAATTATTATATACTACATGATTCTACCATGAGAGCACAAACTTCATCTTTGGGGAGAGAAAGGAACCACCAAGGAGAGAGAGGGAGAGAGAGGAAGAGCTTGGACCGTGGTGTGTGTCAGTGCCAGCCAGTGGAGACAGGAGA